>NC_136499.1:88609979-88679979 GCF_053919585.1 Euprymna scolopes | reverse complement strand
TTCGAAAACTTTCTTCTCCCACAGATACAGATTACTTCTTGATGGCGCGGGCTTTCCAAATCTTTCTGTGAAAGCACTTCGAACATCTTCCATAGTCATGTCATTCCTGATGCGGTTGTGAACCCAAACAGCAGCAATTAAGCGCTCCTCAACAGTAAATACACTGATGTCAGTCATAACCTGAAAAAATAAATGAAATAAATTGTTTTAACAACATTAGAATATTAAAATCAATCATATTTAACAGCATTAAAATATTAAAAATAGAGTGTCCTGGGACTTTTCGGCCAGTGTCCTGGGACTTTTCGGCCACCCTGTACATCTACTCTCATCCATTCTTTCAATGCGACTATACTTAATGTGTATTTTAAAAATGTCACATGACTAAACTAAACATGTATTTAAAAAATGTCGCATGACTAAAATAAACACATATTTAAATAATGTCACATAACGAAACTAAACGTGTATTTAAAAATGTCACATGACTAAACTAAATATGTATTTTAAAAATGTCTCATGATTTAACTAAACCTGTATTTAAAGAATGTCGCGTGACTAAACTAAACACGTATTTAACAACGTTACATTACTAAACCAAACACATATTTAAAAAAATGTCATGTGACTAAACTAAACGTGTATTTAAAAATGTCACGTGACAGTTAAATATAATTATATTTTTTGAAAAGACAATTTTACAAAATGTCTTCCAACAAGAAAACCATTCTACTCTGCATCAGTTCTTTAAATATTTTTTTGAAAATCATGCATCATTGGCCAACAAATATGGTAGCTTAACTGCACTGACAGATGCAAAAATCGTTTCTTATTTTTGGAATTCGATAGAATGTTGATATTTTTGGATGGAATCGATTCTACAATTTAACTAAAAAACATTTTACATTGTTGTAGTTAATTTTGAGCTTTGATTGTCTGAAAAGAAAATCAAACAAATTTATGATGTTTTCATATTGTTTTTTGTTTGTTTTTTGTTTTGTTTCTTTTTTTTCGATTCTTTTGTCTGATTGACTTTTTTGTTTGATTTGAAGTGGGTAGTTTCCTTTGTTGTTTGCTTCAAAGAGTCGATTGTCTATAGCGCAGGTTCAGAAGCAACTTTTTGCATTCCCGAAAAAGCGAACAAAAAAAAACTTTTATTACTTACTTTACTACAACTGCTTGTCTAAAATCGATTGAATTTCAAAAAGCCAATCTTATTAGACGCTGTATATTGCTACATTTTGACTTTCCTTTATAAATCTAGGCCATTTGTTTTGGGAAATTTGGAGTCATCGAGTCTGGGTTGGAAGCTGTTGTTTTATAACTAGAGGCTGAATAAGTAAAAATATATTGAATTTAACTTCAAGCAAATTTAATGTAAAATATATTAAAAATATGATATAAGAAATACATAATTTGTATATGTATTTCATCAACATTTCTAAAAAAAATAAAAGAGTTGGAGTTGTAGTACCATAAATAAAAGAGTTCCTTAAGATATCTTGACTAGGGTACTAAAGAACATTTGTATTGCAAAAGTTTCAGAGTCTGAGGTATCATTATAGCATGATAGTCCTATAGCCTGATGAACTATATATGTAAAGAAATTCCAGAGCCTGAATGACCATGATTGAAAATGTGAGATATTATAGTGCCAGAGTTTAAGGTATCATATTTAAAAGAATCACATTTGAAAGTATCATAACCTGAAGGAATCTAAAGTGCTTTGGATAAAATACCCAAGAATAAGATGTAGGAGAATATGAGAATAGGATGGATATTTCCCAGAATATTTGGTACAAAAGATGAAAAAGTTTGAAGTACAGTGATTCAAATCAGATATAACATACCAAAAGCAAATTTCATTTAAACATTTATCAAGTTCTCCATAATCCTGCTGGTGTTTTAGTATTATGTTATAATGCTTTCCACAATCACTCTAGCTCTTATAACATTTCCTTTGCAATTCATTCCTGGAGCAAGCATGGACCACAACCTTAAAACCTTAATCATTGAAACTGGTTTTAGTTCTTTGATAAACAGTATCCAAGTGAGAAACCCTATTTGTACGATGTCAAAATGAAATTAAAGTGTATGTTGAATTTATAGAATAAAATACAATTTTGTGAAAGATTGAATTGGAAGGAAGAAATTGTTTTAAATGATTTATAGATGAACTGATGTCTAGCAAAACAGAATAAAATATTTTTTTAGTTGTAAATTTGAATATAAGAATTTCCAAATAATTTAATGTGTAGATATGGTTTTAAAGTTTCAATAAAAATATTTTAAAACAAAAAATGATAAGAAATTTGTTGAAGTCATACATCAATAAACCGACAAGATGGTAGTAGAGGCAGTCAGAGTACAGCTCATGTGTTTGGTTTGTAAATGTTCTTAGGAATATTCAGTTTTGTTACATAGAATAGATTAAGTTATAAACAGTGTAAAATAGAATCAATTTTACAATTTCACGGAATTTTTAAAATGGAGTGATAATTGATCTTTGACATTAATAAAATAAGAACTTCCACCTTATTCCCTTCCCCTAAAACTGCGCATCTCGGGGGTGTTTGTTTGCCATGTATGCTTACTCGATTGGACTGGGTCACTCTTGTCTGACAGGTTTGAGGGTACTGGTTTGATATTTTGTTTGGCTGCTGTATTCCAACTTACAGTACAGGAGCTCTACCTCTTCGGTAGTGCTTAGAGCGGCTGCTTTATCATCAGTTGTATAATATTGTGATGTTTGTGGTGCAAACGCATGTAAAGGGATCCTCCACTCATCTCTGATGAGCTTTCCTGAAGCCACATTCCTGCATACGAGATGGTCTTCTTGTGTTGCATGCTCGTCTAAGGTAAAGTGAAACTATTAAATGAAATGGCAGCTCAATACAAAAAGAAAACGATCAATCCAGACACACATTTAAACAACACCAATTCGCCTTCTCCCTTGAGGTTCACATTTACAAATATTCAAGAGCTTAGAACTAACTTAGATCATGTAAAATCATTTCTCCTAGCAAGTCACTCAGATATCTTTGCACTAAGTGAAACTAACCTACATCACTACACCCTCTCTAATCACCTTAACATGTCTGGTTATCTCCCACTTTGTCATAAGGAGTTGGACAGATACATGCACGGACTTGGAGTCTGTATTTGCAACATCTTCCCCTTGATTAGAGAATCCAAACTAGAATCAGAAAATCAGGCTCTCATGTGCTTTAGACTAAACTTGCAACATAGCATTAGTTACATTTTCTCGATTGTTCTTGTCCAGAGCTGTACCCTAATCAACCATGTCTCTGACAGCATAGATGCAGCATTCTCTCTAGATACCAGCGTCCAAACACTTGTATTTGGTGACTTTAATGTGCACCACAGTAATTATCTTGGTTTCTTTAGTCACACAGACACAGCTAGTAGCAGCACACATATCTTTTCTCTATTCCTTTTTCTGACACAGACAGTAACGTTCCTGGCCCATCTCCCAAATCGGCAGTTTCAGCAAGCCTCATTTTGAGATCTATTTCTGACCACAGTTCCCAAGGATAGTGTTACAAATACTCATTGCCCACTCTGTAATGCTGATCATACTGTGATAATGATAGACATCACTCTAAACTCTCGATCCCAAGTTGGAGAGCCATTGTTTAAAACGACAAGGTACTACAAGAAGGCTGACTAGTAAGCCATCAGGGATCACACCAGAGATGATCCATTGAGAAAATATTTTCTTTTCCTGTGGAACAGTGCACAAATGAGACCACTGAATGGTTCAAAGCAGCAATTAAAGCACATTTTCTCACAGAAATTTTATAGCAAACATCACTCTCCTTAATGGTTCACTTCTACTTGTACAATTGCCATTTCTCAAAGGCAGTATACATGCTACAATTTTATCTAACACAAGTCCTGTGCAAATAGACAAAAGTATATAGAAACTAGAAATAATTCTAGGAGCAAAATAGCTGCAATTTCTCTTGAAACTTTAAAAAACACATTCATTTGCAGAAATTAGGAACTCACGATTTCTGGAAAATTTATAACAGGGTAGTAAATAAATAAAAATAATCCCCCCGCCCCACTATCCAACAATCTTGAGGTTATTTGCACAGCAACCGAGAAGGCTAACCTGCTTGTCTGCCGGTTTGCCTCCAACTCCTCTCCCTCTCAGATTTTTCTTTTCAGATAGAAACCACACTCAATGATCTGAAAATCACCCTTACAAAGTTTGCGATATCCTAAAAACCCTAGACACCTCAAAAGCATATGGATCTTACCTTATTCTGGCTATACTATTTAAAAAATTGCTCCACTGAGGTTGTTCCACTTCTCTCCAAACTCTTTAACAAATGCTTAACTGAATCTTGCTTTCACAGCTACTGGAAAATAGCTTCTCTGGCTTCGGTTTACAAGTATTCTGGTGGAAGAACTGACTCACTAAATTATCGACTCACTAGCCTCCTCCTTTTCTTCAACAAAATTCTTTGAGTCCTTAATCAACCAAGCACTAGTCCACTCTCATAGATACTCAACTTCTTTCTGACCTGTAGTATGTATTTAGGCAAGCCCATTCTACTGCAGATATCCTGACTATAATCTCTGAACACATATAGCATGCACTGGATAAGGCAGAAGAGACTAAGGCAGAGCTCTAGTTATATCTAAGGCCTTTGACAAAGTATGGCACGATGGTCCTCTCATGAAAATAAAATCATATGGTATTACTGAATGAATACTTAACATAATTAAATATTTCTATAATAAGAGAAAAATCCAGGTTGTCCTCGATGGTTTTATGTCAACACAATATGATATAAATGCAGATTAGCCTCAAAGGTGATCCTTGGACTGTTATTATTCCTCATTCATAAATGACCTCCCTGATAAGATTGTCTCCGAAATGGGTATATTTGCTGATAGCACCAGGCTCTATAACAGTCATGAAGGGAAAACAAATGAACACATATTTTTAAAATGGCTAAAATCTTAGAGGAAGACCTCTAGTTTGTAGTAGAATTGGAACATACATGGATGGTAACATTCAATTCTGCTAAGACTAAGCTTCTTTCCTTTAATAATTACAAGAAACCTTCTCAACAACTGATAGCCATGGCTAATGATACTCTACCTGAAAGCTCTATGTTCAAACTCCTTGGCTTAATGTTCATGGGGAACATGAATTGGAACAAATACATCAGCAAGGCTGTTGTGAAGAAGGTGGGCTCGCTCTACCATACTAGAAAGTTACTTATGCATGAGTATCTTGTACCTCTACAAGGCCACCATTCACCCATGCATGGAGTATTATTGGCTGTTGCATCTGTCACTAGTCTCTCACTCATAGACAGCGTTCAAAAAAGAGTTACCAACTTAATAGTTTCCACACTATCAACCAAGCTCCAACCTTTGTCCCATTGACAAAATGTTGCATCTCTTTGCCTATTTTACAAGTATTTTAATGGAAAGTACTCTATTGAACTCCAAGTCTTTTTACCCCTTTGACATAAATACTCCTGTCAAATCCAACAAGCAGCAAAATCCCACCTCTACACTGTAGAAACCCCTAAATACCGGGCAGCCTTCTACTCAAATAGTTTCTTCCCTCAAACAGCTAACCTTTGGAATTCCCTCCCGGGTTCCTGCTTCTCTGAATGTACTGACATGTACAAATTTAAGTGTAATATGAACAGACATCTTGCAGCTCAACTCTCTACATATTTTGTTCCAAATAGTAGCTTTTTCATCCAAGTGGCACTGTGTTTTGTTTGGGTGAAAAAGCAATTAAAAAAAAAAGTAGAAAAGACAGCAACCAAGGGTCATTCAGGTCAAAGCACCCATTGCGTTTGACTGTATTCTTATCAGAAAATTCTATAATCAATGTCAATATGCATTAGAGTTGATTGATGTTACAATTCCCGCTTTGAAATCGACAATGAACACATTAAGATGGTTGGAGATAAATGACACCAAATTCTCCAATTTAAACATGATTCTTTTTCATTATTTAATTGAAAAATTGTACTAATTTGATGATAAATCATGGAAAATCAATTAATACTGATTCTTGTCTCTCTCTTTGTTTGAAAAATTTACTGATCGCATTAGTGTATAAATTGGGTATTTTATTTGCTGAATAAAAGCTTATTAATGGTAACATCCTCTTTCGAGTTTATTATCACCAGAAAAGTTTGCTATCTTATTAATTGAATGTTCTTGAATTATATAAGCTTGTGTTATGTTCATGGTAAGGTTTATGAAGAGCATAATTCATAATATTGGAAAACTTCCAATTCAATAAGAGTTTATTCAAATGGTAATGCAAATTCTGGCATATGTCAATTTATTATAGCGCTAGTAGAAAGTCCTACAGTTGTCTTTGATTGAATGACTAAATAAAACCTTGTTATTGAAATTAGTCTTGCATGAGCATTGCTGACGCCTAACATAGCCATGCTCAGGTAAAGATCAAATAGCAATTGTACATTTGCTAAGGCCGGTGGAATTTACAAGTCAATGAAAATTGACATTTTTTTTTTTTTTTTACACAGTGATCACCACTTATTAAGGCCCGGAAGCCACTCAGGGATAAGGGTTATTGCAAGTACATTACGTTAGTGTGGAGATTTGATGAAGTGTTTACTTAAGGGGGCGGTTCATTAGGAATTTGTTAACGTTGGACTTGAACACATCCAGGTTGTAGTCCGGTGGGAAGCAGGCAGACAGAACAGAGTTCCACAGGCGTGCAGTTCTAAGAAAGAAGCTTTGTTCATGGAATCCACGTTTTGATTTAGGCATAGATATAGAGTGGGGGAAATTTTTCACAGTGGATTCATCTAGACGGGTGTTTTTTGTGAAAGATTGGCGAGGGGGGACCAGAGATTGGAGTTCAGACGAGCATCTGCCATGAAAATAACGATAAAACAAGGATAGGCTCGCAACGTCTCTTCTGTGGGAGAGAGGTTGCAGGGTAGATAAAACGGCATTCCCCACTAAGCCACGAAGTCTATTTTGTACTCTGTCAAGGCAGGAAAGGCTGTTTTTAGCAGCTCCTGCCCAGATATGGCAGCAGTATTCCATCCTTAGACGTACTTGGCTTTTATATAGATAGAGAATTGCATCAGTAGTGAGATATCTTCTGGAGCGGTAGAAGGATCCCACCATCTTTCCAGCGACCTTGGCAACAGACTTGATGTACGTGTTCCATTTCAGATCAGGAGTAAAGGTCAAACCCAGAAGCTTGTCAAAACACGGGGCCTCACCCAGACGAGAGCCATCCATCACAGTTGATGCCAGATGGGGATCAGAGCGTTGATGATGTAAGGATAGGAGTTTGGTTTTAGATGCATTAAAGGTAACCAGCCACGTCTTCCCCCACTGAACCACGCGCTCGAGATCAGAGGAGAGAGAATCAGAGAGAACTTTGTCATTTACAGCCTTTGATGTGTTGCTGTAGATGGTCGTGTCATCAGCATAGATGTCAATGAATGATTTAAGTATGTGTTTAGTGAGGTCATTGATGTAGATCAGGAAGAGAGTTGGGCCCAGGATTGACCCCTGAGGAACTCCAGCATTTATATTGCAGGCCTCGGATTAAATTAAAACTAATAAAATCATTTAAAAAAATATGATCCAAAGTTTCCAATCAAAATTTATTCAAAAACTCTGATTTTATTCAATGTTTGGTGGGAAAGTGTACAATTTGGATAACCCAGAAAATTTTGATATTTTATTGAATAAAATGTATTGAATTTTATAAGCATTGACTTTATTTTTAATGAATTTTATGGAGAAAAGAATATGATTATAATCATGTTGACGTACCGGTTCCTTCAAGATCACTAAAGTTTAAGCCAAGACCCACAAACTTGCAACTATTAGGTCATTAAGAATGAAATGTCTGATTTAAAACTGACATTTTTTCACAATATTATAAATGAAATAAATAAAATGCTGAAGGTTTAATCAAAACATGCACCCAATGCATCTTATTGGTAGCTTACTTATGCCAACAACAAAGAATTTTAGAGAACAAGAGGTGATGAAATGACTCAAAGATGTCTCTGCCTGTTCCTTGAATGCAAAGATTTTTCTTTGTCCAATGCTGAGTAAAAATGGAAATCAGTTGCTGCTAACTATGGTTACTAAGGTAGATGAGAAAGTATTGCATCAAGGTGTCCAGGAAACGAGGCAAGGGACAAGAGGCCAGCACTACTCTCTCACCACATAAACTAGAAATGCTCCCTATAATAAAAGTAATCCAGCATAGAGCATCTAACGTCATCCGTGGGTAGGATGACAAAGTGAGCAATACCCCTCTCAACACCATGATTAACAAGATTCTTACCAGAGTGTACAAAGAAGGCCTTGTACAATGCAAATGGTGTGTGAACAGCCAAGACATTAGCATATGGGTCGACGCAAGCTCTCTTGCTATCAGCGTGTCATTGATATATGATGGGACTGTGGTAGAGAATGCTTGATGATTACATCCAGAAAAGAACTCCCAACATATTAACCTTGTGGAATTTGATGCCATTATTAAAGGAATAAACTTGGCAATCATTAGGAAGACGATCACATAGCATTTGTAAGTCACTAAATGGATCTTGTATACCTTTACTGGCAGAACGAGGACACAAACCAAAGCTACAAGTGAGATGCTCAATTGACAGTAGTTTAAAACTGTAATAAAATTGGCGCAGGAATATGCACTGTCGATGGATGCATCCTTGATCAAATCTAGCCAAAACAAGGTGGATCAATTGACGAGAGTGCCTCAGAGATAGCTTGTTGCAATTAAGAGGAACACTGAGCCTGCATTACATCCATGAGTTCAGTCGGCTTGGCCAGATCAAGATTGTTCACCAATGAAGTGGTCATCCTGATGTGAGACAAACACTCTACTTTGCGAAACAGATTGACTCTGAGGTTTCCTAGGCCAGTGTGAAAACCGTCCTCAGAGAATGTGAAGAGTGTCAGTTAATCAATCCATCACCAATGCATTGGTCAGAGGGTGCTTTAAACATTGAACAAGCATAGCATCGAGTAGCGATGGATATGACTCACTGCAATTGGGCCCATAGTGTGACATTGATTGACTGTGACCTCACTCGATTTGCAATCTGGTGACCCCTTCCATGGCAACATGTGAAAAATGTAATCAACCAGCTGAAAACGCTCTTCTGTGAACAGGACCCAGCAACAGAGATTCTAATTGATAATGACAATGCTTTTCAGAGCGGCTTGTTTAAAACCTTCACAGATGAATGGACAATCCGACTTTGATTTCACTGTACATACATCCCCTCTGGTAATAACATAATCGAGCAATGTTACAGAATATAAAAGCGATTTCAGCCAGAAAACTGTGTACTATACTGAAAGCAGTATGCTGGTATAATTTTGCGCCAAAGGATAACATGTCCTCTGCTACAGCACCTGCAAGTATCGTATGTGGTTGAAAGGAATCAATGGAACATTAATGCTAACACAATCAACAGCAAAAACAGGTGACTGAATGTGAGTAAAGGCTCTACATGGACGATGTACCACAAAGTATGGAGTTGGACATGTGATAAGAATCATCAGTATACAGAACATATTGGCTGACAGAATTCCATGCCATGTGAAAGATCTAAAGGTATGCTTTTTCTGCTGCTAGTACAGGAAAACCAAGAGAAGACGCAATAGGTGCTGCATGTTTTATAAGACTAGATAAGTCACGTAAAGTAGCAACAGTTGCTGAGCATAAATGGCCAAACTCTAAGGGAAAAGAGTCAGTATTTCACTCACGCTTGATGCATAAATTCTGTCAGTAAGATTCATATGCATATGGTACAAAACGGTGATTGAAGGAAAAGTCCCTTTTGCAAAATGTTCCAATACTGTGAACTGTAATTCTCGAAACTCTACTCAAACTGTTTCTCTAGAACAGGGACTAGTTCGTTTAATATTCAGCAGAATTGAATATACACAAAAACCATTGGAAAACAACTTAAATTGAGAGAGGACAAGTGAAACGATCGTTGGTTTTCTCCATATTTCTTCTGTTGTTGGCTGAAATATTCAGGATATTGTTTCAATGCAATATAAACCAACATTAGATATAAATTATAAGTAGCCTTTCTTGTATATGTTTATATGTTGGTTACCTATAGGCTCTAAAACTTCTTGACAGAATTGTATCAAATGTAGCATAAAGTATCTTTGAAATATCAAGTGTTTCATAGGGGATAAGAAAATATTAATACAGTGTGACTCTGCCTACCTCCCCAAAAAATGCCATTCATGGAATCGTTAATAAAAATTCAAAAATCTTTCCGTAATTTGATGATATCTGGTACAAGTAAACTTCACTCTATTATTGGCAACACCAGACAACGTCTCACACGTGTTATCCATGGAGTCCGCGGTTGATATCAGTCAAGTAGTATGTAGTTATATCATTTTTCAGACTCTCAAACCACATTTTTTTTAATCTACCATGTTCTATGAAGTTGATGCAAGAGGTTGCGTAATATACATGACTAGATCACCTGACACAGTGAATGTGCAATGTTTCTAATACTAAAGCATCTGTAACATCACTAATATCAAGTTTCTGATGAAGTGCAATTAATAGGTTAAAAATAAGGTTCAATTATAAGTACAGCTGGTCGGATATTCGAGGTTTATATCATTCCCAACAGAATTATAGCATAACTGAATGCGCTTGATCTGATATAATTTGAATATAGATATTTAATTCCATAATTTTTGTTAGTATCCAATTAGCCACGAGTTCTCAAAGTATACATAATTCAAAATGAAACTTCAACAATAACTGCAATACTAAAAAGTAAATATTCTTAGGGTTCTTACATTTGTCAAGACCATCATCATTAAAAACTGAATTTAAAACAGTTCATGGATAGATAATGTTTAAAAAATGGCTTATTATTGCCTTTCAAAATATTGTATTTTTCAGATGCCATTTCGTGTGTCTACTTTGTATTAATACTAAAATCAAAAAGAAAAGAAAATTTGATCTTCAAACTCATCCACCTCAATCATATGTAAAACCGAAAGGGAAATAATATGGCCATACGCCATAATTAAAATAACCATAAATTGTAATCTTAAATTATCGATCCATGGAATTATAGTCACAAATCTACTGTCAATTTATAGTTTACAAATAGATCTATTAGTAAACTATAGTTCCTATTAGTAATCTATAGGTTACTAGCAGATTGATAACAATAATTAATCTATAACAGTCAATATTTAGATATAATTTACAAGTAGATTGATGACTATAATTCGATGTATCTATAATGCTAGCAGTTAAAGATCTATTTTTCGAGATCCATAGAATCATAATCACAAATTCTCTAATGAATAATAATTAAATATCTAGTATTATAGAACAATAAAACTCTATTGTCCATGCATAAACCATTAAAAGGTCAGATACTTATAGATCTGCGGAAACTATTATAGTCCCAACTAAATCTATATAAGTTATATTCGGTTATAAACTTACTTCCCTTTGCAACGAGCCTTTCATCAGAAGTAATTCTGCTCAAATGAGGCAATTTCATTTATAAACTTGCCGGCTTGTGACCTTTTGAGTGCAAAAATATAACCATGCAAATGAAGGCTGATATAAAGATTGAAGGAAGAGCAAGACATGTTAGAATTAGAAAGATTATTTATTGTAGACTAACTGCCGTTACCCAAGTCATATAAATTCTGGCAAAATTTAATTATATAATTTCTCACAGAAGAGACGTTGTTAGTCTTTCTTATTATTTCGTTATTTTCATGGGAAGTCCTCGCTTCAATCTCTAATTTCTCCCTGTAAGATATTCACAGCAAGAAGTCGTCTTATTATCACTACTGCAATAGGTATAACATCAAATGAAACACGTTACGACGGGGTTGTTTCCCCGAAGGCTACAACATAGTCAACTTCAAATCTAATGTCAATAAATACTTCCTCTAAATCATCTTCATAAGTCATCAAATTTTATTTATTGCATTCAATATATTAAATCCTCTCATAATATTCATCATTATTCAACTTTTAATCTATCAATCTCATTAAAACTTATTTAGCTGTGATTAGTGTTAACTTATTATTAAAAAAGAAATAAATATTCATTTTTTTTTAACTTTCGTGTTGCTTGCCATTAAAGGTTCAATGTGCTTATGGTGAAAAATGTTTCAACAGAAATTTACAAGCATCACAATATTGTTAAGTTTTGGGAGGGAATTACAGATAACATTTAGTACAAACAAACCTCAGTCTATGCTTGACTTGTGCATCAAGTTTAATTCATGAATGTTCAACAGTTTTGTTTATCACTATTTCATGATAAACATGTCTGGATATGACATGAACAATTGTGAATAACTCTAACACACTCATCTCTTTGTACTGATTTTGAATGTGATGGTCCTCTTCAGTCTAGGAATAATGTGGGATTGTTTGGATGGACATTATCTTTGAGATAATACCATAAATAAAAATATGAATATGAAATGTTCAGAATATTAAGATTCAAGATGACATTTCTTATTGATGAGACGATTATCAAAGTGACCAACCATATCACTTAATGGCAAAAGACCGTTGGATATTTCTGATTGAAACTCGGTGGACAAACGAGGCATAGACTGGAGTTTATTTGTATTAAATGTGGTTGACTTGCAGAAAGAATGGTGATTAACGAGTCTTTATGTGGAATTTTATTGGGAGAGGGGGGGGGCAACCTGTATAATGAATTAAAACGTGTAATTCTTTGTCTTCGAGTGTTTGACACAAATGCAGAACCTATGCTATTATTGCAAAAATATTCTAATCAAAATTAAGCGTTGAATTAATTTTTACATTTATTTGAAAAAAAAATTGCGTTTGATCTTATTTTTATGGAAATCGCCCCAAAGTGCAAAGCCACTTGATGTAAGGAATTAACAAAGACAAAAGACGCCTATTGAAAAGACTAAGTCTACAGATAAGAGGAAAACAGTCAGCAAAATAGAGTTCCATCAAACTACAGTTATTGGGAAGAAGCTACTGAAATAGGAATCTGTATTACAATGAGATATCAAAGGATTTGATTGATGAAGACCAACAAGTCAAACGAGCTGAAAAAAAGGAAGCAGGAAATAGATCAGAAAATTCTGAAGAACACATGTCATAATAATATTTATAAAAAAAAAAGCTCTGAATATAAGGTTTTCTTTTCAATCGCATCCCCAGTCATAGAGACAGAAACAGCATAAATAACATTGTAAATAGCTATTCCATGAATATTCTGCATTCAGAGGGGAAACTTTCTTTGTGTAAAATCAAACAATGATAAAATAAGAATTGGATTATCTGATTATTCAAACTTACTATTCTCATCTTCGATATTATTTTCACAACGTTTCGACCCATGTAACTTCTGACCTTCTTCAGGTGCATCTTGTCAACCATATATATATATAAATATATATAAAAGGCAAAATGTGTGTGACCATTTCATGTATGTCTCGCAAAGGCTTCTTTCGCACACGCTCTCGGGGTCGTTACGATCGCTTACAACTATTTATATAGCCCCTAGATAATAATATCTACGATTTGGAAATGCAGGTCGCCTCTACATTTATTTATGTCGACTTTTATGAGATTCGCGCTATTTCGCTCTGTCCCCTGTTTGTCCTACTTTTTATGTATAAATAAAGTGAAACTAAATTCAAACCGTGCGGTTCTCGGCATCACGCCAGGAAACGTCCAGAAGCAATCAGATTTGATCAATGTGGGGACAGACTCCTCTTATATCAGACAATTGCTATTCAATCTGGACAATGGGGAGCTGGTTTCCCCCTCCCCAACATCTGTTGGGGAAAAAACAGTCAAATTTGGGTGAGCAAAAGTTAATTGCGTGACTTCTATTTGACCTCATTAATTAGGTCAAATAGAAGCAGCAGAGTTAACTTTTATTGCGCCCACCTCTTTTTAATACTTGAATAAATAAATTCAAATGTTTTCCATTGTATGTCGCGGTGGCCCAGTGGTTAATGTCGTACGTTTCTTTTTTCACACTTTAATTTCCAACTTTGCCTCAAGGGTTCGGGTTTGATCCTCATACTCACCTACCAAAACTTTTTTTTATTTTACCCCCCCCTCCGAAGTTTTGATTTACCCAAAACCACACACACCTCAAAACACCCAGGCATCGTCTAGTCTATATATATAAAAGCGAAAATGTGTGTTTGTATGTATGTGTGTTTGTTTGTATGAATGTATGTGTGTTTGTATGTCTCGCAAAAACTTTCGACACAGGTCACGGATTTTCGCCAGATCGGTATCATTTTTAAACTTCCAACCTTCGCCCGACAAATATCGAAAAATTGGCCAAAAACGTTAATTCCTTCACCCTGAAATCAGTAGTTTTCTACAGGGGGGGTTAGCAAACCCGTTCTCTCATGACGATGTCGCTTCTACGCATGCGTCATTGCGTCATACAACGTTGTAACCTGATTTAGTTTAAAGATAAAAAAAATGACCTAATTTCGTGTACGTCGTCTTAGGTCAGTTGGTTAGAGCCCTGGGTTATTATCTAAAGGTTTTGGATTCGAATCGTGGTGTGAGATGTCTTCTTTTTTTTTTTTTTTGATTTTTTAAATTTTAATATTGAAGCAGGGTTATTTAAGACATTTTTCATGTAACGTTCGTTTTTCTGGTTTTTTTTTTACTTCGCTTATTCTTAGGTTTCATTAACACTCCGCCCCACCCCCGCCCGACCACACACACCCAAAAAACACCCGTGCAACGCCGGGTAACCACCGATTTTTAAAATTTTAATATTGAAACAGGCTTATTTAAGCCATTTTTCACGTTTTTTTTTGGGGGGGGGGGATTTTTCAGAATTTTTAAAGAAGTTTTAACGTTCGTTTTTCTGTTTTCTTTTTTGTTTTCGTTTTTCCGATTTTTACATTTAACATCGTTCGTTTGCCTTATGTTAGTTTTTTTTTTTAGTTTTTTTTCGATTTTTTTTAAGTTTTAATTTTTTTTTATATATGATATTTAATTTTTATTTAATATTTAAAAATATTTACTTCGTTTATTCTTATGTTTTGATTAACCCCCCCCATCGCCCGAGCACACACACCTCTAAACACCCGGGCAACGCCGGGTACCTCCCGCTAGTCTATATATATAAAAGCGAAAATGTGTGTATGCATGTATGCTCGCTTTTTGTGTATATCTCCAAAAGGCTTTTTTCAGAGAACTGAACGGTTGCCTCACAACTTCTTAAAGCTTTTTATATTGCATGTAAATGATAATATCTACGACTTAACAACGGTAATCGCTTCTCTATTTTATTTGCTCGACTTTGAAACGTTAAATATTTGACATTTTCGGATCGGGATGTGTTACTTTCATTTTTCGGCATAAAAAAAGCAAAACTCGATTCGAATCACTGGCCCACGGCCAGTGGTCTCTAGAAAGCTATTTAACGTTTGGTCAATATCGGCTTACCATCATATCAGACGCTTGATTTCATTTCGAGACGAGACACTCCCCCTAATAAAAAGGGAGCTGGTTTTCCCCACAGTTAGGTAAAAACAAACAAAACGGGTTATTGACCTCATGAAAAACTGTCCTGCAGAAAATGTTAACTGCTGAATAGCTATTGCTTACGATGGCCGCATGTGCATTAAGCTTTTTCATATAAAAAAAAGACACTGTCCCCGCACTCAAAGTTCACGTCAATAACTCGTCAAAAACGGCCACCTGTTTTGTTTTGTTTTTTCACACTTTACTATTTTCCAACTGCGCATCAAGGCTTCGTTTTTTTTTTAAACAACCAACGATTTTTCTGTTCATTTACCCAAAAACACACAGGCATACAAACACCCGGGCAACGCCGGGTACCCCCCGCTCGTCTATAATATAAATCTCATCTGTCTGTTTAAATGTATGTATGTCTAAAACTTTCGACAGAGACGACGGATTTTCAAGATATTGGTATCATTTTGAAGCTCCACCCTTTGGACGACAAATATCAAACAATTGGCCAAAAAAATTAATTCCTTCACCCTCAACTGGCCACAGGGAGGGGCCGTTTTTTTTTCGCTGATATTTTCGAAAGTCATCCCATCTTGTTGATTGTCTAATCTTAATTTAAACCTATGTCACTACCGGTTTAGTGATTGGCGCAACAGCAAAGACATCAGGGTTTTTTTTTCACATTCTTTTCCCTCTTCACAGTATGGTACGGGTTCGATCCTGCCTGTTTGCCTGCCTATTACCACTTTTTTTTGTTCAACACACACTATCAAACATATGGGCAACGCTGGGCACCCAGGCTAGTCTATAAAGGAATTTCAAACTGAACCTTTTTTTAATCCAAGGCGATAGATTGTTCTCATTCCATCAGCCATGACTGTGTAGAAATGTAAAGTAAATGTCATTCTTAGTTAGCATCGCCTGAAGTGAGAATTGAACCTTTAACAAACGAAAGATTGCCACTCAGAACAGATTATTAGTTAACACCGTTATCTGTGGTGACATTTGTTCATGTGTCGTTGTGAGAATAACATTCAAGCTAAGAATAGTATTCTAAATAATCCATATTCTAAATCCTCATCTCAAAAATTCCACCCACCCTCCAAAAAGATTATTTGATGTGAATATCAAGGTCAATCTGATGAGGAAAGAGAAAAGGATGCGTCAGACAAAAATGGAAAGATAAAATCTCATGGATTCGAATTATCATTTGAAAAACAGAATGTGGAATAGAAATAATGACACATTATTTATAAGATGTACATCATCCTGT
Organism: Euprymna scolopes; assembly: GCF_053919585.1. Lineage (NCBI taxonomy): Eukaryota > Metazoa > Mollusca > Cephalopoda > Sepiida > Sepiolidae > Euprymna > Euprymna scolopes. The sequence continues at coordinate 88,663,153 of NC_136499.1, read as the reverse complement.
ATTTATCTTATATATAAGCAAATATTTTTTTTTACATATGATTTCATTTATTTATTTATTAATGAGTCACCATTTATGAAGGTTGAAAGAATAAAGATTAATGAAATAGAGAATTAATTGAATGATGAAAAATGTAATCAGAGGATTGAAAATAATGAATGGAAGGAATAAAATGTGATGGTTTATGATAAGTATCTATTGACTTAGGATTTTTTAAAAATCAGGGAAGCAATCTTGTGGCAACGTGTTCCACGGATGAGAAATTTGTGAAAAGAAATTCTATTCACGAAAATTATATTTGATTGATGCACATGAAGGAAGAAAGGAAATTTCATTGCAACAGTGGCATTAAGGCAAGTTTGTTAAATATGTGAACAGGAGTATATGTTTCTAATTCAAGTGCTTTATTTTCAGGAATATAAACAACAGTTTTGTGTATACATTTTTATCAGAAATATATTATACTATATTCATCTTTCGAATTGTTACCCTCTTTTTATTTATTGACATGTTCACTATGTTTCTACTGAATGATGAGGACAGCAGTCCAAAACATGTTAATAATGTAACATATTTCTAATATAAATTTATACACAAAGGTGTTACGCATACACCTGAAAATAAATCAATGAAATTAAAAAGACAACACTGGACAATTATTTATCAAAATCGTTTTTTTTTTTTGTTTTTTTTTAGAAATTGTGTATGAGATATGTCGTTTAGCATTATGTCTGTCTTTATGTATGAATCAGAATTCGTATTGAAAGAATAATGTCGAATAATCACAATATCCGTCTCATAAAGACTTTAATTTATGCAAATGGTTGGAAGAATAAAATCCGGCTGTTGATGCAGAGATGCACCACCTGGCAGGAAGAATAACATCCTGCTTACGAGGGACGTGCAATAAGTAATGTCCCTGACACACTTCTCATAGCAGTAGAGCAACGAAACTTGGCACAGTTATTAGTCTTTCTCTACATAGGAACCACCCAGAGTTATGCATTTCTCCCATTGTTTGATGCAGCTGTGGAGACCGTTTTTGTAGAACACTCCAGGTTGGTCCTCCAACCACGACTTGACTTCAGAAATCAAGGCTGCATCATCTGGGAAACGCTTTCCTTTCAAAAACAACTTCATGGCTGGGAAGAGGTGAAAGTCAGAGGGTGCAAGATCAGGAGAGTAGGGAGGATGGGGCAGGAGTTCATAACCACACGCCCATGCTTCTGATCTGGTGACATGCGAGTTGTGGACCGGAGCGTTGTCCTGCAGGAGGAGGGTACATTTGCTGATCTTGCCCCGCCTCTTGATTTTGATAGCTTCCCTAAATTTCCTCAGAAGTGAAGCATAATAGGCTCCTGTAATTGTGGTACCCTTTGCCAGGAAATCTGTAATCACTACTCCGTCCTGGTCCCAGAAGACTGTGAGCATGACTTTGCCAGCAGAGGGCTGCACCCTTGCCTCTTTGGAGGTGGTGAGTCCAAGTGCTTCCACTGCATTGACTGGGCTTTGGTCTCTGGATCATAGTGATGGACCCAGGTTTCATCCTGTGTAATCAGTCTTTTGAAAAACTTAGACTCATCTTCTTGGCACATCACCAAATTCATCCTCACCACTCAATGCGTTTTCACTTCTGGAATGGTGTGAGCAACCTGGGAATCCATCTGGCAGACACCTAATGCATATGCAAATGGTAATGAATGATAGTTTTCACAGACCCGTACTTATCTTCACATCTTGGGCTATTTGACGAATAGTAATGCACCGATCTTCCAAAATGGCAGCCTTAACTTTACGGACAGAAGCCTCATCAATGGCAGAAGGGGGTCGACCAGGTCTGAGAACTGTTTTCGCTGACTTCTGGCCATGTTTGAATTCACGATGCCAGCGTTTTACAAGGTCATATGATGGGGCATTATCACCATAAGTTTTTTCATTTCATCAAAAGTCTCCTGTGGTGTGCATCCTTTCAAATACAAAAACCGGATCACTGCTCGACATTCAACAGGCTCCATTTCACACCTGACTCAGTTCAAACACCTGTAAAACAGAAACCACAATTAGTTCAGAGCTGTAATTTACCACATAACCCGTAGAGATATAAATCATTGCACATGCAAAATTTCAGCTAGATCAGACAACTAGAAGTGGGTCAGGCGCATTATTTATTGCACGCCCCTCGTATATAGGAACACTTTAAGCACATCTATAGACACAATGGAAGCAATGCATACATAATCTAAATAAACAACACAAGTTAGGCGCCACATGCCAGAAAAGTGGGGCTATATTGAGTGTATTAGTGAAATCCCAGAATAAGCATGCCAATTGAGGACGTAGGTGTGTCTAAAAATGTTGCATTAACTGACTTAAATTTGGATTGACAAAAAAGACATTCAATGGACATATTTGTTCAACACAAACAAAAAAGTAAAGCTATACCACCAAATGTTCATATATAAGAATTTGTCTTCCTTCAAAGAATAGTCTTGCAAAACCTGCATGAGTTAAAAGAATTTTGCTTGAAGAACAGAAAAAAAAACTTAGGCAAGAAATATAAAAAAACATCTGTAACGGGCTACTCGTAATTAAGCAATAATAATTATGCTATAAAATATTAAGAGTTTATTTAATAAATATATTGTAAATTATTAAACATTGTTTTTTCTTTGTGGGATATTCTTATTGATTATTTGTTTTTAATCTGATTATTTAACTAAATTATTATGTATTATTGCATAATATTAAGTATTATTAGCAATGAAAGTTTCATTAAATGCATACACAGAAATACATTAAGAAACCTTCTTTTTGCAATGTTTGGAACTTTTGCAAAAAACTTTTTTTTATTGTTTTGTTCTAAGAGGGTATGAGGCATTCTATAGGATACCAGGCATTCACCTGCTATCTGATGCATTCAAAGAATAGTCTTGCAAAACTTGCTATCTGATGCATTCAAAGAATAGTCTTGCAAAACTTGCTATCTGATGCATTCAAAGAATAGTCTTGCAAAACTTGCTATCTGATGCATTCAAAGAATAGTCTTGCAAAACTTGCTATCTGATGCATTCAAAGAATAGTCTTGCAAAACTTGCTATCTGATGCATTCAAAGAATAGTCTTGCAAAACTTGCTATCTGATGCATTCAAAGAATAGTCTTGCAAAACTTGCTATCTGATGCATTCAAAGAATAGTCTTGCAAAACTTGCTTTCTGATGCATTCAAAGAATAGTCTTGCAAAACTTGCTATCTGATGCATTCAAAGAATAGTCTTGCAAAACTTGCTATCTGATGCATTCAAAGAATAGTCTTGCAAAACTTGCTATCTGATGCATTCCACCAAGCGATCTTGTTTGAATATGGTTCACCGGATATATTTGAAAGGTAATTTGTGAAATTCTTTTTCATGAGTCCAGTTGCTCTTATAATTACTGGAATGATATAGATCTTCCTAATATTCCAGTTTCTTTTCATGCAGTACATAAGACCTTGGTATTCCATTAGCTCCCTTCAGCTCTGCTTAACCTATCATTGTGGAACACTAACTTCTATTAAGATAGCTTCTTTCTCCTTCTTGTCCCATATAACTATGAGAGGTTTAATAGCTCCATTTTCTAGGTACATAGTTTTTGGGATTGCATAGTCATAGTAGATGGTGTATTCTTTCTGGTATATGTTCCCAGGACTTGTTCCTGCATTCAATATTCAACTTTTACAGATGGTCCAGAGGAGATATTTACATATTTCATTGTGTCACATTGTATAGTAGTCATTATATAGTAGCCATTGTATAGTAGCCATTGTATAGTAGCCATTCCCCCATCAGAATCTTGCAGGTGGATATCAGGTGGCTCACACTATGCGTTCTGTATGTATTTCTGTGTAGCAGAACCTGCAATCATCATTTTAAAATCATTGGTCATCAAGCCTTGATCTTGAGCAGCCATTAAAATCCTCTTCTGATCATAGTGGAGTGATTTTATTTTTAGCCAGTCTATAAGGCCTTCCTTTTCTATATAGTCCTGGGTGAATTCATCCAGAAAATATGATTGATTGACCTATTCTTCCAGATTTTTGCAATGGATGGTCTTTGTGTAATTTTTTGCAACATTTTAGGCTATTTCCATCGCAGAATTGTTTTCTAATTCTGTCTCATTTGTAAAATAGTTTTGTCCAAAATGTTTGACCTGTGATGGAGGTTGTTTTGCTGGCTCTTGTTTTATGATGTTTATTTATCATCTTAAGGTTTGAATTTTGCGAGCTGATCAGATATTGTACAATGCTTACGATGTTGATGATCAATTTCTGAGAAACTCATACCTGCTATTCTTCTGGTCAGATACAGCCTAGGCAAACATTGGTTTCTGTATGTTATTTCAAAAGAAAGAGAAAAATATTACGTTTTCCAATCAATAAACTTTGAAAAAAAATAGACAAAATTTATTAACATTTAAACAATGTATCATCCGTTTCTTTCCGGGTATATCAACTTTTTGGGGGAGAGTGTTGTGAGTGTAGCAAGAGAGGAAATAATGTATAAACCACATTTATCTGCACTAAATCATTTAATATTGTTATCCGTCATAAATTAATTACAATAGATGTTATGCCAATATCCAAATATTAAAAGGGCATCTTTTATTTTGATTAATTTTTACAATATATGATATTTGTAATTTTTATAAATTTACACATGCATGCACACACACACACACACACACACACACACACACACACACACATATATATATATATATATATATATATATATATATATATATATATATATATATATATATACAGTGATGATCATATTTATTGGCACGGTAAAATAAAAGTTAAATTTTGTCTAATAAATTCTAAAAAAGGGATTAAATTAAAGAAAATAACAAAGTATATTATGTATTTTTAACTGGCCTTTCCGATGCAGCAATCGGATTTTAAAAAAAATAAATAACAAAGGAACAACAAACATAATTGCAAAAAACCCTTGTTCAAAATTATTGGCACGGCTTTGTTTTTCTTTTAGTATCAGTATAATATCAATCAATTTCCGGTTTACGTGCTTTCTGAACTTTTTTATAGCCATATTATGCTTGTTTAACGCTAATTCAGTGAATAATTTTTTTCAGATAATTTTTAGATAGCGATTTATTTAAACTATTATAAGTGACTAAATTATAATTTTCAATCGCCATGGTTAAAACTAAGGAACACAGCGAAGACGTCAGGAAGCTTGTTGTAGCATGCCATACCAATGGGGAGGGCTATGATAAGATTTCAAAGAAGCTAAACCTTCCCAAATCCACTGTTAGAGCTATAATAAACAAGTTCAAATCGCAAGGCCACATTATGAGTTTAGAGGGTAGAGGGAGAAAAAGGATTCTTTCCCCAAGAGATGAACGGAAAATTGTTCGACAAGTAAAACAAAACCCAAGGATCTCTGTTGGGGAGATTGTTGATGAACAGAGCACCTCTGGAGTGAATGTATCTCGACATACAGTTGGTAGAGTTTTGAAGAGAGCTGGTTTAAAAGCATGTCGTCCGAGAAAGACTCCCTTATTGAAGCCTATGCACCTGAAAGCAAGGCTAGCCTTTGCAAAACGTCATATTGATAAAGATGTTGCATTCTGGAAACGTGTTCTATGGACTGACGAAACGAAAATAGAGTTATTTGGCCATAATAAAGTGTCTTATATTTACAGAAAATCTGGCGAAGCTTTCCTGCCTAAGAACACCATACCCACAGTGAAGCACGGTGGAGGCAGTTTGATATTTTGGGGATCCTTTGCTGCCTCTGGACCAGGGCGACTTGTTAAGGTCACAGGTAGCATAAAAAAGGAAGATTATGTTAAAATATTGGATGAAAACCTGAAAGACTCTGCTAAAGAGCTCTCACTTGGTCGTCGTTGGTGGTTCATGCAAGATAATGACCCAAAGCATTCGGCTAAACTGACTAAGAAATGGCTTGAGGACAATCATATTAATGTTTTGGAGTGGCCATCACAAAGCCCAGACCTTAATCCAATTGAAAATTTATGGAGAACATTAAAATTGAGGGTAATGCAAAGGAAGCCTAAGAATCTTATTCAATTGGAGGATTATTGTCAGGAAGAGTGGGCTAAAATTACTACTGAAGAGTGCAACAACTTGGTTGTAAACTATGAAAAGCGACTGAGGAAGGTAATCAAGGCCAAAGGCTATACAATTAATTATTAAATAAATCGTGCCAATAATTTTGAACAAGGGTTTTTTGCAATTATGTTTGTTGTTCCTTTGTTATTTATTTTTTCTAAAATCCGATTGCTGCATCGGAAAGGCCAGTTAAAAATACATAATATACTTTGTTATTTTCTTTAATTTAATCCCTTTTTTAGAATTTATTAGACAAAATTTAACTTTTATTTTACCGTGCCAATAAATATGATCATCACTGTATATATATATATATATATATATATATATATATATATATATATATATATATATATATATATATATCGGGCTGTCCATCAATTTGGACGATGATGCAGAGGTCAGTTAGTGTCCATGTCGAAGGTGCGATGTGAGTCTGATCGGAGCACTGAAACCCCGGCCGCAGATGTGACACCTGATGGCAGGAAATCTGGGTAGTGGCGCCTGTAGTCGCACTCTTTTTACTTCCTCTCTCGATTTTGACAATGACGGCTTCAGCAAGAACACGACCATCATACTCCAATCGCCTGAGTGCAGAGATCACGCTGCGGCTTGCAGTCTATTAAACCTGCTGGTACACTCTCACTCCATCGCCACAGGACTTTTACCTCTCTCCCAGCCTAGGCAAAGTAGGAATAAGCAGCTTGCCCAGTACTGCTAGCACCCTCTCCGCTGAAAGCAAAAGTACAGAGGCAAGGATGGGCCAGGACAGTCTGCACACATGCAATCAGGCACATCCGAGGCTGAGGCAGACCCGAGTCGAGTTGTACATCACCCTTGTTGGCCGCGTCGGCACTGCAATGCTGGTTCATCCACTGCACAAGCCATTGGGATTCCTTCCTCATCCGCCAAGAGCATCGTTGACCAGGCTTTGATTTTTGTAACCCTAAATAGGGGGCGAGGGGGGGGGCTAGTGGGTACTACACCTTGCCCAAGGGTGACCTAGCACTGCAGCAACGACTAAGGGGTAGTGACGTTCTCCCCAAAACTCTGGACTCCCGCATATATATATATATATATATATATATATATATATATATGATTTTCAGAATGTGAGATATTGTATATAATAAATTCCACAGTCAAACAACGTCGCAGCCCACAAGACTCGAGTTTCGCCCTCATTTGGGCTCATCAGTTAGACATCCAAACTCAGGATTCGAAACCCGAGCCTCTTGCATGCAAGGCAAGCACTCTACCAACTGAGCAAACGCCCTGCACACAAGAATTTCAAATAACCAACAACAATAACTGATGAGCCCAAATGAGGGCGAAACTCGAGTCTTGGACTTCCGGTTCTTTGACTGTCATTGCTCTTGTGGGCTGCGACGTTGTTTGGCTGTGGAATTTATTACATATTATATATATATATATATATATATATATATATATATATATATATATATATATATATATATATATGTATATTCTATGTTAAAGTTGTTTTGTTTATTTTTCTCACTTATATGAAAATAAGATAAAAAAATAATTATTAATTAAATAAATAACAACAGATGATAATTAATTAATAAAATGTCTTCTTTCAAAACCAATGTGCACGTATCACAAAGTTTTCTCAAGGCATTTCCATGAATAGTGGCAATGAAGAGATGCTTAAAAAGCCAAGTCAGTTCACGATGGCAAGTCATTAACAGACTAAAACTGTTGAGGAAGACACAGGGCTTAGCACTCTACTTGTCTCCAAGGTGATCAATAAGAACATATATCTGTTGAGAAGATTGGCATAATTTGATTGCCTGCAGTTCTCTGCTGACGCTGCTTCACATCCAGAGTTTGTTGCCGAGTCGATGAATTGATACTTGAAAAGGAAAACACCGTCAGGCCATCAAGTTGTTGTCCATTCGTTCTGTCAAACCCAAACTTGTTTGAGTAAGATAAGATGGACTCCTTCAGTCTTTGACAGACTGTGGATAACCACCATAGAGGTGCCTGCACGTGGAATTTCTGTGGCAGGAGGTGCACAATCTCCAACCACACCTCTTCTGGGTCGATATTGTTAAATATCAGTGGCAAGTGAAATGTATGTACAGGACGACTGGAAACAAATGCAGCACCTAGAATTCCCAAACGGTCACCCATCTGGTACTAACCAGACTCGACGTTACTTAACTTCAGTGATCTGATGAGTATATACTTGTTTGAGGATCAATGGTAAGGCAGTAATATCTAAAGCCTGTTGATATCATTATGAGCACTGTATCCAGAGAATCTACGGGCACTCTTGGTACATAAAAGGATGTGGAATCTGTAAATGTCGACTGGCTTACCACAATGACACTTACGAGTGCGACTTCAGTCTTTATCCTGATCCTGATCGTGTATAAGTTGTTCTGCCTCCCCCATTTGCTCTGGAATAATGAAACCAGCCCACCTCAAATCGGTGGACAGGGCATACATCAGGTAGTTGAGAGGAGATTAAATTAAAATATCAAAACAAAAAAACTGGCTTTGAATAAGCCACAAAAAGGTACATTTATGACAAAAAAATAAAACTTGACAAATCAAACGAAAAACTTTATTGTATGAAATCAATTATGCTTTTTTATCTTTGCAGGAGTTTGGATCCAGTTTTGGGGAAGAGCTTATTTCAAAGAAAGTGACAGCAGTGCATCTGACTGTGGATCCAATTTTGGTACTGAAGATGCCACAGAAACGTATTATTACTTTAACATGAAACTCTATGAATCTGGTAAGTCTCCTTTCTTATCATTCTCTATCTCCTTCTCTCAAATATATCAACTCTTTTTCTCTTTTTTTCTCATCTAAAAAATAATTTTCATCTCAATTTTCTTGTTTGTTTATTTGAGAGAATATCAATAAGAAATTTAGGAATCTTTATCTTATCTGACCATTATTATTTTTTAAATTGTATTTCCAAGTTTAAAGTTTTATGACATGTTTTTTTTATTCAATTGTAAGGTAAAAGTACAGAATAGGTACAAAACGTCTTCCCCTCCCCATGTTAAGAATGGCTTAAAATAATAACGTTATTATTTCAGCACGGATCACTCTCTGCATGAGTACCACTTTTTTGTTTTATCAATACTCTACTACTTCTTCTTCTTCTTCTTCTTCTTCTTCTTCTCATTTTAAATAGTTTTTCCATTGTTAGACTTCTTCATTTTTAATCTCCAAAATGTTCTACCACTTTATTACTCTCCTATGTCTTCAGCCACCAACGTTTTCTAATTTCTTCAAAGTCTAACCACTTTTCACAGACAACCTATCGCCAGTAAAGCTAATTTCTTAGAATTTTTTTAACACATCTTTTCCACATAGTTGAACCAATTGAATCTTCCGCTTCAGATAACTTCCTTCACCTCCATTGCTACCAAATCTATTATAGATGATATTTTTCTTGAAATCATAGATCTGCCAGTTAGTTTAACATGGATTATAGAAGTCAGATCCATTATTTCGAATGCATTAATTTATCAGATCATGCAATATACAACTGTCCTCTGATTTTCTTATGTGCGACTGATACAACACTTCTGCCATCGAAAGCCAATCATTCACAGCCTCCCAAACTATCTAGGATATCTCCAAGATATTTAAAATCAGAAACATTCTTTAGTATCTTGCTAGCTAAGTCGACCTCAATTTGAAGACCCTGGGAATATAGAAAGATAACCTCTATACGTAATGAACATATTAAGTGGGCATTCATCACATTTCTCAAACCAACTCCTGTGCAACATGTCACACAAGGAATTTCTAGCTTTTTCCCACATTTATTCTTTTGATACATCATCAGAAATCAAATTGGAATAGTCAAAAGAGAATCAAACACATTTCTTGTCAGAAGTGAAAAGGGTAATACATATGAAATAGTTGGATTCATGCACACACACACACACACACACACACACACACACACACACACACACACACACACACATATATATATAAGTTTAGTGGTTATATTTAAATTCTGAAAAAACAACGTATAGACACATATATTCGAATCAAGAATTTATTGTTTGACAAAAGGAATATATAGAAGGGGTTATGTTGATTTCCTTAATCCATGGATTTTCAATAAAGGCTCATATCATCAGAGGAAATGAAATGCGGTTAGCAAAATGTTCAGCTGTGAATAGACACTTATTTTGCTTTTCAGCACAAATATTGAAAATAGTTTTTTTAAGTGGTGAATGATAATTATATAGAATTAACTGTAGGAAAAGTGAATTTGATACAACCTGGGTAGTCCATTATCAGAAGGAGTACAATTTCCTCTGGGGTTATAAATCCAGGTAGGCAGAATATTAGTCCAGGGGAGAAGGCAGTAGTCCCATATAACAAAAAGCTTGGTTGCTCCTTATTGATTTTCCGAAAGGTATACAGGGCAGGCGTATTCATTGGTGCGTTGAGAGTGTTTTGGTAGATGAAATCCAAAATCTTTTTGAGTGTTGACACAGTGTATCAGATGTTGAATGGATATAGCATTCCATTGTATATATCCCCGTGAGTAATAGAATTTGAGCATTGAATTATGTATGCAATGGAAATCGAAATCAATGGTATGGGTAGCAGAATAATCTGGGAGATGATATTCAGAACGATGCGATGGGTTGGACGACTAGCTTCTGGTGATAATCTTGGTAACGTGTTGGAAGCCTTTTAGATGAGGGAAAGCGGAGGGTGGGGTGAAGAAGAGAAGGTAAAGAGAGATGGGGGAAGGTTAAAATTGGGCGAGCAAGCAGGTGCTTAATGGAATTTCTTCGGGGGGGGGTGTATTTTCAGTGTTGACCTCTTAATTTAAAGTTCAAATGGGAAATGGATATTCTAGTGATTTTAAATGGGATTGTGTATGAGATGGGGTGGGCGTGCTGTTTTTGCTGAGCGGATGGGTGAGTTGGTGAGGTGGAGAAGGGGACGAGTCATGGTCTGAATTTTTGGAATGCTTGGAGGATTAATTATTTAAGTGAGTTTAAGGTTGGGTGCTTTTAATTTTGAGGGTATATTTAAAAGTAGCTTGATTAACTGAGATGCAGTTTATTCATTACGCTTGTCGTCGTAGTGTGATCTGGTTTAATTAGATTTATTTAAAATATATATATTTCTGTTTGGAGGCGATCTATGGATGAGTTGGCTTTGCTGTTCATTGGGTTGGAGTCGATGTTTGAGTGAATGTTTTATAAACTGTGGTTAATTAGCTATTTTTATAATAGGGGGAACTTGATGCAACTTCGGTGCTGGGCGTGAGATTGTCCAAACGTGGTTGAATTTAACTATTTATATGATAATAAACTGTATATCCATCTGTCAGACCTAAACATAAGCGCATATATAAGCACATATACACTCACAGACACACATACATACGCATATATACACATACACACATACATGTGCATATATATATACATACCTATATATAGCATACACTTACGCACACACACTGATCCATAGCATACATACACACATACTGTTGCAATATTTTGGAGTTGTAATGGGGTATGATCCCACACAGTCGGACGATTCTATTTATAAACGATTCTGCTAAGAACTGACGAATCAAATTAATTCACGTTCTGCTACCAACCAATCAGAAACCAGAATTGCTTCATAAATATTAAACCTTTTCTGGAGCAATTTCACATGTTCTTTTTGTCTCGACACGGTAAGAATATTTTGTTCTGTGGAACTGTCTACTACAAACAAGTCACCTCCCAGGACTTGTGTGTAACAGCGAACCATCTGAAACTGTTGTGAAACTCAAAATGGGTTACACTTCTAGAGGTTATGGGCCAGCGTGCATCTTTATTTCGATGGATCTGAATCAAAATTCGAATTGTGGCACGTTAAATTTCTAGGATATCTACGAATCCAAAAGCTACACAAAGTACTACAAACACAACCTGAAAACAGAAACGACCCCGAATTCATTGAAAAAAACGCAACTGTCTTTGCGGAATTAATACAGTGTTTAGATGACCAAAGTCTATCACTGGTAATGAGAGAAGCCCTGGACGACGGCTGCAAAGCATTAAACATATTAAGAGAGCATTATTTATCGAAAGGAAAACCCAAAATTATTTCTTTATACATTGAACTGACCTCTCTAAAACGAATGGAAGCCGAAACTATTACTGATTATATTATAAGAGCCGAGACAACTGCAAATTCTTTAAAAATGTCTGGTGAAGTTATAAGTGACAGTCTGTTAATTTCCATGGTCCTTAAGGGATTGCCGAGTGATTTCAAGCCATTTACCACCGTGATAAGCCAGAAAGAAAAACCCATGACTTTTAGCCAATTCAAGGTAGCACTCAGAAGTTACGAAGAAACTGAAAAAATGATCACAGAAAAAAACGAATCCACAAATATGAAATTTAAAAATACACACATAAAAACACCAAAATCGAATTATACCCATGCCAGGAATAAAAAACGCAACTTTGCCAAAAGCAGGTTTTTTCCTAAGAAAAGTACAAAAATTATTTGCTATATAGTTGTGGACGACCTAATCACAAAAGTTTCCAATGTAGATACAGGACTCAAAATGGCGACTACATTAAAAATGTAGAGAGCTCTGTTAGCGAACATACATTTTTATTTTCGTGTACATTTGATGCTTCAACAAGCAATAATAATTTTCTTGTCGATTGTGGGGCCACGGCACATGTGATTACAAAGGAATCTGATTTTATCAATTTTGATCCCAACTTTAAGCCACAAAATCATTTTGTAGAACTAGCTGACGGAAGTCGAGTCAATGATATCGTTTTGAAAAGAGGCAATGCGAAAAATCTCGCTAAAGAACAATAAAGGGGAACTGTGTTTCTGTATTCTAGAAAACGCTCTTCTAATCCCAAAATTTAAACAAAATATATTTTCTGTACAAGCTGCCACAGAACAAGGTGCAAATATAAACTTTAGCCCCAATAAATCAAAACTGGTATACCCGAATGGAACTGTATTCGACATTAAAGAAAATGGAAGACTATATTATTTAAATAGCGTAGTCCCATCAAAAACCGCCTACCATGATCTACAGACATGGCATAAAATTCTTGAACACTGCAATATTCCTATCAAAAAGTTGCCGACTGTAGTTGATGGAATGCAAATACAAGCATCAAAACCCTTCAACTGTGACGTCTGTACGCAAGGGAAAATGACAAACTATCAAAACAAGATACCAGACAAAAAGGCCACAAAAATCCTATCAATGGTGCATTGTGACTTGAACGGTCCCATAGAACTGATGGCCAGAGAACATTATAGATATGTGTTGAATTTCGTAGATGACCATTCAGGTTTAATAATGGTTTACTTTTTAAAGAACAAATCTGATACCCTGCTAGCAACTAAAAAATATTTAGCCGACATGGCCCCCTATGGTGAAATCAAGTGTATTCGCTCTGACAATGGTACGGAATTCACCAACAAAGACTTTGAACTTTTACTAATTAACCATCATATCAGGCATGAAACATCAGCTCCTAGATCGCCACACCAAAACGGGACTGCTGAACGTGCGTGGCGGACACTTTTTGAAATGGCAAGATGCCTACTCATTGAATCAAAACTCCCTAAAAAACTCTGGACGTATGCACTTATGGCGGCAGCCTATATACGCAACAGGTGCTTTAACAAAACACTATCTAAAACTCCATATGAATCTTTCTGCGGTAAAAAAACAAATTTAAGCAGAATGCATATATTTGGTTCAACTATATAGAGAAAAAGAGTAAATTGAATATTAAAGCCGACAGAGGTATATTTCTTGGATACGATAAAAACAGTCCAGCCAATTTAATATTTTTTCCCGAAAAAAATAAAATAAAAAGAATCCGGTGTGTAAAATCACAGACACGTTTAATTTTATAGACAAAAACCCGTCATATGAAGAGGATGAAATTATATTACCTCAAATAATTAGAACAAACGAAAACAATAAAAATGACTGAGACGAGAGTGTCCATGATGATGATGATGATGATGATGATGATGATGATGATGATGATGATAAAGTCGAAAGATATCCCAAAAGAAATAGAAGACGACCCAATTTTTTGTGGTCGACAATATAAAAGATTATCAAATCGACTATTGCTATTCAATGGAAAATGTGCCAAAAAGCTTCAACGAAGCAATTAATTCAGGACATTGTGCTGAATGGAAAATTGCCATGAAAAAAGAAATAGATGCCTTAACCGAAAATGATACCTATACGGTAGTGCCTCTCCCAAGAGATAAACATGTTATTTCTACCAGATGGGTCTTTACAAAAAAAGACTACAGCATCAGGCGTAGAACAGTACAAAGCAAGATTTGTTGCTAAGGGGTACTCTCAGATTTACGGTAAAGAATACTTTTCTACATTTTCACCGACCACAAACCTAACGACAATCAGAATTTTACTGCAAGTCCCATCACAATATGACCTAAACATCCATCAAATGGACGTAAAAAATGCTTATTTGAATGCCCCAATAGACTGTGAAATTTATATTACCCCTCCAGAGGGATTTATAATGAAAAATAAAAATAGCGTGTGGTGACTTAACAAGTCATTATATGGTCTAAAGCAGAGTGCTCAGTGTTGGAACACAGTATTTCATGATTATATTATTAAACAACAATTTAGACAATGCGCTGAAGACCCCTGTTTATATACCCAACACAAAGACGATAAACTACTGATTTTGGTTTTGTGGGTCGATGATATTTTAATCGCATCAAATTGTGACATAATGTTAACTGATTTTAAGAACAAATTAAGTAAAAGATTCAAAATGACCGATCTTGGCAAAATATCTTGGTTTCTGGGGATAGAATTTACTCAAAGCAAAGGACTTGTTATGATGACTCAATCGAGATACATCGACAAAATACTATTAAAATTTAGAATGGGAGAGTGCAAGAAACGCTCTACACCGGTCGAAAATGATATTAATAAAAATATACACACAGCATCTGAAATAATAAATGACACACAATATCGCAAAATTATAGGTAGTCTTATATATTTAATGACTGCAACCAGGCCCGACATATGCTATACAGTAACAAAACTGTCACAAAAATTATCACGACCGACAATGAAGGATTTAAACAGAGCTAAACAAGTCCTACGTTATTTAAAAGGAACTAAAGAACAGAAGTTAGTATTTAGAAAATCAAGAAATCCCCTAAAATTAGAAGATTTTTCGGATTCAGACTGGGCAAACGACGAAGATCGCAAGAGTGTATCTGGATATTGTTTCAGACTCTCAGAAAATGGGCCTATTATTTCATGGAAATCTAAAAAGCAACAGATTATATCTCTCTCTACGTGTGAAGCAGAATTTATCACGATCACACACACGACCCAGGAAGCACTCTACCTTAAAAATATCCTAAAGACTATTTTAGAGCCAGAATTAATTGCAAGCCCTGCAGTAATTAATTGTGATAATCAAGCCAGTATAATCTTAGCAGAGAACACGATAATCAACCAAAGCTCTAAGCATATAGATATAAAATACTATTTCATAAAAAACGAGATAAAAAAGGAATCCATTATTTTGAATTACATATCATCAGAACAAAATATCGCTGATGTATTTACGAAACCCGCAACAAGGATAAAGCTATGACGTTTTTTCTCAAAAGTTGTTGGGGAATTCGACTGAATAATTTTTTTTTTTACTGCCTTGTATGTATATAGATTTCTATATATCAAAAATACAGACCAGCGAAGTTCCACTTATGAGAAGGCTCTTACTTTTTTGCATGAATATCAGCGGAAAAACCTAGAGGTAATGCTCAGAGTATATAGATTTCTATATATCAAAAAAAAAAAAAAAAAAAATAGTCCTGGGCAAGACGTTAAACTGTATCCATTTTATTTGTATTAACACTTTAACCTATTAATGCGTAACTTATACTTTTGCTTTAAAAAAATCTTTGTAATTTTCCTTTTTGACATTTGAACACAATTAAAAATGGCGTCTTTTTAAATGCTAAAATTCTAAGATCCAAATGATTTCTAATTTTTGTTATGTCTAAGTGAATATAAAAATATATATTTATTTTTGAGCAGAACAAACATAAGGGACTTCCCTATTATAAAAAAAATAGGAAGGATGTTGCAATATTTTGGACTTGTAATGGGGTAGTTATTTAATTGCTGCCCACATCGGCAATATGTGGCACAAGGCCGGAAAGTGGGAACCCCGCAGGCTCCCCTAAAGGAGGGGCACTCCTGCAATTTTAAAAATTGCCTGAGTAACCTCGTCGGCATTCCTCGGTCGGGGCGCCTCAGGCAGCAAGCAATAAACTTGCATCACCGGAAAGCCCGGTGGCAAGGCCTGGGAGGGTGGACCTCCTAGGTATTACCCAGGCGGCGTACCTCAGTCCAACAGGTGCTGGGCCGGTTCCCGGACCCTCACCTGTTGGGCTGAGTGTCAAGTGACGAATCCTTGACGTGTACTACCCTGTCTCCCTGCAGCCAAAGCCGTTAGGAGACTCATCCCATCACATCAGAGTTGTAATGGGGTATGATCCCACACAGTTGGACGATTCTATTTATAAACGATGTTGCTAAGAACTGACGAATAAAATTAATTCACGTTCTGCTACCAACTAATCAGAAACCAGAATTGCTTCATAAATATTAAACCTTTTCTGGAGCGATTTCACATGTTCTTTCCGTCTCGACACGGTAAGAATATTTTGTTCTGTGGAACTGTCTACTACAAACAAGTCACCTCCCAGGACTTGTGTGTAACAGCGAACCATCTGAAACTGTTGTGAAACTCAAAATGGCTTAGACTTCTAGACATACACACCCAAATACACATGCATCCTTATATTCATGCACATGTGTACACAATTACATATATACACCTCATAGAACATACACGCATGCTCACATATAAAAAAAATTGCATACATAGTGTACTACATATACAGCTAGGCGAGCATACTTGCGCATGTATCGGGTTACAGATGTGTCCATATACACGGCCGAACATCCCAATAATCTTGTGCAAACATGCAAGACACACTCGCACATACATACCATCGTATACATACAGCAAATAAACATATCTACATAAGTGTTATGTCCATAGAGAGATAAAGGCGCGCACACTGATATATTTACACCTATAAATATAACGTGCGTGCACCTCACAGTTAAACATATACATACATCAACAAATGATCGGGATTGTCTAATAATTCTATTTTAGAGAGGGGGAGTAATCCCCCTTTGTCTGCGCATACAGATGGTCTTGGGAGATAGAGACAGCTAGAGCGTACTAAATTACTGTTAAGGTGTGTGACTCCGTTAAATGTCCATGTTCACATACACACACACACACATACAAACATATAGATATATATATATATATATATACACATGTATACATACATATAAAAACGTGTATACATGTACACACACTCTTGCACATAATCATATATATACACACACAACACAAAAACGCACACCCACATGCTCACACATATTTATACACCCACATACATAAGGAAATGAACTTAATGGAAGCAAATTCATGCATATATATATATATATATATATATACATACATACATACATACGCACACATATATCTACATATACACACACATATATGCATATACATACACATACATATGTACAGCCATAGACACACAAACACATACAAACATATACATACTCAAGCACGCACATGCATAGGTACACATATAGACATACGTATATATTAACACAGATACAAAGCATACAATATCAACCCACTCATGCATGCATACATATACACTCATACATGTGTAAATCCATGTGTATACATATAGGAGCACATTGCCAAAACTAGTCTAGGTATGGTGACTTAAGTGATTTTGAGCTGACTGTACTTGAATTTTTTCCTGTGCTTGCATAACGAAATAAGCTCTTTTTTAGTGTTTATTGTGGCTTTAGGGTATGTTCTTATTGCAACTGCTTCTGAGGTGCAAAGGTTGCAGAATTTGGATTTAGGGGTGTATGAGTTTGATTTTTTCAATATATCCCATTTTAGCGAGTACAGAATATTTCTACGTTGGAGGTCTTGAATCAGATATATTATTCCTTAATTGGAATTCATTTTTGAGATGAGCATTATATATTAATTTATTTTTATTTCCGACTATTATTCTCATCTATATTAGTTGTTGTTTTTTTGATCTTTTATTGGTTTTGTTTATTCACAACGTTTCGGCCAACTATTCCTCTGGCCTTCGTCAGGTGGCAACCGCAACGGATAGGAACTTCGAATCTTCTAACTGCATTCTCAGCCATCACTGCCATCCTTAGTTGTTTCAATCCCACCCAAAGCGTGCCAGAGGTTAATTGGTCAAAATGTGGTGAGACGACAACAACTATGGATGGCAGTGATGGCTGAGAATGCAGTTAGAAGATTCGAAGTTCCTATCCGTTGCGGTTGCCACCTGACGAAGGCCAGAGGAATAGTTGGCCGAAACGTTGTGAATAAACAAAACCAATAAAAGATCAAAAAAACTACAACTAATAAAGATGAGAATAATAGTCGGAAATAAAAATAAATTAATATATAATGCTCATCTCAAAAATGAATTCCAATTAAGGAATAATATATATATATACCAATCGGTACGGACCCGACTATGGAAGATCAGATAATAAATAAACGTGGATTTATAAGATCAAAGAATCCAACCTTGATCGCCCTTCGGGGCCCGTGGTGCAGTTGATAGAGACGTTGAATCTCTACAGTTCCAGATGAACATTGTCTGAAGATGGCGGTTTCAATCCCACCCAAAGCGTGCCAGAGGTTAATTGGTCAAAATGTGGTGAGACGACAACAACTACGAATGGCAGTGATGGCTGAGAATGCAGTTAGGAGATTCGAAGTTCCTATCCATCGCGGTTACCACCTGACGAAGGCCAGAGGAATAGTTGGCCGAAATGTTGTGAATAAACAAAACCAATAAAAGATCAAAAAAAAAACAACAACTAATAAAGATGAGAATAATAGTCCGAAATAAAAATAAATTAGTCTTTAATCAGAGTTGTTAGAGAGATGCCCTTATTACTATTTGGATTTTCATTATTAAAGGAGCTTACATGGTTGGAAATTCTCAGTTTAATTAGATTTGCAGTTGCGCCGATATATGTGTGGGATTTTAGATTTGCATTAATGGCGTTTGAGCTGTTGGGGTTTCTACTATGAGTGTGGGATAGACTTGCAGAGGGGGAAGGGATAATTAGGTTCGAGTCGTTTTTAGGATGGGGTTCCTGAGTAACTTGGGTGTTACCATGTGTCTCATGGGGTTAGCATAGTGGGGGTCAATGGAGTTCTCTAGTGTTGTTGGTTCTATAGTTAATATATTTTGAGTGTGATTGTTGGGTGTATCAGTTATATTTACTGTTGTGGTTGGGAGTTCGGTGACTGTACATGAGTATATAACGTCCTTGTTCAAGCAGTCGTTTCTTAAGGGGCAAGATTGTTTGTTTCGGCAATTACAGTTTTGTGTGAATGGAATCTTCAGATGAGGGGGCTGGGTTTTTCTTATTTTAGAGTTGTTTGATGCTATTATCATTTGTGTTAGGTTAGGCACAGTGGAGTAAGAGATTATTTATTGAGTTTTTATTTAATATAGTGCTGTATCTATGGGGTTGTTGAAAGGATTGTTCAATTATTTTAAAGAATTCCTTTGGTATATTAGTTTTTACGTTGGAGCTGTATGATGGGTTGAACCACATGGATTTTTTTCGCCTTAATTTGTTGTTATTCTTTTTATTTTGATTGCTACTGGATTTAGTCTTTGTGTGCTCTGGAATTATGTATGAGGTTATTGTTTTTCTTTTGGGTCATGTTATGCGTGATTATGGATTTATTTTTGTTGTTTTCTAGTTTGTTTCCTATGCATTCTATCTTATCTGTATATCCTGAGTTGCGTAAGGCATTATTATAAAAAGTTGCTACTTGGCTAAATGTTTTCTTGTCAGCTGATAGGCTTGATATTCTATTTGAGTCGGATGGTACTATAGAGTTGATAATAGATCTGGGATGATTCGATTGCTTATGCACATAGAAAAGGCTCAAATTGGACTTATGGTAAGGGGAGTAGGTTTCTGAATTTAGATTTAAGTAAATGTCCAAGAAGTTGGATGTCTTCTTATTAGGATCAACTTCAATAGAAAGGCCATAGTTTCTAAAGAACTCGTGTAATTTCTTTCCGGTATTATTGTATTGTCTGGGTCTGTCATTTGTGATAAAGAGGGCATCATCTCTATGCAGGCCTCCCTGTAGGTTTTTGAATTCTAAGTTGAGCTCCTTTAACAAGTAAAGACCGACCAAATCGGTAACTTGTGGAGAGTCGGTCCACCCCATTAAAATATCAAAATTAGATGGGGTGTCTTTTCTGGTCCAGTACTTTCCATCAAAGTCAATTAGAGAACGCCTAGCCAAGAGGATGTTCCCTTTCTAGATTTGTTATATTGGAATTGTTCTTAGCGAAAATCAGGGCTCTATTGATAAGTATTGGGGATATAGATTGGTAATAATTACATATATCGAAAGTTATAAAGTTAAGTATTTTTTTTATCTTTGAGTTGAAGGAAGAATTTGAGGACAGTTTGGGAGCATTGCCAGAGGGGGGGGAATTTTATTTTCTCTTTTATCTGTGGTATAATTCTGTCTAAGATTTTCTTGCTAACTCGTCCTAAATCAGAGCTTGAGGGGCAGATTAATCTTAACGAGGGATTGTCTTGGAAATTTTGTTTATGTAAATCTTGGAGTTCCCAGGGTAACGATTTCTGTGAAATTGTGGAGGTTCATTTGTTTGAGTATGTTCATGGCATCTATATTTATCATGTCTAATTCATTTTTATGAACAGTTTTATAAAATTTATTCAATTCTTTATACATAAGCTTCTTATAGGTGGGGTAATCCATCTTGTAGTGGTTTCTGTTTTATCTGCGGGTACAAACAGGTTTGGGTTTTTCTTAACTTTCTGTGTGAATTTGTTTATTTTACTTGTGGTGGCGTTGATCGGGTGCTTCGGTTTTTTAATTTAATCTTCTTAACTAGATTTAGCATAAGTTTTTCAAATTCTTCTAAGTGGGGGTTAAATTTTGGGTGGGAGACTGCCTTAAGACGATAGAAATTGGCGGCTGCTCTTTCGATTTGTTTTAGTTCTCTGTTGGAATTAATTGGGAGATCATTTCTACAGTGTTCTGGGTGTGGGATTTGTGTTTTGATTTTATACAGTTTGTTGGAGTGCATATCAAAATGGTATGCCTGCCATCTAATATTAATGAGGAATTTATTGATAGCCTATGTAAGCTTGTGGATGAAGGATGAATTAGAGGGAATGGGGATATTTTTAGCAGAGAGGGGTACATATATTCCTTGTCAAACATTTTTGGTAAGGATTTATTGAAAATCCATGGATTAAGGAAATCAACATAACCCCTTCTATATATTCCTTTTGTCGAACAATAAATTCTTGATTCGAATATATGTGTCTATATGTTGTTGTTTTTTTTCAGAATTTAAAATTTAACACCCCAAACTTATATATTGCTCTGTGCTTAAATATTGAGCTTCTCCTTTTTGCCTAGGATCGCCCTGAAAGTATTACTTCAAGTAATATCTATCAGGATCTTTCATCTGATTTCTAATCAGTGCCTTATCTCGATTATATATATATATATATATATATATATATATATATATATATATATATAGAATAGAAAATGCTTTGCACTAGAAGATTAAATAGTACTTACATTTAAGTCAAGAGCCATTCCGGAAGTCTTGCCTGAGTGTGTCCAGGCAATTGATGGCATGTCGTGTCAGCTTTGTAAAAGGCATACCAAGATATCAGTAGACCAATGTCCATTCGAGTTTCAGAAAGAAGATAAAAGTCGTTCTTTATTTCCCATGTTGAAAAAATGTAATTTTTTACTTCCGGATAGAAGAGTGCATTTTTGTTTTGTTAGTTAATAAATAATAATTCAGTCATTACCATAGAAAGAAAAGGGAAAAAACAATGAAACATTTTCTTTTGTAGTAACTAATGTTGAAATGTCATTGTACATTATTTTTATAGTTTTGCAATCCATGAAGATATAAATAAATTTGTTTTGTTCTTGTACTTCTTTCCAGGTTCTACAATTCCTGATGGGATGACTCAGTCAGATGAGGATCAGTTGTTGGATGCAGGAACTCACACGTTTCCTTTTGAATTTCTGTTGCCAAATGTCCCATCTTCTTTCCGCGGGAACCGAGGCTATGTCAGCCATTCAGCAAAAGCCATTATTAAAAGACTTGGAAAATCAGACTTTCGTCTCGAGAAAGATTTTCATGTGATAAAACCAATGGACCTCAACATGTTACCAAACGCAAGTGTAAGTAAATCATAAAAACGACATACAAAACAAAGATTACAAATATTTTGTCTGCGGGGATAACTTTGCAAAAAAATGCTAATGTTGGAATATAAAGTTATTTATTTGAAAGCGTTGTATCAAAAATATATCCTAAACATATCTATGAACAGAATGAATAATAGACAAGACAAAGCTAAAACCAAATGCACCTAACACGTTTATTTATAGTTGATATTTATAAAGCAATGTAATGTTATACAAAATATAAAAGACAGTTTTTACATTACTTTTAGGATAGGGATATACACAGACAGAAAAAACAGATAATCGTCATTCTGCAAGACTGAATGGATAGGTCCAGTGATGGGGAATTCTTGATACTCTTTGATACTTTGTGAGTAAATCTAAGGAGAACAAGTGAAGCATGCATGGTCCACAGTGAACGAGGCATTAAAAAAAATGACTAAGTTCAGCGTTCCTCCCCCTCCACTTCCCAATTTAGCCCAAAAAGTCCCCAGGGGACGTCAAATCCTGATGAAAATGAACAAACGGTGCAGTTTTAGGCCTTAACATATGTAAATTAGAGTTCTGCACCATGCAAAAAAAGAAATGGCTACGTCCATCATTTACCCCCTCCTCCATTTAACCCCAAAAGTCCGTAAGGCCTTAACATATTTAAATTTGAGTTCAGCACCATGCAAAACTGCTAAATAGACATAAACAGAAAATTTTGGACAAATATGGTAAAATAGTCCCAAAAATGGAGTGTTTTTATTAGCTCTGAAAGAGCCCCTGGGGCACACCCAAGAGTTACTGCAAAGTATGGACAAACAAAATTATAAAGAAATCAGTTAGTTACAACTTTTCCGAAAGGTTTATAAAAATCCAAGTCATCAATTCTTTTTAATAAGCACGAAAGTATCAAGTTTAGTCATTTTAACACAAAAGGCACCCGTTGGGTGGCAACCAGCGTTTCCCAGAAAATCTGTTCTGTTACTTTTTTACTTATATCATGTTTAATGTTTGTGCAAAATTTCAAAAAATTCCGAGGCGTAGTTATTGAGAAAAGTGCGAACGGACGAACGGATAAGGAGGAATTTACAGGTCCACTCTGCTTTTGTTGGGGGACCAACAACCGTTCTCTACACTGCAATCTACGATTAAATATAAAATAGCACAATCTTACAAAATAGAGTAGTGGGTCTCAAAAACGTCATATTTGCTTGCGTCCAACTTAGGTTACTAATGTAAATAGGAGATATATAGATGTGCAACGCTTGATTGTGCACAGACATAAAAGAAATAGGCATTCTCATCATTATTAATAATGAAGATTGCTGTCATCAATCTACGTGAGATGATATTAATTTTTTGTGAATAAATTGGATAATCACTCAGTTAAGAGTGAAAAGTGAAATCCCAAATTAAGTCCACCTTCATATCAACCGATAATATAGCTCTTCTGAAACTCTAGAAAATTTTTATGTTTCTTTGGTCAATGTCATACATAAATAGTTATATATAATCGATATATTCATATCAGAAACACAAAAATTGTAAATAATTATAGAATTAGATTTTTTTTTTCTGTTAAAAACGAGCAAAAGTTATAGCCTGTTGACTTAGAATGAGTGCTTTATGCAAAATTGATGGTTGAATATGCTTCAATTTGTGCTTATTTTTACATCAAATACTAATCCCTATTAATTCTTATTAATCTGTAAATATACATTGAACAGATACCACAAACTTATCTAAAAAACGTCCATACAAAATTTCGGCCAGATCGGCCCAGTATTTTCTGATAAAAAGTGGAGACAGATAGACTAAGTAAAATTTAATATAGATATCACTCTTTAAATTTTTACTCCGACTTTGTATGGCTACGAGTGTTGTCTATTGACGAAAGAAGAAAAAGCTATCAGTCATGGTGACATCACTTAGACTTCTAATAAAACTTGTTGCGGACCAGGATATAAATATCCTAACTCGCTACAAAAGAAAATAATTAAACGAATGGAAAGAAGGAAACAAAACTCAATTGCTGGATAAAATAAACATGTCGTTTATTTTCTGTTTAAAAATGAATGTTTTAGGTGTAACTCGTGTTCATGTCCGCGCGTGGAATGAGGAGTGAGTAATGTAGTGGAACGAGAAATGGCAGTCCAGCGTGTAAACAAAGAAAAAGATAAAGGGTTGACATCAGTAAAGCTGCACGCACATGTTGGTTCTTGTCCACGTGGAAATGTTTTCAGGCCACTAGCTGTGGACGCGTACTTGTCTGGTTGATGGACCAAAGCAAAAGGGCGAATAAAAGAAAGGATTTAGGTTCTCGGGGTTCATTAAAAAAGACAGTAATGGATACTCTTTTGAGGGACACCTGTAGAAATAAGGATATACAGGCAATGAATACTTGTAAAAGTACTGAAGATTAATACAAGTAAAAGAGTTTAACAAAAGCTTATTTACAAAACTATTACGAGGAATAGATTTTTAAAAAAAGTAACTCAAACAGGCTTCTTAGTAAATCTGCAGTTAAACTGAGTAAAAAATACATGTACATATATCCAAAACATAAGAGAAAGAAATGGTTTGAATTTACAATTTGTCAATATATCGGTAAAGTTTATGGAAAGAAACGTTTAAATATCTTCAACACCTGTGAACAATTGTAGCCGGTATATCGTTATTGGTCACGGTGGAGATAGTTTAAATAATTCTCATTTCTTGTGACAATCCAATCAATTGAAGTTTTTTTAACATATCTTTAGCATTCATCAAGATATCTCTTAAAAGGGAATTATATTCTTCTTATGTCAGTAACGATACCTTACGATTTGGTAATTTTCAACATGCAAGATGTGTGCATACCATTCATCTCAAAAGTCGATCTTTCCCTTCTTGTTTTTCTTCTTTCCTTTACTTCCTGTTCTCCTCAGCGGAGAAAGCGTTTTTATAGCAGCTGTTTTTATTTGTTTT
Source organism: Euprymna scolopes (assembly GCF_053919585.1). Classification (NCBI taxonomy): domain Eukaryota; kingdom Metazoa; phylum Mollusca; class Cephalopoda; order Sepiida; family Sepiolidae; genus Euprymna; species Euprymna scolopes. The sequence continues at coordinate 88,637,603 of NC_136499.1, read as the reverse complement.
TACCTGTAATAGAGATTCCCCTGCCCAATGTATCAGTTTAAGTCGGAAGAGAGGCAGTAACTACCTGGCCTTTCATAGAGACAAGTCCCATGTACTTCTGTGATTTTTCACAGAAGTACATGGAAATGGTTAATGTTTCTCCAATCATCATACTTTCAAGTGCATGAAAGTTTTAAAAATTACGAGGGGAGGAGGGGGGGTAAAAATTAGATTGGCCTCTATAATGTTCTACAACGTTCTTTTATCTTTTAAGCTGAGAAATAAATAAAATTTTAAAAAGAATGCATATTCGCTCAGTGGGGTGTGTGTGTGTGTGTGTGTGTGTGTATATATATATATATATATATATACAAGTCTTTTATTCAAAATTTCCTCTTTGGAATTCACAATGTAGAAGGCTTCCAATAAACATAGATTGCACCTTTTTGATTTCCCAGAGCTGTACTTCCTCTCCCTGTCCACTTGATGCCAAACGGGGATGCCTTCATAGAAATAGATTTCTGCTATCACGCCTTAAATGTAACTGAGGCATAAACTTTTTACAACAATAAGGATCATCGGATGCCAGGATTAAATTTTAATGTAGAGTTAAATAGGTAGAATTGTTACAATATAAATGAAGGATCCAAATCTAAAATGTGAATATAGTTTCCTTTCTTCTTAACCAGGTAAAAAATATAAATAAAGTATATAGCTCGATTAAACCCGGTTCTCCAACTTCCAACGTAGACCCCTACTACCATGTCTCCTTCTCCAACATCAGGGGTCTACGTTCTAACCTTCCAGAGGTTGAAACCCAATTACAGGAGACTAAACCAGACCTTTTATTTTTAAGTGAAACTGGCATTGGACAGGCTATTTCCCTAGATGAGTTTGCAATTACAGGATACTCTAACTTAACTTCTAAATCTGACCCCCAAGATCGCCATGGGCATGGAATATGTGCCTATATTAAAGATAGCTTTCCATGTGGGAGGGACATCTCCAGGGAAGATCCTAACTTACCCTATATGTGCTTCCGGGTTGCTTTAGCTCACACTACTGCATTTATATTTACTCTCTATCGCCCCCACAACAGCGGAGTTACTATCTTTCAAAGCATATCTGAGAAAATTGACCAAGTTCTTTCTACTTATCCTTCAGCTAACATTCACGTATGTGGAGACTTCAATGTTCACAACATCGAATGGTTGACCCACTCAAACAAGACCGATGATGAGGGGAGGTTCTGTCATGATTTCTCCATTGCCTATGACCTCACTCAGATTGTTCAGGAACCTACCCGTGTGCCCGATAATGACGGCCAGTATGCGAGCCTACTAGACCTTTTTCTCACAACTTGCCCTGAACTATGTTCAGTTTCTGTTCTGTCGCCTCTTGGATCTTCCGACCACATCGTACAGTATATCGATACACTAAGGCTGACTGGGATAGCTTCCGTACATTTATATCTGAACTACCTCTGCATTCCATGTTTAAAAAGGATGTGTCCTCTATAGTATTAGACCTAACTGAATGGTTAATTGTAGGTATTGACCATTTCATACCCTCTAAAAAGTTTCAGCAAAAACCTAACAGCCAGCCATGGTTCTCTCCAGAATGTGCTGCTGCCATTGCGCACAGAAATCACTTTTTCCACTGCTTCAAACGTAATAGATGTATGGAAACTAAAGCCGTTTTCAGGACTGCCAGCAACCATTGTAAGAAAGTAATAAGGAACGCAAGAGAGTTGTATGCTCAATCTGTTAAGTCCAAAGTAGCTGAGCAGCGGCTTGGTTCCCACCAGTTTTGGCAAATAGCAAACAGAATCCTGAACAGAAGCGTGTGCTCCATCCCAACTATTATCAATGGACCTGAGGTAATCTCGTCAGCATCAGACAAAGCCAAACTCTTTGTCAAGAACTTTGCAGCTAATTCTACCCTTTGCGACCAAGACCGCCAACCCCCAATATTTCCTCCTGTATCAGAAAACACGCTATGTGATATACGTATATCTGTATGTGATGTTGCCAAGCTAATCAAAAACCTTGATTCCAGTAAAGCAACTGGCCCTGATGGTATTCCAATTATAGTACTCAAAAAACTTCAACCTGAACTAGCGCCCATACTTACAAAACTGTTTAAACGTTGTCTTAAGGAGAATAGTTTCCCATCTCCCTGGAAAATCTCATCAGTATGCCCTGTATTTAAGAATTCAGGTGATCGCTCATCCCCCTCTCAGTACAGGCCAATAAGTCTCCTGTGCGTCATGAGTAAGTTGCTAGAATCTGTGTTAAATACAGAAGTAATCAAACATCTCAACAAAAATAACCTTCTTAGTGACACTCAATATGGTTTCCGTTCTGCTAGATCTACAGCAGATGTCCTTACAGTTATATCGCATAGGATTAGCAAATCTCTCGACGGTGGCAATCTTTCTAGGGCAATTGCTCTTGACATATCTAAAGCCTTTGATAGGGTATGGCATAAAGGTTTACTTCATAAGATCGCTAGCTATGGTATAGCTGGAAAAGTCTTCTCAATTATTAAATCATTTCTTTCTGATAGGTTCATAAGAGTAGTAGTTGAGGGGCAAAAATCAGAAGCTCACAGTATTAATGCCGGTGTCCCTCAGGGATCCATCCTTGGCCCAACTCTTTTCCTGATCTACATTAATGATCTTCCAAATCATATCCTTACATCATTTGTAGACATTTATGCTGACGACACTACCATTTATGGTACCACATCTAAGACAGTAAATGAGCAAGTTCTCTCCAATTCTCTCTCCTCTGATCTTGAGCACGTAGTACAATGGGGAAAGGAGTGGCTGGTTACTTTTAATGCATCTAAAACCAAGCTTCTCTCTTTACATCATCAACATTCTAATCCACATTTGTCATCAATTGAAATGAATGGCTCTCGTCTTCAGGAGGCCTCAAGTTTTGACAAGCTTCTGGGCTTGACCATTACTCCTGATCTTAAATGGAACACGTATATCAAATCTGTTGCCAAGGCCGCTGGAAAAATGGTGGGATCTTTCTATCGATCCAGTAGATATCTCACTGCTGATGCTATTCTCTATCTATATAAGAGCCAGGTACGTCCAAGGATGGAATACTGTTGCCACATCTGGGCAGGAGCTGCTAGAAAGGACTTGTCCTGCCTTGATAGAGTTCAAAATAGACTTCGTAGCCTCGTAGGAGATGTCCTTTTCTCCTCCTTACAACCTCTATCTCACAGAAGAGATGTTGCGAGTTTGTCTCTGATGTATCGTTATTTTCATGGAAAGTGTTCAACTGAGCTTCAATCTATGGTCCCCCCTCGCCAAACTTTCACAAGAAACACTCGTCTAGCTGTAAACACTATCAATAATTTCCCCCACTCTTTATCTGTGCCTAAACCTAAACGTAGATTCCATGAACAAAGCTTCTTTCTTAGAACTGCACGCCTGTGGAATTGTCTTCCGTTTTCCTGCTTTCCGGCTGACTACAATATGGTTGTGTTCAAGTCTAAAGTAAATAAGTTCTTGATGAGCCGTTCCATATAAGTTATTAAATTTACCAAATTTTCATTACTAATGATTACTATATTGACCAACTTCTACTGTACACTCTTTAACCCTTATCCTTGAGTGGCCTCTGGGCCTTGATAATGTGGTGATGCCTTTGTAAAAAAAAAAAAAAAAAAAAAAAAAAAAAGCTCATCCAGGAATGGGTTTTTTCTCCATAACGGTGAGCTTTCTTGTATTCAGTATTAACGGTGAAATAAGTAACACCCTCTTCAAATCAATAAAATAACTCAGCTATTAATCTAGTTATTATTAAAAATTAAATTAGCAACTTGGGGGATGTTAATCCATTTAAATATTAATTCAATTGATTTTGTCATCTGACATCCTAGGTTGGTAGAATCCATGCTGACTTACTTGTTCTCCTACTTCACTCCATGGTCTAAGTGTTTTTTACCCATAAATGCAGGAGTAGACATCTTCCCACTTGGAGCCATGGGTGGTTTTGCTATCAGAATAATAATTATTTTATTTATTTAGACACCCAAGAACACAACGCATGAATTATATGACAGGAGCAGCATAAGTGATTAATAACAGATGCAGGTTAAATACAACCTATTCCTTTAGATCAAAAACATAATGCATATACTTAATTTGTTAAATAAGCCATTGTAGCACGTTCTGGACCTATCTGATTTAATTAATTATTAAATCATAGTCGCTTTCAAGAAAACACAAACGGCCTGAATTAATTCCCTTTAACCATTATAAGAAACAAAATCGACCCAGTTTCAAACAGAATTAACTAGCAGTACTCAACAACATAATTGGATTATCTCCCTTCAAATCATCCTAAGCAACGACATAAAAACATTTTTCAAGTAGAATAACAATTAATTTTCAGACAGTAAATAGATTAGAACACTTTACTGGAAATGTCCTACAAAGTTTATATATATTTTATACACCCATTTTATTTTATTCTCATATTCAATCAAATTCTAAACCTGAAATGGTCTTATATATATTTTTTTTTTAATTACATTTTCACCCCAAACAAGGCGCATTGCACCTTTGTTGTAGGGGGCTACTATCAGGGGCAGCAACTACTGGGGCACTATGTTGGGATTTGGGCAGCAAGATGTCGGTTCACGTTGCACTTGAACTTCTGCATGTCAGTACAGTAAGGGAAGCAGGAACCTGGAATGGAATTCCAGAGTCTAGCCGTTCTGGGGAAGAAACTACTGGAGCAGAAAGATCTTTTACATCTAGGGATCTCTACTGTGTGGGGGTGGGATTTAGCTGCCTGTCAGGTTTGTCGAGGGTGTCTACGTCGTGGGGGCACAAGTGTCTGCAGTTCGTCAGAGTATTCACCATTAAAATACTTGTAGAACAGGCAGAGGGATGCAACGTTTCGTCGATGGGACAGAGGCTGAAGCTTAGATGCCAGTTCAGGGCCTATCAGATTGGCGACTCTTTTTTGAACCTTGTCTAGGAGCGAGAGACTAGTAGCAGATGCATCAGCCCAAATGTGACAACAATACTCCATACATGGGCGAATGGTGGCCTTATAGAGGTACAGGATACTTTCAGGTGTCAATAGTTTTCTAGCACGGTAGAGGGAGCCTACCTTTTTGCAGCGGCCCTGGCAATGTTTTCAATATAATTGTTCCAACTCATGTTTCCTGTGAACGTTAGGCCAAGCAGTTTGAAAGATATACTCTCAGACAGGGAGTTACTGGCCATTGCTATTGGTGGCAGAGAAGGTTTCTTGCAATTATTGAAGGAAACCAGTTTAGTCTTGGCAGCATTGAATGTGACCATCCATTTATGTCCCCATTCCACTACAGATTGGAGGTCATCCTCTAGTGTTTTTGCCATATTTATTTAATTATTATATCCATGTACCAATAGAACGATAATCTATAAACATTACATATAAATATAGAAACAAAATTTTTAAAAATTCTTTTTACAAAAAATCAATCATTGGGAAATAAAGGAATTTAGGAACCCAACAAATGGGATATATATAAAAAAAAATTTTTTTTAAATGGCTTAGGGCTGTCCGTAGAAACTTCCCATAACTCTGTTCTTAAATAAGGATACGAAAATTAGGCGATACATTAATATTTGAATGGGCTTTTTCCGTAACTACAACCAAGGTAAATGTTTCTCGCATGCTTTTCCCATTAGGGATTCCACCCCTCCTTTTTTTTCTTTCTATTCAAAAAATGCTACATTGCCAAAAGTGTGTTTATTCATAAAGTCTGAAGAAATTCTGGTTTTTGAAAATTTTCAAACGATATAATGCTTGAAATTGTCGAACTGGACATTGAAACAATTGTAACACAAAATGAAATACACTTTTTGTTGCCATCAACACCTTGTCTTGAAGTCTTGATTTTGCACACACAGTATATATATATATATATATATATATATATATATATATATATATATATATATACTAGCAAAAGTACCCGTCATTGACTGGGTTCAAAAACAGCCTACAGAAAATGGACTCTGATTAATGAAAGTATGATAGGTTATGAAAAGGAAGGATTGGATTTAAAGAGATAGCTTCGAATTTGGGGGGTATCAAAACTAAAGCAAAATATGATGAAAATAAAAATAAAATAGATAAACCCCATAATTTATTATAACATACCTGTTCACACTTAAACATTTCTCACAATATTCTGTGGATCTATATTAAAAAACCTTGTTAAACTTTGTGACATATTTCCATTCTATGGAGGTCAGGCGCGAAAGAGCACCCCATAATTTTATTATACCATATTTCTTCAGACTGAAACATAATTATTAAAGTATACATACACAGATAGATATGAAAAGTCTTTATTAAAGTTTGTGCCCATTTCTATTCTATGGAGGCCAGGCGCAAACACAGACCCCTCAATTTTATTAAACCATCCCTATTTAAGTTAAAACATATATATCAAAGTATTATTATGTACATCTATATCAAAAACACTTGTAAACGTTTTTTTTTAATTTTTTAATTTTTTATTTCCATACTTTGAGGGCCAGGCCCGAACGCAGACCCCACAATTTTAATGAACCACCGTTGTGCCAGATCAAACATACCCATTCCTGTGTCTCGATACATCTTCTATCATTATATGTAATCAGTTTTCTATAATAGTCAACCATATAAGAGCCTATTCGTGACCAGACGCACACACCCACACACCCACCCACACACACACACACACACACACACAGACGTTCAGCTTTATATTATAGATATATACAGACACGCACACACACAATCGAAATACAGAGACATTCAAATATCTGTTTAATTTGCATAACTTAATTTAAATAATTTAAATAGTCCACTATTAATTAATGTTTGCTGTTATTCATTTGTAATTTCACCGTGTTATTTTTCCATGCTGCCTGCAATAATTTTATCGACATGAAAGAATAAATTACAAAAACTTTTTTTAAATATGCTCATTAATTTTCATTATCAAGGGAGATAATTTAAATAAAACTAATGAGTTTACTAAACTAGAAACATATACTGAACATAGAGTTCATGGAGGGGAGGTGGCCGCCTCTCTCTCTCTCTCTCTCTCTCTCTCTCTCTCTCTCTCTCTCTCTCTCTCTCTCTCTCTCCCTGTTTCTCTCTACCTCTATATTTCTTTCTCTCGGAAAGATAACTTATAAAAACAATATAAAAAAAACTTTGTGTCGTTTTCCTTATTGCTTTCATTTACAAGATAAAATAGTAAATAATTATAAATATTCATAATCTGAAATAGAAACGTTAATGAACGTTATTATTATTATTATTATTATTATTATTATTATTATTATTAAAGAGTTTCCATTTAATAAATTCTGTCATAAATATTCTCCAAATAAATAAATCAAAAAGAAAAACATCCATGCTGCCTTATCTGTTTAACTATATCTATATACACACCCTGTGCCAGAATTATATGCAAATCGATATTTTTGTTCTAACTCCGATAGTTTTCAATGAAAATTTTTGAAATTTAGGACGTTATATGGCAACACTAACACAAGTGCATATCTAAAATTTTAAGCTAATCTGCACAGTAATAAACAATTGGCAGTCATTTTGGTGATTTGCATTTTTTTTCAGCATGCAAACTTTATATGCAAACTAATGCTAAAATATGGTGAAATGCTAAAAAATCATCGAAACATTGATTATTCTAGGAATTTGTAAATTGAGAACAACAATAATAAAGAAAAACAACTTCAATATGGTTTCATAGTACAAACAATATCTTATATAATTGCCATTTTTATTGACAAGATCAAAAAGCCTTTGGTCCATTGAAGATGTCAAACTTTCGATTTCCTCTGATGAAATGTCTTTGGCCGCAGTCAGAATAGCATTCCAGAGGTCATCTTTGGAGTTGTACTGCCTTCCTCCGGAGTAAATATTTTGTTTCAAGATGCTCCACAGATTTTCGATGGGATTTAAATCTGGAGAACAGGCTGGCCATCGCATTATTTTCCCATATCTGGCAAAAACTCTCTCTAAATATTCAATGGCTATCCTTGTAGAATGAGACGGTGCATTATCATGCATCAATATCATCTTTTTCCGGAATGCCAAATTCTTCTTCTTGTGCCAGAGTTCCAAGTGTTCCTTAATGTAGAGTCAATGTAGAGTTTGGCGGTAATTTTCACTCCATCTACGACTCTGAATGGTCCTACCAGCCCATTGCCAATGATTGCAGCCCAGAACATCACACCACAACCTTCTTGTTGACACCTGATCCTTTGGGGGCGTAGATCCTCATTATGGTACAGTTAAGAAAGAGGCTAGCTAAAAAAGAAAGATGATACATTTTTTTTTTTTTTACAAGGAGGTCACCACGTTTCAAGGCCTGAGGGTCACTCGAGGATAAGTGTTAATGAAAATTCTTTTGCCAACAAACTCATCAGGCGTTAATCGTTGGTATATCACTGATGTGTGTGTGTGTATATATATATATATATATATAGCCAGTAGAGTTTAGTTTCCTAGAAGTGCATCCAATGAAACAACACGTGTCTACCAAAATAGTGCTCAATGAGTGAACAGAGCAGGTATATTAATTTTATTTATACAAACATTAATGGCTACATATGTGCATACATGTTTCTGTAATCACCCACGTTGGGGGATTACGTCTTCAGGCCAAGAACTACCTTCAAAAGTGACATTTCCACCAAATACATTTTTCTATTTCGTTTATCAAGTTAAAAATACAACCTGGGTGGGAGTCAAAAAAAACAAAAACGGTAAAAGGATGAGTGAGGTCTTTGAAGATGATAAACATCTTTTTTCTTTTCCCCTTCCCCCATCTAACTTAACTTTTGGCTTTTTATGGCATAGGGTATTGAGAGTTTAGTTTTCTTGTCTTAGAGTCTGTAAGTTAATAACCTTAGCTATGGTCAACCAAGTACTGACCTTTTTAATCTACCTCCACCCACACATACACGCAACACACACATAATACATCCATACACAGACACTGCCAACACACACATACACACATTAATCCATATATTCAAAAGCGAATCCATGCTGAACACTCTTTGTTTTATATACTGAAACTAGACAATGATTCTGAAATTACGTAGAAGATAAAGTAAAAGTTACATTAAGGTAAATAAAAAAATATAAATAAATAAAAATAAAATACATAAATAAATAAATAAATAAAAATAAATAAAAAATATAATAAAAATAAAAAAATAAAAAAATAAAAAAATAAATAAATAAATAAGAATAAAAATGAAATTAAATTAAAACAAATAAACCAACAAAATGTGAATAAATATAAACCCGAAAGTTATCTAAACCCCACATGTACCTATATGCGTGTATCAATACACTTATAAATGTCAAACATTTATCTACACCCGCGCATATATACACACACACATTACAGACATACAGAGACAAATAATAGTATTTTTCTTTACTTATGTAGCGTGGTAACATCTTCGTATATGCAATATTATGCTACCCGACTACAGACGGGTGTATATATATATATATATATATATATATATATATATATATATATATATATACATATATATACATATATATATACATATATATACACAAACACACACATACATACATACATAAATACATACATATACATATATATATATATACATATACACATACATACATATAAACACACACACAACAGACATACATATACATATCCACACATACATACATATATAACATATATATAAACAACATTCGGACATCCATACATTTTTGTAATCTATATTGTTACAACAATTCTATACGAGGCAGCCTATTCTAATAGTTCAGAAATATACGTGTGTATACATACATCTACATACAATAGACACAGAGACACATCCACATACAAACATACACACAGATACATAGATACAGATATATATATATATATATATATATATATATATATATATAAACATACAAACATACATGCATACGTAAAATACACTTATATATCCAAAGTCACACAAATATAGACATATATATATATATATACATGCATACATGTACCTTGCCACCAAATGATACATCTAAAGTAGAAACAGACATGAACACACCTACTATATAAATTCACTTTTTCTATCAAATTCCACACGTCTAGTTATGTTTCATGGCCCCATCCGCTTGTTACACTTTCCTAAGTTGTAGGTTTTTACCGTAAAAATTGACACTACGTAAAAATTTATATTGAATTCAGCATGAAGTTCATAGGGTTATCCTCATATTTAACAAAGATTCATTCGATGGTAAGGCAGATATACATAAGATGTATCACGACACAATAATAATATACAATAACATATGACAGAAATCAGAGTATTTAGGTTATACAAACCTAGTATATAAGCTTATATATTGTAGTACTTACCTTCATCTTTGCTTATTCACTCTAATACCCTTATTCCTTTCTCTTCCATTCACCCTTCATTCCTTACTTTCTTTCATCTATTTATTTCTTCTATTTTTTTTTTTTTTATATTAATAAATTATTTTTCCTACCCGGGTATATAAAGATCATATATCCATACATGCACACACCCAAAAATATCCATATGCATACATTATTACGAGCTTCACTCAAAACGATCTATTACTCATTTAGTTCAAATATACCTTCATACAGGTACTTATTTCGGCTAGTAATACCATAACTGCTCGATGAAGTAGAATATTAAGTGACTTACGTAACCCATATGGGTATGATTATAGTTGCGACCTCACTTATCCTCTTTGTGGGGGGGTTATTTGATGGGGGTTAGTTTTACTTATAGCAGTTCCATTATCCTAATTTAGAGTTCCTTAAGTGCATGTATTCTGAAATGTTTGCAGGATATAGCAGTTTCTTGTTTAATATTCAATAATTTTTCAATAAGACCGAGAAAAATTATTGAATATTAAACAAGAAACTGCTATATCCTGCAAACACAACTAACCCCCATCAAATAACCCCCCACAAATGTAACTTTTACTTTATCTTCTACGTAATTTCAGAATCATTGTCTAGTTTCAGTATATAAAACAAAGAGTGTTCAGCATGGATTCGCTTTTGAATATATGGATTAATGTGTGTATGTGTGTGTTGGCAGTGTCTGTGTATGGATGCATTATGTGTGTGTTGCGTGTATGTGTGGGTGGAGGTAGATTAAAAAGGTCAGTACTTGGTTGACCATAGCTAAGGTTATTAACTTACAGACTCTAAGACAAGAAAACTAAACTCTCAATACCCTATGCCATAAAAAGCCAAAAGTTAAGTTAGATGGGGGAAGGGGAAAAGAAAAAAGATGTTTATCATCTTCAAAGACCTCACTCATCCTTTTACCGTTTTTGTTTTTTTTGACTCCCACCCAGGTTGTATTTTTAACTTGATAAACGAAATAGAAAAATGTATTTGGTGGAAATGTCACTTTTGAAGGTAGTTCTTGGCCTGAAGACGTAATCCCCCAACGTGGGTGATTACAGAAACATGTATGCACATATGTAGCCATTAATGTTTGTATAAATAAAATTAATATATATATATATATATATATATATATATATATATATATATATATATATATATGCATAATTCCACTAGCATGAGGCACTTGACGTATAATATGTCAGCAACAGCCGCATGTATTTCTTTAAGATTTACTTTTTTATTGATATGATTCATGAAAAAATATTAAACATCTTCTAAAAGAGTATCACATTTGACAAACATGGGGTAAGAAAAATGGACCAATAATTCTTAACGGAGCTGAAGTATGAATATTAATAACTATTTCCAATTCATTCAAACAACATATTAAATAATATACAACTTTTATTTATTATTCAACTGATGTGTATATATATATATATATATATATATATATATATATATATATGCCCCACTGCAGAAAAATTGACCAGGCGAATCTATTTGAAGTATTTAGAGAAATTGAGAAAACAAATAGCAAGTCAGACAACACCCTCACTGTTAAAATGAGACGGTTTCTTTTCATAATGATACATTTGCTTTCTTTTTGATTTACTGGTTTTTATATCAATTAATGTTTTTTCTTCCTATTTTAAGTTTATAGTTTGAAACGTTTTCTTTCTTTATTTTTATTAACTTCACGAATTCAGATGTTGTTTTATATGAATATTAGTGCAAACACTGACGAAGCATAAATCTTTTCGTCATTTTTGACAGAGCGTGTACACTTGTATGTAAAATATTAAGTTGTCTAATTACTCATTTTTTTTTACACGGTGGTCACCACTTATCAAGGCCCGGAAGCCACTCAGGGATAAGGATTATTGCAAGTACAGTACGTTAGTGTGGAGATTTAATGAAGTGTTTACTTAAGGGGGCGGTTCATTAGGAATTTGTTTACGTTGGACTTGAAGACATCCAGGTTGTAGTCAGGTGGGAAGCAGGCAGACGGAACAGAGTTCCACAGGCGTGCAGTTCTAAGAAAGAAGCTTTGTTCATGGAATCTACGTTTTAACATTTCTACATATCGAATAAATTGTGTCTGATACTTGTTATTTTGTTTCCCCGTTAAATAACCTTAAAAATACTGATATGTTATAGAATTAGAGAAACGATGTGCGTAAATTGTTTAGTTTTGTTTGACAGCATATTAACTCTTTTCAACTATTTAATGCTAATTTCTCTCATCTTTGTAAAAAGATTTATGGTTCAGGTTCTTAATAACTCCACGTTACCTAAATGTGTCCATAAATAATGAACATTTTGATATACTTTCTGATCGATTAATGTTGCTTCTATTTTCAGCAAGGTGTGAAAAATCAAATCATTAAACAGCCCAATATCTTCTGTTGTCGGTCTGGACCTGTGACGGCATTCCTTGGAGTTGACAAACCTGGTTACATACCAGGCGAGATGGTAGAGCTAAAAGTTGAGATTTCCAATCATTCAGAAAAAGAAGTCTTGTGCTCCAGTGTTAAGTTATACATGGTGAGTGGAAAATGTTATCTTATTTATTTACTAATAATCTTACAGAAGATCAGATTAAATCAGAAAAATTAACGATCCTTACTTCAGTTTATACTAGCGGTGGTGCCCAGCGTTGCCCGGGTCTGTGGAGGTGTGGGTTGAGCAAAAAACAAAAAGTGGTAGTAGGCAAGCAGGCAGGCTCGAACCTATGACGCGAAGGCGAAAAAGAAAGTGAAAGAAAATCTGACGTCTTACCAATGCTCCATGATGCGACCAGAAGTTCAGAACATTAAAATTAGGCAAAGTCAATCTAACCGATAAGATGACTTGCAAAAATAGCTCGCATAAAATCCTTGTAGAAAACTGCCTAGTTGAGAGTGTTTTTGGCAAATTTTTCGATATTTGTTGTCTGAGACGACGAGCTTCAAAATGATACTAATCTCTTGAAAATCCGTCGCCTCTGTCAAAAGTTTTAGGTAGACATACATACATACATACATACATACATACATACATACATACATACATACATACATACATACATTTAAACAGACAAGTGAGATTTATATTAAAGATTTCTAATACAATCTGTGATTTGACCGCAAAGGCATATTTTATCTTCTGTCTATTTTCCATCATCACTAATTTGCATCTCTCATATTATTCTCCAGAAAAAAAATATCTGCAAGAACTCATTAAACCTTAACATATGGTCATTTCATTCAACATAAATTATTACTAATTGGAATTGCTTTTAAATTTTAAAATTTGATATCGTTTTTTATTTCGCTTCCTTTTTTGCAGCATGTGCTTTATCATGGGAAGCAAGCTCAGGGTACCGAACTTCAGGCATTGTCTTGTGTCAACCATCCTAGTATTCCGCCCGGAGAATCAGACGTGTGGAGTGGGGAACGAATGATGGTTCCACCGTTGTCTCCTTCCAATCTTGATGGTTGTAATGTGATCGACATCAAATATTTTCTTGTGGTAAGATTTTTCATTTTAGGAAAGGAGTGTTCAGGGGTGGGAGTACCTGTTATTTAAAGCACTGTTTGGTTATTTGGAACTTTTTATTTACCAATTTTCATCCCATTTAAGTTGATATTTTTGGCAATTTTAATCTGAGTGCTTGAATTCCTGAAAATCTAATGTTTATACTAGAATCTGTGTTTGAAATAAAAGTTATGTTTATTTATGCTGGTATTTTAATCATTTGAATATTTGATATTCTATTTTTTTTTACATTGTGTAATAACTATGTGTTTGGGTTTCTTTACAAACAGGCAGTCTCCAAAACAGATATCATACTTTGATCCTAGCCCAAATACCAAAAAAGTGTATTTTAGTTCAGTCTTCACATTTGACATAATAGCAACTGCAGGTTAAATTTTTATAAATTACTTGGTTTTGTATTGCATCTTTGGTGGTCGATTAATCTCATTGGTTTTTTTTTTTTTTGGTTTTTTTACATGGTAGTCACCACTTATTAAGACCTGGAAGCCACTCGAGGATAAGGGTTATTGCATGTACAGAAATCCATGGGATAGTATCGTAGGAATCGTTAGTATTGGAGATTTTATAAAGTGTCTTAGTTAAGGGGGTGGTTCATCAGGAATTTGTTTATGTTGGACTTGAAGACATCCCAGTTGTAGCCAGATGGAAAACAGGCAAGCGGAAGAGAGTTCCACAGGCGTGCACTTCTAAGAAACAAGCTTTGTTCATGGAATCTACGTTTTGATTTTGGCACATATAAAGAGTGGCGAAAATTTTTGACAGTGGTTTCAACTAGATGGGTGTTTATCGTGAAAGATTGGTGAGGGGGCACATAGATTGGAGCTCAGAGGAGCACCTAAGCCACGAAGTCTATTTTGTACTCTGTCAAGGCAGGAAAGGCTGTTTTTAGCAGCTCCTGCCCATATGTGGTCCATCTTTGGACATACCTGGCTTTTATACAGATAGAGAATTGCATCATTAGTGAGATATCTTCTGGAGCGGTAAAAGGATCCTACTATTTTTCCAGTGACTTTGGCAACAGACTAGATGTATGTGTTCCATTTCAGATCAGGAGTAAAGGTCAATCCCAGAAGCTTGTCAAAACATGGAGCCTCCCCAAGATGAAAGCCATCCATTTCAATTGATGCCAGATGGGGATCAGAGCGTTGATGATGTAAAGATAGGAGCTTGGTTTTAGATGCATTAAAAGTAATCAGCCACCTCTTCCCCCACTGTACCACACGCTCAAGATCAGAGGAGAGAATCAGAGAGAACTTTGTCATTTACAGCCTTTGATGTGTTGCCATAGATGGTTGTGTCATCAGCATAGATGATTTAAGTATGATTTTTTTCTTTTAAAAAGGGTGTGGAGTGTACGAACATGAAATTAGCTTATTATTATTATCATTATTATTATTATTATTATTATTATTATTATTATTATTATTATAATAGAGATATTAAGAAGAAGAAGAAGGAATCAATGGAAAAATTCATCAGTTGAGTCCGATATGATAATGATAATGCAATAATATGTAATTATTGAATAATAATAATAATAATAATAATAATAATAATGATGATGATGATGATGATGATGATAATAATAAGGATAACAAAAGGTGAAACTCATGAAAACACTTGGACATGGCTATGAAAAGGATGCCTAAACAGAGAAACTGAATCCCTAATAACAGCCACACACAATAGCACATTTAGAACTAACCATATCAAAGCAATGATACACAAGCTACAAGAAAACAGGATATGTAGACAAAATAATAGACGAAACGATAAACCACATAATAAGTAAATGCAGAAAGTAGCTCAAAAAGCGTCTAAGGTCAAGTGGGGAAAGCAGTACACTGAGAACTATGCAGACAACTGCATTTTGAACACCCAGACAAACAAGCAGCAGTACTTGAAAACAGAAATCACAAAATCCTATGCAAAATGGACATACAAATAGATGAACCCATCCAAGCAAGAAGACAGACTGTAATAATAGTTAACAAGAAGGAAAAGTTCTGTCAGATCATACATGCCGTTCAAGGAGGCCATATTGTGAATATCAAGAAGACTGAGAAGCGAAGCAAATACACCAAACTAGCCAGAGAGCTGAAAGTGATATGAATGATCAAGAAAGTCAAGATAACACCAATAAAAAAAGAATGAGAGAGATTGGTGAGGGGGCACCATAGATTGGAGCTCAGAGGGAATGACTGAGAAGATGCCATGGATAGCAATAATGAAAACAACTGAAATATGAAGGATAACCTTTGAACGCAGAAACAAATACACATGAACTACAAACAATGAATGGCTATACAGAAACTGCAACAGAGGTAAAAACAAAAAAAAAGATGGAGGGACACCATATGGAATCACGAAAACTAAGAGTTACTTCCACCCACAAAAAAAAAATTAAAATTAAAACTTTTTTTAATTGTAGTGTCAGTATCAACTGGCACCACACCAAATAGTAAAGGATCAAGGGGAATGGAAAAACAGAGGAGAGAAAGCATTAACTAAACCTCCACTAGATAAATGCAAAGCATGCTAGAACCTTGTGGAGATTTATTGCCACCTAGAATCCAATGAAGGCCAATATTGCCAGTGAAAAGTTAATTGCAATAACACAAATTCTTCTCCAAATGCTATCGAAAGAGGTAAAGAATACTGGAAATCTGAGGAAACTTGTTGTCACCGAGACTCCAGGGAATACCACAGGTTGTAGACAGAAATAAATTTTTGATGATGGCTTACGTGTGAAAGCACTATGTTAATAATAATGATAAGACTGAAATTCTATAGCAAACAGCAATGATAACAACAGTTGAAATCTTAAAAAAGATGCTCGAATGCAGTAACCAATCCACATAAGCTATGAACACTAACTAGCCATTCCTCAAACTTGTGTGTGTGCATATATATATATATATATATATATATATATATATATATATATATAAAATAAAGCCTAACGTCTGTGAGTGTCTGTCTGTACACAAACAGGCTCCTGTATGGTATACTATCATACTAACCTGACCACATACAATAATAGAAAAGGTATCAAGGAGCAAAAATGGGTATGATAAAGTCACCCATTCCCAATGGGAGATGAGCCCCAAAGGGAAACCCCTATGCACATTCACACTATTTCATGTAAAGCTACCAAATTTGGCAGAATAACCTACCATGAGGAGGGGAAGGTTTTGATGTATTATACCACTCACTCTCACAAACGGGGGTGAGGCCCCAATAGTGGGGGTCACGTAACTGGAAACCCTGGGCACGCTCACACTGTTTGATTTACACTTGTACAGTTATTAAATATGGCAGGATAACCCATCATGGGGTGAAGAGAGGTTTGGACGGGTTACACTGCTGACCGCCACCAATAAGGAGGAGGTCCCAGGGATGTCACTTATAAATGGGAACCCATGTATACTCCCACCGTTTGATGTAGCGAGCAAACTCGTCATGATAACCCCATCACAGGAAGGGAGAGGTTTTTACGGGTTATATCACCCACTCACACCAACAGAGGTAGGGCCCCATGAGGGTCACTTGTAAGGGGGAATCCAAATTAGTGTTCATACATTTGTGTTAATAAAGATCCCCACTACTACCCCTTTATGTTCCTTTGACGGCGGTTGCTTTGGCTTTGATACTCCAAAAGTTTCAAGCTATCTCTTTACCCCCACAACCTCTTTTCATAACCCTTCATATTTTCATAAATCAGAATCCATTTTTTTTTAACTCTTTTTAACCCAGTAAGCAGGGCTGTGGAATCGGATGGTAAAAGTCTGACTCCGACTCTGACTCCTAGAATTCCTTGGATGCCGACTCCGACTCCGACTCTGAATCCTTTTATATTTGTGACTGCCGACTCCTGACTCCGACTGCCGACTCCTTGACTCCTATGTGGAAATCTATTCTGCAAATCCATATACCAGCCTCCCACATCTATTCAGCATTTTATAATTACTTTTCATGTATATTATTTTTTATGTATTTGTCCTAGTTTATATTGTCTGCAAATTTTAGCCCGAGGAGTTTGAAAGTAGAATTCTCAGGTAGGGTGTTATTTGTCATCGATATAAGCGGTAGATAGGCTCTGCCTATTGCCCAACTTCCATACTCCTTCTTTGCCTATTAGCTGGGAGCAGAGGTGCAGCCACAGGGACTCATTAGAGACGTCCAGTGCTTAGCCTTGTTTCCTAAATGAATGCCGTCACCCACATTTGCCTAATTCCCTTCCCCTATAGCTGGGCATCTTGGAGGTGCTTGTTTACCATATATGCTAACATGATTGGACTACTGTCGGACAGTTTTGAGGGGAACGGATTGACAGTTGCTGGTTGCTGTTTCTGACTGACAGAATAAAAGCCCTAACTCTTTGGTAGTGCTTAGAGCGGCTACTCTACCATCAGTTGTATAATGTTTGTAGAGCAATGTCGCACATGGTGGGCATTCCCGAGGCAACATTCCTGTAGATGAGCAGCCGGTTGATGGTCTACTTGTGTTGCATGGTGGTGGCTATGCACATCCGTTTTGCCTTCCACCTCACTCTAGATCTGAAACTACGAAATAAAATGAAATAACAGCTCAGTCCAAAAAAAACATTCAAACCAGACACACACTCACAGAATTCTCTTGAGGCTTGCATTTGCAAATATCCATGGACTTAACTTAAATCACTTCTCATAGCAAACTCCCCGGATATCTTAGCACTAAGTGTAACTAACTTGTACTCATCCATCCCATCTAACTACTTGAACATGTGTGGTTATCTTCCATTTGTCATAAGGACTCTGACAGACACATGAACGGACTTGGAGTCTATATTCGTAACACCCTCTCCATGTCTAGGGAATCTAAACTAGAATCAGGTGACAAGGCCTTCATGTGCTTCAAAAAACTTTACGGCATAGCGTTAGCTACCTGTATTTTCTTTATCGCTCTCCATCAACCCAGAACTATACTATAATCAATCATGTCTCTGACAGCATGGTTGTTGCACTCTCGCTTGACACTAACACCCAAATACATGTATTTGGTGATTTCAGCGCCCACCACAGAAATTGGTGTGGCTTCTCTAACTACACTGACAAAGCTGGTAGCGTCATCCATAACTTTGCTATATCCCATTCTTTGACACAGTAACATTCCCGACCTGTCTCCCAGATCGTCAGGACCAACAAGCCTCACTTCTGGATCTATTTCTGACAACAGTTCCTGAAGATTGCATAACAAATACTCATTGCCCACTTGGGAATGCTGATCATGCTGTGAAAATGATAGACATCACTCTAAACTGTCGCCCCCAAGTTGAAGAGCCATTGCTCCAAACGACAAAGTACTACAATAAGACTGACTGGGATGCCATTAGAGATCACATTAGAGACGCCCTATGAGGAAATATCTTTTCTCTTCCAGCAGAACAGTGCGCAAATGAGACTACTGAATGGTTCAAAGCAGCAATTGAAGCACATGTTCTTACATGGAAATTCTATAGCAAACCCCACTCCCCCCAATGGTTTACTTCTACTTGCACAGCCGCCATTGCTCAGAGGCAACATGCATACTGTAGATTTATTCGCCATAAGGTCTGTGCAAAACAGCCAAAAGTTTATAGAAGCTAGTTTATAGAATTAGTTGTAAGAAAAAAGTAGTGACAGTTAAGAGTAAATATACTGAAACCACCAGGAAACGCATTGAAGTGTCGAAGTTAGGAACTCGTGATTTCTGGAAAATCTATAATAGTGTAGTAGATGATGGGCAATCAACAATACCCCCACTATCCAATAATCATGAGGTTGTTTGCACAGCAACTGAGAAAGCTAAAATGCTTGCCCATCAGTTTACCTCAAACTGTACCTTGAATCCAGCAAACCATTCCCTCCCTGATTTTCCTCAGCAGACAGAAACCACACGAGATGATCTGAAAATCACCCCTTCTCAAGTACATAATGTCATAAAAAACCTAGACACCTCAAAAGCATGTGGACCTTATCTCATCCCGGCTGTGCTATTAAAAAAATGCTCCACTGAGGTTGCTCCAACTCTCTCTAAACTCTTTAACAAATGTCTGAACGAATCTTGCTTTCCAAACTGCTGGAAAACTGTTTCTGTGGTACCAGTTTACAAAAACTTTGGCGAAAAACTGACCTATTAAATTATCACCCAATTAGTCTCCTCCATCCTTTCATCAAAATATTTGAATCTTTAATTAATCAAGCTCTAGTCCACCACCTTACAGCTGCTAAACCTAGACAAGCCCATTCTACTGCAGATATTTTAACTGTAATCTCTGAACGTATATACCAAGTACTGGATAAGGCAGAGGAAGCGAACGCAGTAGCCCTAGATATATCTAAGGCTTTTGACAGAGTATGGCACGATAGTCTTCCCATGAAAATAAAATCCTATGGCATTACTGGACGAATACTTAACACAATTAAATCCTTCTTAAATGAGAGAAGAATCTAGATTGTCCTCGATGGGCATATATCCAAACAATATGATATAAATGCATTGCGATGTAAAAAGTTGAAATAATAATAATAATAAAAAATACAATTGGTCCTTTATTATTTCTGATATTCATAAACGACTTACCTGATAAAATTATCTCTGAGGTATATTTGTCGATGACACTACGCTCTATAGCAGCATGTGGGGAAAACTAATGAGCACATATCTAAGGTGATGGCAGAAACCCTAGAAGAAGACCTTCAGTCTGTAGTCGAATGGAGACAAAAATGGATGGTAACGTTCAACGCTGCCAAGACAAAGCTCGTTTCTTTTAATAATTACATGAAACCTTACCAACCACCAATAGCTATTGCTAAAGATACATTACCTGAAAGTACTTCCTCAGCTTAACTGTCACAGGGAACATGAGTTAGAACAGATACATCGAGAATATTGCCAAGGCTGCTGCAAAGAAGGTGGGCTCTCTCTACCATGCTAGAAAGTTCCTTACACCTGAAAGTATCCTGTACTTCTACAAAGCCACCGTTCGCCCATGTATGGAGTACTGCTGTCACATTTGGGCTGGGTGTCTGCTACGTCTCTCACTCCTTGACAGAGTTCAAAAGTGAGTCGCCAACCTGATAGGTCCTGAACTTTCATCTAAGCTTCAGCCCCTATCCCATCGATGAAATGTTGCATCCCTCTGCCTGTTCTACAAGTATTTTAATGGTGGATGATCTGACGAACTACAAGCCCTTGTACCCCCTCAACGAAAATACCCCCGACAAACCCAACAAGAAGCAAAGTCCCAACCCTACACAGTAGAGATATTTAAATGTAAGAAAGCCTTCTACTCTAATAGTTTCTTCCCCAGAACTGCTTGACTTTGGAATTTTCTTCCGGGTTTCTGCTTTCCCAACTGTACTGACATGCAGAAATGTAATGTGAACAGACATATTGCTGCTAAACTCTCTACAAGGTACCCCTGCAACTTAGGTCCCTGATAGTAGCCCAGCACATCAAAGTGGCAATGTGCCTTGTTTGGGGTTAAAATGTAATAAAAGAAAAAGTAAAAACTGGTAAAACTAAACAGGAAAACCATGTAAAAAAATTAATTTATTAGACTTAAGGAGTCGGATAAAAAATTCTGACTCCAACTCCGACTCTTACTCCTAGTACTTGTAGAAATCCAACTCCGACTCCAGCTAAAACCTCCGACTCTTTCCAACTCCGCAACCCTGTCTGCAAATATATATATATATATATATATATATATATATATATATATATATATATATATATATATATATATATATATATATAAATCCATGAAACTCGCATGTTTATTAAAGAGTGCTCAATGCAAAACAGAGCAGGTATATAGTCTGTTTATTATACAAACATTATTGGTTACATATGTGGATACATGTTTCAGTGGAGTTCCAATTCACGGACAACATTCCATCAGACCAAAAAAGAATTGACATTGAAATAGGTGTAAAGATTACATTGTTTTTCATAAGATATTTGGGTGTATGGCTTTATGAAGTGTTCTCCCTGAATTGGGATTCTACTGAAACATGTATGCACATATGTAACCAATAATGAAAAAATGCATTTAAAAATATATGATTACATTCTTATGTGTCATGCCGAAATGTGTAAAAGTTCTAACAATTACAAAAAATGGTCGAGTAAAAACCAGATCTGTGTTTTACAAAGAAACATAGATATTAGCGATCTGCCATTTTCTATTTTTAAATGGCAAATTTGTCAAAATCATCGATTGCAGTTACTTCCCTTGGATTATAAAAACGGATCAATACCAACCAATATGCTAAAACTCTATAATAAAAATGAAAAACAATTTTCTTGTAATTATTTTTCCACTCAATCATTTTTTGTAAATTTTGTAATTTTTCCTTATTTCAACATGACATGTAAGTATGTAATCGTGTTTTTACCTAAAATATATTTATTTGAAATCGCATTATACTACACAAGCACCAAATAATTGCCCTTTCTTTATGCTGTTAGCATTTTATCCTTTAAAGTGTGTTGTGTTGTACTTTGATTATGTTGAAAAAAGAATCTTGCATTTTGTTTCTTTACAGCTCAATGTGAAACTCGACGAACCACCTTTTGATCTAAATGTTCCCTTGGACATTACCATTGGATCCATTCCTATAAGAATGAAAAAAGGCCACATCTACTCGTGACCCCCACTCCTACCTGAATCCACACGGACATTGAACAACCTCCGTCATCAAGTTGATTTGCACCAGCCATCAATATCACTACATCTGCTAAAAAAAATTGTTAAAGAAACTAAAAATAGCATCAGTGATTTTTGACAACGACCATTTTTGCCTTTGCCTGCTGCAGCTGTCACACTGTTTAACAACCATGACAGTTCCAAGGTGGCAAAACGTTTTGAGATTTATCCCAGAAGACGGTGCTAAATACTAATGCCAGCATTACCGCCTCTTCTATGATTTAAGCAGATTCAGTATTTTGTTTTTTGGATTTTTTTTTTTCTGCTTTTTGTTTGGTTTTTTCTTTCACAAAATAATCATATAAATAATTTCTTTCACAAAATAATCATATAAATAATTTTTCGAAAACAAATTTGTTCATGTTTATAAAAATCATCTCCTGTGAAATAATTCTTGCAACTGACATTTCGCAATGCAGTATCATAAAAGACATTTGTCTGAACGCACCTGATGAGACTAAACTGAGAGACAGATGAATCTTGGCTTCTTGGCTTCTTGGCTAGGAGCAAAGTGTAGTATCTGTATTACTACTATGCTTCATCTTTTCTGCTCTAGTCAGTTCACTGAAATTTTTCTAGACTGAGGCAATTTTAATTTTTGTCCAACGCTAGAGTTCTCATTTTTGAAGAGCTGAGTTTTCCTCACATTAATAACCGACTAGGTGTCTAACTATGCCCTCGTTAGGGAGGCAAGCAAATCGGGACCTGGTGAGAAGAAAGTGAAAGACAAGCTGATCGTGTTTTAATTTACTTTTACTATTTTTATTTGAGATGATGTATCAATTACTTTTGTGTACTCATACCACATCGGGATAAATATTAATGTGAAATAAGAAGAAGAATTAGCAGGATCTGGGGAAATTGCATAGTTGTATTTTCCATCTGTTGTATATCGCTGTTGCGCATATCATGGTCTATCTCCTAAACCCTTCAAGGTATTTGTGACATACTTCCATTCATTGGATGCCTGGTCCAAACCCAAACCTACAATATTATTGTACCATCTTCCAAGAGAACAGATAGTACACTTTAAATCGTTTATTTGCAGAAAACATTTTTTAAAAATTACATTTTAAACAAATTAAGCACCAGAACATTCGAAAGTGTGAGAAAATAAGTATTTGGTCATCCTTTTTCACTATATCTAAAAAGTGTTTATCTTACTCTTAACTAGAATCATCAATCACCATAATACCACATTTAGAATATTGTAAAATATAACTGAATTTTATCTTAATTCTATGAATAAAATACAAGTATTATGTAAAGATTTGAGGAGTAATTCAATTTGATGAAAAAAGTTGATGTGGTTTGGAAGATGTGGTTTCAAAAATAACTTGCGGAGCAGTTAGAGGTCACGTTATTTGAGAATAAAATATTTTCACCTAACACTGTTTTAAAAATATATTTGAATTGATTTGTTAAGCATTTCACAAACAATATGTAACTATTAATAATAATAATTAATGGAATGACTTTACTATAATAAAGCAATTTAGGTCACAGCCATGACACTTATTACATTACATTACATTTTTGTGGTGGTGGTGGTCAAGGAGTGTCCTTTATATCCATAAGAGGGTAATTGTCCCTCCAAGAGATGAGGGAGAATTGCATTCATATATGTCACAAAACTTAAGCAATACTGATCCTGGTTAGTACTTAGCTGGGCAACGGTTTAGGAATATTGAGTGCTGTAACCTAAAGCCAAATGTAAAATTTACAACTGAAGAACACCCTACCACAGTTTGCCGATGCTGCTTTGTGCTTCACTAACTATGGATATAAACATGACCGCTCTTCTGAATGTTCATGTTTTTAAAAGAATGTTACTTAAAAGACAAAATAAGGTCAGCTGGTTGTTGTATTCTCGCTTGGTCCCATTGCTTAAACAGTTCCTTTCATGTGGAATGGAATACCCAAAATGAGTTTTGTTTTTATTGACCTGGTTTCTGAAATAATAATTTTCCAGACATCGATTAGAATACTTTTCTTGGACATCTTCTATATCTGGACACTCCAGCCATAAGCTGGTGGGTGGAAAGGGCCCAGTTTAACCCTTCTCACCTCCTGACTGCTTGTATTTCCCCAAAAAGTAGTAATTCCTAATTCTTGTGTTACATCACAGTCACACAAATCTGCATCAACTCTCAGAGTTCCAAATTCAGTGTTTCCATTCACTTTCATCGGTTGAATCTGGACAAATATGACACAGCATCATTCCCCTGAACAAATGCAACCCATGAAATCATTAATAAAATTCACAATGTTTTCTACAAGCTAATCATACTTGGTATAAATATTCTTGAATCTATGCCCGACTTATCCACCAAGTTTCATTCTTAAATATCCAACAGTTTTTTTTCATCACTACTCAATTATATGCTCCAAATATGCACCTCCACATTGCAAGTACACTTGCATATGTCTGATTTGGGCTGTGATAGCCATCTTCAGTTCATAAATAGTTTGGATATTGCTTTGATAGACATCATCTTTAAGATAACCAAGCAGATAAAAATCAGTGAATGCAAAGCCTGTAAAAAAAATCAGGTGTCCTACTGACGAGACGATCACCAAATTGTCCTCAGATATCACTGAATGACAATAAAATAAAGACTGTTGGACATTCATGATTGAAATTTGGTGGACAAGTCAGGCATAGAGTGAAGTTTATTTGTATCAAATATGGTTGGATTTCAGAAATATTTGTGATTTTTTTTTAATGATTCCATGGGTGGCATTTTTTGAGTTGAGAGGTGTGGTCAATTTATTTACAATGATTTTTTTTTAATTATTTGTCCTCAACAATATTTATATTTGTGTCTTTATTACCTTGTATTCGAAATGTTCTCCGGTCTTCTTAAGGTACATTTACATATGATGAAGTTGTTTTTAATTATGTTAATTAGTTTTGTCCTTATGCACATAAAAAACAAACACACAGAATGCAAGATGAAAATTCGTGTAGACAGTTATATTTTAATTTTTATATACTTGTTGCTTTCTTAAGATCCAGATATTTTCAAGCAATTATTATCAATAATTAAAATGGACGCTTTTAATCCAAGAGTTTTTTTTAAATAAATAATGTTTAAAATAATAATAAATAATATACTGTCAAAAGAAGGTATTGTTAATAATCGGTTGAACATATTTGGATACTTAGGCACAATGGATTATGTCCCTTGATTTTGTTTTTGTCTTTTTGAAAGTAAAATAATTTTCCCCAAGGCAAAAGCATCATTTTCTTATGCTAAATACCATCAATACCTAATATTTGCAAAGTATTCTTTTTGTTTTGGAGAATGACATAAATAATGATTTTAATATATATTAAGTTCTTTTTGTAAATAGTGCTGCAATACATTTCAAGATATATAATGAGTAAACTATTCATAAGGAAATTATACATATTTAAATACAGGAAGGACATCACATACATAAACAAATCCTACATCTGAATAAGGTTGGAGAGCACATATATTATGAACAGTGCAAAAAATGTAATTAATGATAACTTTTCATGCTAAATATTTGGATATTTTTTACTACTTTGAGAGACGTCAGTGCAAGGAAAATCTTCCAGGAGAAGACAATTTGTTGTGATTTTCAAATTTTGTCTTGTTAATATTTTCATTAGTTGTCATTTTGTAAAAAAATAAAAGAGCAAGATTACTGTCTTTTTACTGAATAGGTTCTTTTTAATGTTTTTAACAGCTTTTTTTTTAACTTTTTTTCACATATTTTAATGGTTTTATAGAACACATTTTCCATTTAGAGTTCTGCTACTAACAGTTATACAATGCATGATTTTTAAATTAGATTTCAATTCAACTATGTAATGATCGATGTATTAGGTTGGTGCAAAAGTTTTTGCTGGTTTAAAATTTCATCTTGTAAATGAAAAACTGTTTTTGAAAATCTTTATTCAAAACAATAATGGCCTTTGCTTTTTATTATAGCTTGATTCTATCTGTCAATGGATTTATACGTGACTCGTTTGTAAAATCCTTTCGGTTTTGATGCAGATTATGAATCTAACATATATTCAGTTTCCTCTCGTGATGTTAACCTAAGGCCATTTAAATGGTTTTGTAATCCTTAAAATGAGTGATAATATTAGGAAATTAGGTCAGGAGAATTTGCAGTATAGGGCAAGATTTCCCAACCGAATTCTCCTAGGTCTTTGGTAAGTAATGTCTTGTGATGACAAGCACTATCATGATAGAAGATGTCTCCCCTGCTGTTGATTAACAAAGGTCGTTTTCAGGTCAACATGGTTGAAAATATTGCAGAAAATGAAATATGAATGATGCTTTAATAATCTAAAATAAAAAATTATAAATAAATCATGGTGATATGTTTAAGTAATAACAATATGCATAAAATAATTTACAATCTAAAAACCGGCAAAACATTTTACACCGACTTTATGATTTGATGAATTTTATTTTCCATTACATAATTTCTCTTTCTTTGTTTTTGTCAGACAAAACATTTAACAAATTCAATTTTATTTTTAATTTCTGTATAAGAACTAAATGCTGACATAATGTATTTAAAATATCTTACCTGTATATAATCTATCCAAACAGATCCATATGAACCTTTGCTAAATGGAAACTAAAAACCTAGTCAATTAAAGCGTACAACATTTTATTGAGGAAATTATATCTCGGTTGCACCCGATTGGAAAAGGTGTTTGCTGGGAAAATATATAAGTCAATTTTTATCAACCATTGTAAAAAGAATTTTTGTTGGGATGTTACACATTTTGTAACTTGTCACTGATCAGAAGATGGCATTTGATTGGTGTCATACAGTTCGCCTCTGAAAGGGATTTATTGTTGCACAAACCAAAATCTTTGATGATCTCGGGCTCACAA
>NC_136499.1:88462479-88602479 GCF_053919585.1 Euprymna scolopes | reverse complement strand
CTTCTCATTTTTATTTGATAACAATCTCTTTGCTTGCATTTTTTGTTTTTGTTTCAATTGCTTCTTCAAAATATAAAACGTTTTTATAAACTTGGTATCATATTTCAGACTTTTATCCACATCTTGCCTGTTATTATACAAAAAAACAAAAACGTTTCATCTGTTCAATTCTCCAGTTCTCCTTCTGTGTTTTTTGTCATAATTGTTATATTTTCAAAAATTTCAAAAATATGTTCTTTATATAGCAATGTCTTTTAATCTCAATTCTTTCATAGTCGCTTCTTTTTATGTGACTTTTACTTCATTTCCTGCTAAAAGTAATACAAGCAGATGTTCAATGAGAGTTTCTTAAAGGTTTTATTTTGGAGAGAATTAACTCAGGATATAAAGAGACTAATGTTCTTTAAGCTAATTATTTAGTTATTAGTTAACTTTGTAATATAACTGAAATGACTGACATAAGTACAGTAATATTGAGGCAACATTTTGCAATTAGGTTATCAAAGATTTCTAAATAGCCAACTGCTTCGCACAATGCATGACACTCACATTATTGACTGTCTTTGCTGTATGGCTTCTACAGATTGATTTGAATATCTTTTTTTCTTTCTCTTTCTCTTAGCTTAACAAATGTAGCGTCATTCATCATCTCGACTCATACCACTGTTTTATCTACACTTTGTTCTTTGACCTTACATGTCAGCCATCTTTGATTCAACCCGAAGAGTCATTCTGTTTCACAGATTTTCATTAATATCATGCCCTTAGTGTGACCTTTTTCAACATCCACACTAGTTAAATTAATAACTATTGACGTAGGGTCCCTAATATGTTGTTACTTCTGTAAATTTTAAGCAGAAACTTTTATTTAATCTACTAGTGTAGAAAGTTCTACATTCTATGGTTTTTTACTCTAGAAGTTGCAAGTTAAATAAAATATGTGGTCAATCAGTGGAAGTTGGACGTTTTGTGAATGACTGCCTCTACTGTATCCTGCATTGTTAGTAGATCTCAATTGCTCTTCTCCACCAATACCTCAACTTAAAATCCCTGTCATCAGTCTGGTTGCAGTGGCGTCTTTGAGAACGTGGGCTGCAACCATTAAGGAAGACTTAGTTGATCTCTCACCTCCACAAGTGGTTTACCTTAAATAGTGGAATCATGATTAATTAACCCTTTCATATGACCTTCCCAAGGACCACCGGGCATAGATCATCATGATTCTGGATGTGGTGCAGGCCAGAGAAGAAATCTGACCAAGATAAACACTTCTTCTTCTTCTTCTTCTTCTTCTTCTTCTTCTTCTCCCCCCTCTCCTTCTTCTTAAGAAAACATTTTCCAATAGAAGATATTTAAAAGAGTATGAAAAGAGAAAAGTTTGTCCTCCAAGAAATTCCAAGGTCACATATCTTGTAGATATCTTGTATCAGTTAAGCAACTTAAACTATTAACTCATCATGATCATCATCATTTATCCCCTTTTCTCTGAAATCCATTTTTATCACATTTTCCTGGCCTTCACCTACCAACTGACCCTGATACCTTAACTGTACTACATCTAATAATCAAAGAACTATTAGCCATTGTGACCAAATGAAATAAATCTCCAGCTCTTCATACATCTCTCTATACTGTACAGATTTAATATTCCTCTGAGATCATCAGATCTTAGCCTGTCCATTGTACATTACACGTCCATTGTATCATTCTCGTATCATTTCTTCTCAACAAATGTCCCTGATCAGCTTTTACTCCTGTATATAATCACACTGTATATGCATGCATAATAAGCTCTTTTTTAGTCGACATCAGTAACAGTAGAAGTTCCATAAATTCATTTCCACTCTTAACTCTTACAATCACACCTGGCATAAATACCTATATACCCTCTAAGAAACTTCAACTTAAACCAAATAGTCAACCGTTGTACACCCCTGAATGTACTGCTGCAATTGCTCATAGAGATTACTATTTTTATTGCGTTAAACGAAATATATTCAGAAGCTAAAGCTGTCTATAGATCTGCTATCAACCACTGTCAAAAGATCATCGAAAACACAAGCGCGTCTTTCACTAAAACTGTAAAGTCTAAAGTAGTGGAGCAGAAGCTTGATCCCCGCAAGTTTTGGCACATTACAAGCAGGGTTCTGAACAGATGCTTAACTTCCATCTCAACCATCATCAATGCTCCTCAGATGATTACTCTAGCATCTGACAAAGAAAAACTCTTCACCAAGAATTTTACATTAAACTTCATCTTGTTTTATAATGGTTGCTCACTTCCCAAATTTCCTCTCAGCACTGACAATATTCTGAGTGACATCCATATATCTCCAATCTTATCAAGAACCTTTATCCCAGCAAAGCAACTGAGCCTGACAATGTCCCAATATCGTGCTTAAAAAGCTACAACCGGAACTAGCTCCAATACTAACAAAGTTGTTCAATTTCTGCCTTACTGAGAAGTGCTTCCCAACACTTTGGAAAACCTTGGCAGTCTGCCCAATATTTAAAAACACAGTCAGTCTCCTATGCATTATGAGTGAATTGCTTGAGTCTGTGATAAATAGAGAAGTTGTCGATTACCTCAATAAAAATAACGAATTCAGTGACATACAATATGGTTTCCATTCTGAGAGATAAACTGCTGATGTGCTGATGATAATGTCATACAGGATTAGTGAATCAATAAATGAAGGCTTTGTTTCTAGAGCAATATCTCTTGACATATCTAAGGCATTTGACAGTGTCTGGCACAAAGGTCTACTTCATAAGGTTTCCAGCTATGAAATAGCTCGAAATGCTCCCTCAACTATCAAATCCTTTATCTCTGATAGGTCTAGTCAAGTGGTCGTTAATGGGCAAAAAATCTGAAGCTCTCAGTATTAATGCTGGCATGCCTCACGAATTTACTCTGGGTCCAATTCTCTTCCTAATTTTTATCAATGACCTCCCAAATCACATTCCTCATTCATTCATGTGTTCTAATTCATGTGGACCGACGAGTTTGAAAGGGGGGTTCTTAGGTATGGTGTTATTTGTCACAGCAATCATTGGTTGAGAAGGTTGTTTATAGTTGTTAAAGGAAATAAACTTGTAGTGGTATTGCAAAACAAGAGGGAACTAATAGACTTAATTCCATTTCTATAATACATATATGTGATGTAACCCAACCACTTATGGTGGTCGTATTTTGCAGTAATAACAGTTATAATAGAGCTGAGTTAAAGCTTTTATTATGTGAACAATCCTAGGCGATTACCGATTGCCTTGCTGATGGCATTTATTTGGTTGATGATTCAAACCAAAATAAGGACAAATATCTTCAGCTAAACGGATTCAGGATTGATAATAATGTTTAATAATAATATTGTTTTGTGAAGGAACCCATTGATTTAGGGAGAATAGCATTAAAGTTGTTTTGGCTAAACTTGAGAAACAGTATTTTACCCTAGGGTCAATCCCCAAGGTTTTCTCAGTGTGAGAAGCCTTCAATGGAAAGTTACTTAATTAATATGCACAGGTGATTTTACCAAATTGGCCAATGCGGGTGAATTCAATTCTAATAATACATAGGCTGATTGGTTAAATGGGACTCTAGATCTCACCTGCCCTTCCCTGATTCTCGACTATAAAAAGACATGAATGAGCAGATTTTAGCAGAGTCTGAACTAGCTCCCAGCTGCAAATATCCCCTTCCCCCACACAAGCCTCTAACTTCTCTCTCACTGACCACAGGTAAAACGAACATTATAAGAGAGAAAGACGAAAAAAGAAAAAAGAAACAAATCGTGCATCGCAGACAGATATTTTTATTTTTCTTAATGAACTGTTACATACAACTGTAAATATTTGTGTTGATAAAAAAATGCACATTTTTTTTCTCCATTTAATCAAATCATATAATACTAAAATATTGTAGTTAGAAGTTTTATTTAATAATATATTTCTTATAAAAACAAGAACTGACGACTGGAGTTTTTATTCATTGTCTATGGGATTTGTAACTTAACTACCAAACAGAACTGTTCACTTTAGTTCATTTCTTTTAGGAGATAGCAAGTGAATGAAAAGAGGCACCTACCCTAAGGCTGGGTATAGACTGTGGCCCATGACGCACCTATTTTCCCCATAGACTTGAGTTTGTTTCCTTTTTTTTTTCTTTTTTCCCCACTTTTCTTGCAGACCATTTGCAAAAAGAGGAATAACTGAAATTGCGCATCAAATTCTGTCATCATATAGATGATCTAGGTCAAGCTACTGAATTTTCTTGGACATTCTGCAATCGGAACCACCTATAACTACACATATGTACCAGTGAACACTCCTTGGAGTTTTCGTCGGGTTACATTTGGAACTATCTGACCAGGATTCAACC
This sequence comes from Euprymna scolopes, assembly GCF_053919585.1. Classification (NCBI taxonomy): domain Eukaryota; kingdom Metazoa; phylum Mollusca; class Cephalopoda; order Sepiida; family Sepiolidae; genus Euprymna; species Euprymna scolopes. Next base: position 88,598,101 of record NC_136499.1, on the reverse strand, counting down.
CTGGGGATTCGTCAGATTACATTTGGTGCTTTTATGACCGGGATGTGACCCTTGGAAACTCCAGATCTTTTTATCAGTTACACTGGCTGGACCAAGTTGTCTTATATTCCTGTGTTTTTGTATGAAAATCGCTGCAGACAATGACTGAAGCTACTTGATGAAAGGTGCAAATAAAATACTACTTCAAGATCAAAAACCAGTTAATGATAAATGTGAAATGAATAAATCCTGACCTAGAAAACAACAATTCTTCCTCCATTGTCGGAAACATCGCTCATGGAATGTGAACACTATAAGACAAAATAAAGGAAGCAAGAGTTAAGACAAAAGTAAAGCTAAAGTCCCTTTTCTACTCTCTGTCCATAATTCTTTCCCAATCATCTTTTGTATTGACAGAATTTTTGAATAAAATTGATTTAAATAGTAGGGAAGAAGTTTGTATTTAAATAGTAGAGAAGAACTTGGTGACCCTTTTTTTCATTCCAAACAAGGCCAGTGAGATAGATACTATGTTGGAATTTTTTGTGCCAATAATAGTGCATCCCCTCCTGTTTACTTTTATTATTTCTTATCTGGTTCTTATATTTAATTTTCTGTATTTCGTATCCTTTTATGATTATTAGTTTTGTACATTTTGGGTTTGTACGAAACTCCTTTTAATTTGAAGAAAAGGGAAATGCTGATGACATCACGAGCCCAGTGCAAAATCCGGCCTCTTTTGAAATTCCGGCGACGAGGATATTGAATGTTTGTTTCATTGCCCAGCACTGAAAATGGAATTTTGACGAGCCTCCTTCAAAGAAGAGAACCCGGCAAGAATACCCCGGACATGCGACGAGGCATGCTTCTGAAAACTATCTACGTGGCTACAGTCTGCACGTATTTGGAAGGAGTGTAATTTTTTAAAAAGACCTTATATTACGTGGCTACGGTCTGCACGTTATTGGAAGGAGTATAATGATTTAAAAGAACTTTAAATCGAGATAAAAAAGAAAAAGGCACTCGCCTGACTGGCTTTCAATTTGTGAGTACGCTCCTAAAATTTATTACATATGAGAATGTGATTAGGAACTACTATTTTGAATCATAATATTGTGGATATTCATAGATACGACATTTTAATATGAGAACCAGTATTATTTTTTTCATTCTATGTTACCTTGGCGTTCTTTGAATTTAATGCCCGAAAAGTGAAAAAATTTGCAACTAATTTTATTGTAAATAAAATCTCTTCTTCGTTTTGAAACAAGACATTTATATTTTATTCTTTAACCCCCCCCCCTTTCTTTTATTTCATGCTTTTATTTTTTTTCGGGCTAGTTACTTTCACGTCGAATTTATCTGAAAGAGGATAAATTTCCGACATTTTGCAAATGTTTGTCCCTTTATGTAAAAGTAGTCTGGAAAATTTCTGCTTTTATTTGAGAGCATTTTGCAATTTTTTTCCCCCTATTAAATACATTTAGAAATTTTTTTGTCCCTTATTTGGGACACTTTGAAAATTAAATGTACCTTTTTCTAATCGAGATACGTTTTAATTCTGTTTCTTTCAAGTTAAGATTAAATTTAACCTCTTGAAATTTCTGTTACCTCTGCTACCTGAAACTATCAACTTGTCTCTTAGATTCGTTCGAATTTCTTCCGTTATTTAAAGGCATTTTCCAAATTTTCGCCCCTTCATTTAAAAGTAGTTTGGAATGTTTTTCCCCTTTATTTAAAAGCATTTTCCAAATTTATTTTCCCTTATTTAGAAGCATTTTTTAAGTTTACTGCTTTTATTTGAAGGCATTTTGTAAGTTTTTTTCCGTTGTTTAAAGGCATTTTAGCAAATTCATGTCCCTTATTTCAGAATATTTTCAAATTAAGTGCTATGTTTGAATAAGTTTTAGTGAATTAAGTTACTATTCGCTCTATACGATACACATACTTTCCCCTTTCCTATGTCGAGACCAGTTTTATCTCATTCTGTCAATGCGTTACTTAGTTTATATCACTGGCCCGCTTGTTGATTCTTTCTGTAACCTCCCTTCCCACATTGTTAACTTGTAACTTAGCGTCCCCATAGAAGTTTTGACGACTGCTACACCATTGAGTTAAGGTGACTGGTAATTCTGTGTGTTTTGAATATGCGACATTCGCTTAACAAAAATTCCCGAATTTAACATAGTACGTCTGTCCAGGGACTGGTATGTTATATTTAGTTTATTCCTGAATTTAGCATTTTTATGTACGTCTAATGTCTTTATTTATATCTGTCTAATATATTTCACGTATGCCTAGAGTAGCGCACAATTTTTCATATATATTTTTCTTAATAAAAAGACTTTCCATTTTCTCCCCTTTTAGAGTTGAAGTTGTAACTTTCGTAACCCTCTTTTGAAATATAATTTACGTTTTACTTGCATTAGTTGAATTTCCATGGGTATTGCGATTTACGTTGGGAGAAACTATACCATTTTCTGTCCCTAGTCAGCGAAAAAAGATCTTGCTAGACTGAGGTACTTTTATTTTTCGCCCTAATCCAGCATGTTCGATATTTTTTGGAAGCTGGATTTTCCCCACTCTAAGAAACGACTTTTATCTAACTATACCCTCGTGGGGAGCCTAGTAAATAGAGACACTGTGTCCGAAACCGGTGTTAGTTATATGTTTGTATTTTTCCCCAATATATATATAAAAAAGGGGGGGAATAAGTATATATCTTGATTTATAATGAACATGTACGTTCTCTCACATGTACTGAATGTCTCTGGCTTGTGAATTAACCAGACGATAGTATCCCAGATATTGTATTATGTGTTGACGTCTACTTTACCTAAAACTTGTTGAATTCGCATGTGTGTGATTACTTTCGTATTTTATTGTAAAAAAGGATTTCTCATACGTTGAAAATATTTATAATTTTCAATAGCGAATTCATACCCATTTGCTTTGCGGACTGTGTTATAGAAAGAGTTTGTGAAAAAACAAGTTCCCTTAGTCCATGTTTACATTTGATTATTTGGATTCATTCGAAGATACACATGTGACATAAGTGGCATGTACCCTCCCCTGACGTAGTTGTATATTTAAACTCTCTTCCCCCTCTTTTCCTAGACTACATTTCAGTGGGGATGTTGCTATAAAGAGTGTTAAACGTTATTCATTTTCTAGTCAATTAACTTCCATATAGATGTTTGCATTTTAAATCCACTTAATTTTGACTCATAGTAAGGGTCACTATGACTCAAAATTAAAATTAATTTGTAACTGGGGATTGTATCCCTTGATATTTTTACTGCTCAATATGCTGCATTGGTCTTATTTTGTTTGTGCTATGAGGAAGGAATTTTATGCAAATACCTTTGTAACCTTTGTGTGTGCATTTTTTTGTGTATAATTTTTGAACGCCTATTTGTTGTATTTGTTTGGATTTAGTCCATATTTAAAAAAAAAAAAAAAACGCTGCACGATGTTGGTCATTCGTTCTTCCGGATTCCTTGTAAGGAAATGAAAGTTTTATTTAGAGAAGATTATCGTCGTCTTAGATTTGTTGCGGTTGCAGAGGGAATTACCTAAGCCTTATTTTACGACAATGAAGGCCGATGTCGATGAATGGTTATCATCGGTAGATAATATAACTGAGTTGTTGGGTGATCATTCCTTACGTGAGGACGTGGACTGTTTGCTTGTAGAAGTGGATGCTATTAATGTTGTAGTGTTCTCGTCCCAGGTTCGATTCATTCTTTTGAGGTTGGCAGATGGTGTGGAGTGTGATTCCGTGTGTAACCCTGTGATATTCGAAACCCCTAGAGAGATGCTTGGCAAGTTACCAACTACTAAGCCCGAATGTCCAGACTCTGAAAACTGTTTGCTGAGTGCTGGCAAGTTTGGCTTGGAAAATATTGCATCACAGTCTGAAAGCAGTGTTGCAAGTGCCACTTCAGAGGATCTGTGTAGTCAGGTGCTGAAGTTTGATTTTTCTGGCGGGCAGTTTGCCAGTAATATTTTAAAGAAAAATGTATTGAGAGTGAGATTCCCAGGTATCATGAATGATACCACTCGTATCCACGACTTGTTAAGTGTGGGCAAGAATATTGTGAAATTCATGGAGGGATTTCCATGGGATGTTGAAATTGTTTCACCCTCTAACAATGTAAGTTCGAAAACTCGCATATGTGGTTATCTTTCACAACCTTGTCAGAATACTGAGGAACTTAGTCATGACAGTGAGATATTATTCAGGTCATGTAGTTTTGATAATAGCCAGTGGTTAAAGGACAGGAGTCAATCCTGTGTGAAAGTGCAAGTTTTGTGCACTTCTTTAAGTGCTAATGTTAGCACTGGGAGAGAAATTCTCTATCAAGAGTATAGGGCAGAAAGTACTATATCCACCTGTCGACTTTAAAAACCAAGAGGGGAATGGTTTTTGAAGAGTTACATGAGCTCAAGATGGACTGGGGCGTTCAGATTCATGTTGAGTGTAACTCGATAAAGAATCCCACGATGGACCCTGTCGAATTTGCTGACTCCGAATTCCTATGAGAGTGTAGAATATGTTGTTCAGAGATCACTTGCAGAACCTTCATTCTATGAAGTTGCTCCTTTAAGTAGAATGTTTCCTGTTTTGGAGTCACATGCAGGTGTTATTGTGTTTAAATGTTTTTTGAAGATCTGCCTTGACATAGCTTACTGCAGTATTGCAAGAGCTATCGAAGGCAAGCTCGATTTGTCCAGAGGTGTTTCTGAGGCGCTCAGGACCATCTTATACTTAGTTAGAAGTGAGTTTTCTGATGCTGAAATGCTTGTTTCAATGCTGAACATAAAAAGATTGGATCTCTCCTTGATAGGGGTCTTCCATAAGTATTACAACTCCAGCTACCTAGGTGTTTCTGACACCTATACTCCACTTTGTTTGTTTGGCTATATGTATATAACTATACAAACGTTTAAAACTGTAATCACCTTGCATAATTTGTGCAAAATTTGGGTTTCAGTTTTAATTCATTCCACCAAGTTGAAGAAGTTTTCTTTTTTTCTTTTTTTTTTACATGGAGGTCACCACTTATCAAGGCCCAGAAGCCACTCGGGGATAAGGGTTATTGTGTGTACAGTAATCAATGGGATAGTATCGTAGTAATAGTTAGTATTGGAGATTTGATAAAGTGTCATTACTTAAGGGGGCGATTCATCAGGAATTTGTTTGTGTTGGACTTGAAGACATCCAAGTTGGAGTCGGGGGGGGGAAGAGGCAAGCGGCAGAGAGTTCCACAGGCGTGCAGTTCTAAGAAAGAAGCTTTGTTCATGGAACCTATGTTTTGATTTAGACATGGATAAAGAGTGGGGAAAATTATTGACTGTAGTTTCAGCTAGTCGAGTGTTTTTGTGAAAGATTGGCGAGGGGGGACCAGAGAATGGAGCTCAGACGAGCACCTGCCATGGAAATAATGATAAAACAGAGACAGGCTCAGAACGTCTCTTCTGTGGGAGAGAGATTCCAGGGAAGAGAAATGGGCATCCCTACCAAGCCACAAAGTCTATTTTGTACTCTGTCAAGTCAGAATAGGCTGTTTTTAGCAGTTCCTGCCCAGATGTGGCAACAGTACTCCATCCTTGAACGTATTTGGCTTTTATATAGATAGAGGATTGCATCATTAGTGAGATATCTTCTGGAGCGGTAGAAAGATCCCACCATTTTCCCAGTGACCTTGGCCACAGACTCGATGTATGTGTTCCATTTCAGATCAGGAGTAAAGGTCAAACCCAGAAGCTTATCAAAACATGGAGCCTCCCCTAGACGAGAGTCATTCATTTCAATCGGTGCCAGATGGGGATCAGAGCGTTTATGATGTAATGATAGGAGCTTGGTCTTAGATGCATTAAAGGTAACCAGCCACCTCTTCCCCTACTGTACCACGTGCTCATGATTTGAGGAGAGAGAATCAGAGAGAACATTGTCATTTACGACCTTTGATGTGTTGCCATAGATAGTTGTGTCATCAGCATAGATTTCAATGAATGATTTTAGTATGTGTTGTGGGAGATCATTGATGTAGATCAAGAAGAGAGTTGTGCCCAGGATGGATCCGTAAGGGACTCCAGCATTAATACCATGGGCCTCTGATTTCTGCCCATCAATCACTACTCCTATGAGCCTATCAGAGAGAAATGATTTAATGATTGAGAAACATTTCCAGTTATACCGTAGCTGGAAATCTTGTGAAGTAGGCCTTTATGCCATACCTTATTGAAGGCCTTTGATATGTCAAGAGCAATTGCTCTAGAAATGAAGCCTTTGTCGAGAGATTTGCTAGTCAGGTCTGATACTATAGAGGACACATCCTTTTTTAACATGGAATGGAGAGGTAGATCAGATATGAATGTACGGAAGCTATCCCAGTCAGCCATAGAGTATTGGTATATAGTACAGGGGAGAGGTACGTCTGTAGACTTATTATATTTCATTTTTATCTTAACTGATACAACGGAGTGGTTGGAGGATCCCAGAGGAGATAGAACGGCACATGAGCATAGCTCAGGGGAAGTGGAGAGAAAAAGGTCTAGAAGGCTTGCGTACTGACCGGTAGTATCAGGCACACGGGTGGGCTCGCGAACAATCTGAGTGAGGTCATAGACAATCACAAAATCATGACAGAACCTCCCCTCATCATCAGTCTTATTTGAGTGGGTCAGCCATTCCACATTATTGACATTGAAGTCACCGTAAATGTGAATGTTAGCCGCGGGATGAGCAGACAGGATATGGTCAATTTTCTCAGATATACTCTTAAAGTCGTCGATAGGGTCGATAGAGGGCAAATATAAATGCGGTGGTGTGAATAAGTGCAACCAGGAAGCACATATAAGGTAAATTAGGGTCTTCTCTGGAGATATCCCTGCCACACAGGAAGCCATCTTTAATGTAGGCACATATTCCATGCCCATGGCGATCTTGGGGGTCAGATTTCGATGTTAAGTTAGAGCATCCTTTAATTATGAACTCATCTACGGAAGTGGTCGGCCCTATTCCAGTTTCGCTTAGAAAGAATATGTCTGGTTTCATCTCTTGCAATTGGGTTTCAACCTCTGGAAGGTTGGAACATAGACCCCTGACGTTGGAGAAAGAGACATGGTAGTAGGGGTCTACGTTGGAGGATGGGGTTCTAGGTTTATTTGTGTTTATTTTTTAGATATTTGATGTTGAGGATTTTGGAATTTGTGGAACAGGTCAGCATACCTGGTTAGAGTAGGATAGAGAGGGATAGTAAGAGAGAAAAGACGGGAAGATTTTTATTTTTTTTGTAGCACATAACAATTACGCACTAGTATGGCATCGAGAGGCCCTACCAAAAACTACTGTATGGTCCAGATCCATTCACTAAATGGCAATACAGCAGCCCCAGTACTTTGCAGCTGCTGATAGGACAGCCTCCTAAGTGATTAATCCACGGTTCGGGTCCCTGACTATCAGGCGGTTAACATCAGCCCAGAGGAAAACGTTTACCTCCAGCACCCTTACTAGTGACATGGCCGTAAGGATAGACATAGAAACTGCAAATTTCCGGCATCTCAGACTACTGTTCACAAAGTACTACAGACCTGGGAAGCAGCTTTTTCTTCACCCTTTGTCAGAAACACCATTGGAAATGAGGACTGAGGGACAGAAAGGGAGAAGCAAGAGTTACTGGAACTGCCAATAACACATCCACTGCATTATCTACTCTCCATTAAAAAAAAAAAGTAAAAGGGACTTATTAATATCTACTTAGTATAAGTCCTTTGCCCCATTCCCAGTTTAGGATAGTGCTTGAAGATAGTTTCCCCTTCAATATTAATCCGTGGAAGTTTTTTTTTTTTTTTGTTGCTTTAGGTACCTCGAGGCAGAACCTTCGAGCTTCACCTTATAATTAATTTTCAATAATGGGAATTGTGAAGTAAGCTTATGGTTTTGGATTGGAGAATCTCATTTAAGGACTGGTTTAGAGTAGTACAAGGCATGTTTGACAAAAAAGATTTAAAAACAATAAAAATAGCAAAACAGGATAAGTAAAGTTAAGATGTTTCGAGTTTTAAGTCAAAACTGCAATAAGAAAGAAAAATAAGCAAACAAATATATATATATATATGTATATATATATAATACACAAATATTAAGACAAAAATAGATTAACAGCTATGGATAAGAATTGTTTAACTTAGCTCTGAAGACTCCGACCCTGTCTTCTTAAGGTCATCTCGAAAAGAAGGAAGCTAGTAGGTTTGTTCCTGGTACTTAAAGGGGTGGGTAGGGGTGGGGAGTTAATGCTTTTATTTATCTTTTTTTTTACTTATCAAAGCATAGGGTTGATTGGATTCGTCCCTCTTGTAGCACCGGTGTTGATCTCACTGGGCTCTTGTGATTACGAGGGAGCTGAGATATTTTGGTGTTCGCCAGAGATAATATAAGGATGAGGAGGTTGGATGGTAAGTGAACTTCTCAAGTCTTTATACTCTTTTATATGTAAGTAGTTAATTATCTGGTGGAATGTTCTCCGTTCAAACTTCTGTTGCAACCTTGCATCTGATGATTAGTTTTAAATTTATGAATATGGTTAGGTACTCCTCTGGTCAAACCTAAAACATGAACGTTTTCATGTGAATTTTTATAGAATAATCTTATTTGAATTTTTCTGCTTTTTTGTTCTGATATGTGTTTCCTGGAGTTCTTCTGGCCATACATATGTATATATATAAAGAAAAAATATGTATTATAATATTTACAGGTGTCATCCAACTGTAGGTTGACTGCCATTTCCTGTTGGGGGAAGAATATTGGAATTTTTTTGTACCAATAATATCCACTCCCGTTTACTTTTATTATTTTTTTATTTGCTTCTTATATTTGATTTTCTGTATCTCGTATCCTTTTATGATTATTAGTTTTGTACATTTTGGGTTTGTACGAAACTCCCTTTAATTTGAAGAAAAGGGAAATGCTAGCTCCTTGATGACGTCATGAGTCCAGCGCGAAATCTGGCCTCTTTTGAAATTCTGGCAACGAAGATATTGGACGTTCGTTTCATTGCCCAGCACTGAAAATGGAATTTTGACGAGCCTCCTTCAAAGAAGAGAACCCGGCAAGAATACCCCGGACATGCGACGAGGCATGCTTCTGAAAACTATCCACGTGGCTACAGTCTGCACGTATTTGGAAGGAGTGTAATTTTTTAAAAAGACCTTATATTACGTGGCTACGGTCTGCACGTAATTGGAAGGAGTATAATGATTTAAAAGAAGAGTAAAACTTGAGCTCTTTACAAAATAATTTAAAGATTAGAAGTACAAACGATATTCACAGAAAGCTAACATACTCTTATTATAATATGAGAAACGTTTGAACTTTTGAGGTGTACAATATAATACTGCTATTCTAAACAGAAATAACTTTTTGTATTTAGTTTCAAGTTTGACCTTTTTTAATTTTTGAACTATAAATGTTGCATACAATCAGCTTGACTTCATCTTTAGTGGTCATTCATCTGTTTATTAGGCTGCCATCTTTATCTGAAATTCTTATGGAAATGTAAAGCAAAGAAATATGATGTTGTTGAATGTGTGTACCACTTGGGTGTTTTCAGACTGTGGTCTGTCTGCATGCATGTGAAGCTTTGTGTGAAATTCAGTATTTGAGCAAAGGTGAAGTTCATGCCATAAAAAGTGCATGTATAGAAATATGAAATGCACTTCAATATATTGGTAATAAACAAAAACTGCAGAATTTCTTTTAACACAACAAAAAATTGTTTTATTTAACTGGACAAAAGTTAGATAGTGTCCAAGTAAAGAAATGAAATTTTTTAGGAAGTCAGAGGTCAGTCAGCAATTCTCGTCAGCCAAAGATCATCGATGCTTGAGCGTTCAATAGATAGAGAAAGGAGAGGGAGAGAAGGGATATCTTTCCTCATTGCTTGTAGAGGTTTCTCTGCTGACCCAAAGGCACTGAAGAAGTCGCTCGAGAGACAATTGAAATAAATGTGTCCTGTGGTTAGTGTGTGGCGAAATCACCTAATAGGAACATTAATTCACAAGAGAAAATAAGTCTTTATTTATGACTGTTACATTTGTATGGTTTTACTAGCTGTTGGTTTAAGACAATGTGTTCTGATCTGATCTGTTGTGGTAATGACTGTCATCACCATTGATCAAAGCCATGAGGCAAGTGATGAGACATCATCTATCAGTTAGTTTACTGTCCTTTTCATTTATTTATTTTGTGCTGTCACTGTTAACATCAGGAATAATTGATTCCAACTGGAACTGTTTTTGAAACCCCAATCAATTTTGGGTTATCTGTTTAACCACATGCATGTAGTACCAAGATATCTGCTTCAGAAGGACATGACATAGCTGAATGTATATGCACATCGTTTAACTCATGAACAGTCATGAATAAGAATGATGATGCCATGATTCTTTGCTAAATAATAAAAATTATGAATATACAAATCTCAATACATTTCGTTTTGTTCCTCATTTATTGTTATACTGTTATCTTTTTGCTTCCAGCATTATTTTAAATTAACTTACAAAAGAGAGAGCAGAAACAATTATATTTTTTATGATTACTCTTAAAATTCGTTTTGTAATACTCTACTTATGTTACAAGCAAGCACATTATTTTTCTATCTGTATATATTTTAATCATAACAAATTACAAATAAAAATGCATCGGTTTTAAAATATTACACAAGTGATAAAGTCTGTTATTTTCTACAATCTGTGAAAGTTTTGATTGATAAGATAATTCATTTATACGAAACAATGGCTTTCTCTTGCTTTTAATATTTAAAAGAAATCTTCTTGCGGTTAGAATTTTGGTTTAATATTTATCACTTTTATCACAAGCAGATTATCTCTTTGAATAATGACCGATGTATGCATTACTATTCAAATATAATACCTTTGAAATTTCATTTGTATTAGGGTTAGATTTGACAATTTTATGACAAATAATTGATTCTTAAAAGTGTGAGTTTTAACAGTACCACTAAAGCGCAGTCTTACAAAAAAGTTTCCTTTTAAGGTGAGTAAAATATTTTTATTGAAAAATAATATATTAAAAATGAAATAATATATTAAAAATGAAATTATCAAGAATGAAAAATGATTTTCTAAGTTCGAATAAAACAAAAGCTTGTGCAAGGGAGATAACTCTGGCAGTTTTATTAATAGTTTATTTTCAATTCATAAAAATTTCCTTGGTCGTTAAATTTTAGATGTTATGTTTATTTATTTCTTCAACGTCATTCATCATGTGACTTATCAGAGTAAACTGTTATTGAACATTACATGTTTAGCTGCTACCTTTTTGAATTGCTATTTTTTTCTTAAGGTTTAATAATAATAATAATAATAATAATAATAATAATAATAATAATAATAATAATAATGATATATATATATATATATATATATATATATATATATATATATATATATATATATAAAAACAAATGACATTTTTTCATCCGGCTTTCCTGTTATAATTGTAAGATCTGGTGATCGGTATGGAAACCAATCCATAATCGAGATTTATCAATTTATAGGATCAAGGTTGCATGTTGCTATTTTTATTGAAGTCAGGAGCCATCAATTGTGGGAGTGTATTCACAGGACCATTAAAGATAAATTTAACGGGTTCGCCGATTAATAGGAAAGTTTCACCAATCCATATCCTTGCATTAAGAAATAAAAATAAAATCCAGAAAATAATGACACTTGACAAAAACATAAAAGCGCAGTATTAACATGAAATAAACATTAATTATTAACATGTTAGAAATATTACTTTAAATTGTTCCAAGATAAGTGTTTTCTTGTGTCAAATAATTTTAACGAAGCATTCATGATTTTGTGAGAGTAGCACGAGGCTTGAAATTACTGATATTTTTATGATAAGTGTGCTGCACACAGGCTTCAAGTCCATGTGATATTTTTTTATGATAAGTGTGCTGCACACAGGCTTCAAGTCCATGTGATACTTTTTGAGAAGGACAGTCCATAAATCATAAAAGTGAATGTGTGTGCGTGTGTGTTCGTATCATAAGAACAGTAGTTTGAAATAAGATTGTTTAAGAGAAGATTTAAATCTTGGCTTGAGGTGGTCAATTTCCATTCTAGATGTTATAGTTCATGTCTGTCGTGAGTAAAATCATGACAGGGGTTTTAATGTCTCCCATAGATGGAATTTCCCTGACACGTGTGTAACTGGAGAAATTAAGAAGAAAACTCTGACTGTTCTGTGGCATTCTTGGCGATGCTGTTTTATGTCTAAATAGATGGTGTCAGCATATGTGATAACTACGGGCAGCGGAGATGGTTACTTGTGGAAGTGCATCCTGTACAGCTTAAATTTTTGCGGGTAAGTCTTTATATACAAGCCTTCTCGAACGTTCCAGCCTGTTTACTGTATTCATACATGAGTTAGTGTAACATATTTCCTTTTGTTTTATGTGTGTGGTGGTCGCATCAAAACGTTGTGTTCCTACGCATTCTTCATACACGTGGCTGTTTCAAAGCAGCGATTGCTGTGAAATGTTCCTGCCAGGCATTTATTCCAGCCGGGCATAGCGGTTACTACAAAATCAAAAGGACACTCTTTATTCGTTAACTCCAGATTTTCGGCTCTAAACAATCCAAAAAGGTGGATGGACTACTCTTACAAAAGATTGAGAGGGTTTTGTTAAAGTGAATTTATCTAGTTTCTTTTCATTTTTTTGGGGGGGGGTCACAAGAGAAGAGAGATGGAAATGTTGTTATTACATGCAGCAATACGACTGTGACAATCGTCAAGTCAACTTGATGATAAATGTAAACCTTACGTTTCCATTTAAATGACTCAACAAGGAAAATATCATTGATACAATCCAACGCAGTATCAAGCACTTCTGTCGACACAACCCAGCGTGGTCCCAAACATGCCCGTCCACACGATCTGGCACGGTCTCAAACAGTTCCATTGACATGACCTGAACACCTCCATTGAAATGACATGACACGATCCCAAAAAACTCTGTCAAAATGACTTGACACGATCCCAAACAACTACATCAAAATGACCTGACATGATCCTAAACAACTCTGTCAAAACCACAAATACAATCTTGAATAACTCCATCAAAACAACACGGTATCAGAGCAACCTCGACAGTTACTCACTGAATGATTCTGGCATTGGCTTTTTATAGCCCTTGGACAGAACTCATTCTCGCTATAGGTAGGCCCAACTAGAACATTGACACACAATTCTTGAATGCTTCTGCACATGTTCCTCACAACACTCCACACCAATTTTCATCAAATGGTAAATATTTTTTTAAAAGAAAATTTATTTGAAATAATTAGCGATATTTTAAGTAAGCTAATTCATAGAGTAAATGTGGAATTGTGGTGATTGCTGAAGTGAAAGTGATGGACAAATGGTGAAAGAATGAAAGGAACAATAAGATAGAGGATGACCACAGACATGCTCCCTCACGCACATATAGTGTTGTGCCTAATTCATAAATGAAATATATGTACTTTATTTATGAATAATTTAAAGTAGGTTATCTGTTCTGAATTAGGAATCCATCCTCCCTGGCATTGCCCCCTATTTCAGAGGCAGCAAAGGGTTTATTGTTTTCCAACTCCTACTTTCAGGGGGTCAATAAGTTTATTAATTGCCCCCTGAGTAGTGATATATAATGTAGTACTAATACCATGATTCTTGACTAAATCATCAGTCACAATCTACAACAGGTTATTGGGATAAACATCAGTAGGGAAGGCCCTAAACGATGCATCTCACTGGATGTGCTTGGATAATGTGCATTCCTGTTTCACGCTGTTTAAACAGGAACATCTAGGGATTATACTAACCAAAACCTCCAAGTGCATATAAAATCATCATAAATATTGCCACCATAATAAAAATTTTCTACAATTTTTTCTACAATACTTTCTGCATGAACACCTTCTGGGCTAAACCAAATCAATTCCTTGAGGACAGTCTCTGATTCCAGCATGCCCAAGACTAATTTCATATGGACACATATTCGATGGAAAGAAGTAACAACAACCACACAGTATTTCATAGACATTTCATGTGCAATAAATTAATAAAAGATATTGGTGATGGTCACAGCAATGATGTGATTTATTGTGATGATATTGCCATGAAGATAAGTTGGCATAAATGTCAGTACCTTTGAGAAAGGAACCCTCTGTGATCTTTTTAAAATTGCCTAAGCGGCTTTGTTAGTACTCCTGGGTCGAGTGCCTCAGGCAGTTAACAATAAATTAACTTTACTCCAAAGAGGAGAGGCAAGGCCTGGGGTGGGGGTATATCCTAGGACTAATCAGAAGGATAAAAAGCCACCAAAATGGCCCAGTTTCTGTTGGACTGATTGTTGAAATTAGATCCTTAATTGGTATTTATAAGTTTTTTTCACGCTTTTTAATCATATCTTCTCGAGTTTGTCAGTACTAAAGGACTAGGCAAAAGTCTTCCGGATAAAAGTCTAAATTTCATCTACATGTTTTTTGTTTACCCAAGTAAAATAAATTGACATCATATTTGAAAATTAAGTTCAATTTATTTAAAAACAATCGATTTTTTTAAAATCAGAAACTAGACTCAACAATTTTTTTATTATGACACTGCAAAAAAATTTGATTTTTATGCGTTCTAATTCTGATTAATTGTCTCAACATTAGTATATATATATATATATATATATATATATATATATATATATATATATAAATATATATATATATATATGTATATATATATATATATATATATATGTATGTATGTATGTATGTATGTATGTAGGTGTCTGTGTGAGTCTATTTATGGGGAAAATATGCTTATTCAGTTATATTTCACCCTTTATTTATACCAATCCTTTCATTTATGAAGCTCGATGTGTGTTACATAAAACTACAGAGCATATACAAATAAATGATGAAAAATCTATATTCCAAATTCCAAATTCCAAGATGTTGTTTTTCTTACCATTATTTTCTTTCAGCATGTTAAACTGTTCAATTCTTGACAGCAGCTGTTTTGTAGTGCAGAAGCAATCATATAATTATTATGTCAATTTTAGAATATTTTCCACCTTGACTCATCAGAAAAATAAGCACTCATTAACTTAAAAAGAAAAGATAAAAAATATAGGCATGATTATACAAATCCGAAAAATTCAGAAGTGTAATTGCAATTGTGTTTTATATTTGCACCGTCTTTGAAATTAATGCAAAGTTATTTAAATTTTATTAATGTATTGATATAATGGTGTCATATTGTAATAATGTATAGATATAATGGTGTCATATTGTAATAATGTATTGATATAATGGTGTCATATTGTAATATTGTATTGATATAATGGTGTCATATTGTAATAATTTATTGATATAATGGTGTCATATTGTAATAATGTATTGATATAATGGTGTCATATTGTAATAATGTATTGATATAATGGTGTCATATTGTAATAATGTATTGATATAATGGTGTCATATTGTAATAATGTATTGATATAATGGTGTCATATTGTAATAATGTATTGATACAATGGTGTCATATTGTAATAATGTATTGATACAATGGTGTCATATTGTAATAATGTATTGATATAATCGTGTCATATTGTAATAATGTATTGATATAATGGTGTCATATTGTAATAATGTATTGATATAATGGTGTCATATTGTAATAATGTATTGATACAATGGTGTCATATTGTAATAATGTATTGATATAATGGTGTCATATTGTAATAATGTATTGATATAATGGGGGTCATATTGTAATAATGTATTGATATAATGGTGTCATATTGAAATAATGTATTGATATAATGGTGTCATATTGTAATAGTGTATTGATATAATGGTGTCATATTGTAATAATTTATTGATATAATGGTGTCATATTGAAATAATGTATTGATATAATGGTGTCATATTGAAATAATGTATTGATATAATGGGGGTCATATTGTAATAATGTATTGATATAATGGTGTCATATTGTAATAATATATTGATATAATGGGGGTCATATTGTAATAATATATTGATATAATGGTGTCATATTGTAATAATGTATCGAAATAATGGGGGTCATATTGTGATAATGTATTGATATAATAGGAATCATATTGTAATAATGTATTGATATAATGGTGTAATATTGTAATAATTTATTGATATAATGGTGTCATATTGAAATAATGTATTGATACAATGGTGTCATATTTAAATAATGTATTGATATAAAGGGGGTCATATTGTAATAATGTATTGATATAATGGTGTCATATTGTAATAATATATTGATATAATGGGGGTCATATTGTAATAATGTATTGATATAATCGTGTCATATTGTAATAATGTATTGATATAATGGGGGTCATATTGTAATAATGTATTGATATAATGGGGGTAATATTGTAATAATGTATTGATATAATGGTGTCATATTGTAATAATATATTGATATAATGGGGGTCATATTGTAATAATGTATTGATATAATGGTGTCATATTGTAATAATGTATTGATATAATGGGGGTCATATTGTAATAATTTATTGATATAATGGTGTCATATTGTAATAATGTATTGATATAATGGTGTCATATTGAAATAATGTATTGATATAATGGTGTCATATTGAAATAATGTATTGATATAATGGGGGTCATATTGTAATAATGTATTAATATAATGGTGTCATATTGTAATAATATATTGATATAATGGGGGTCATATTGTAATAATGTATTGATATAATGGTGTCATATTGTAATAATGTATTGATATAATGGGGGTCATATTGTAATAATGTATTGATATAATGGTGTCATATTGAAACAATGTATTGATATAATAATGTCATATTGTAATAATGTATTGATATAATGGTGTCATATTGTAATAATATATTGATATAATGGGGGTCATATTGTAATAATGTATTGATATATTGGTGTCATATTGTAATAATGTATTGATATAATGGGGGTCATATTGTAATAATTTATTGATATAATGGTGTCATATTGTAATAATGTATTGATATAATGGTGTCATATTGTAATAATGTATTGATATAATGGTGTCATATTGTAATAATGTATTGATATAATGGGGGTCATATTGTAATAATGTATTGATATAATGGTGTCATATTGAAATAATGTATTGATATAATGGTGTCATATTGAAATAATGTATTGATATAATGGGGGTCATATTGTAATAATGTATTGATATAATGGTGTCATATTGTAATAATATATTGATATAATGGGGGTCATATTGTAATAATGTATTGATATAATGGTGTCATATTGTAATAATGTATTGATATAATGGGGGTCATATTGTAATAATGTATTGATATAATGGTGTCATATTGAAATAATGTATTGATATAATGGTGTCATATTGTAATAATGTATTGATATAATGGTGTCATATTGTAATAATTTATTGATATAATGGTGTCATATTTTAATAATGTATTGATATAATGGTGTCATATTGTAATAATGACTTGATATAATAGTGTCATATTGTAATAATATATTGATATAATGGGGGTCATATTGTAATGATGTATTGATACAATGGTGTGATATTGTAATAATGTATTGATATAATGGTGTCATATTGTAATAATGTATTGATATAATGGTGTTATATTAATAATGTATTGATATAATGGTGTCATATTGTGATAATGTATTGATATAATGGTGTCATATTGTAATAATGTATTGATATAATGGTGTCATATTGTAATAATGTATTGATAACATGGGGGTCATATTGTAATAATGTATTGATATAATGGTGTCATATTGTAATAATGTATTGATATAATGGTGTCATATTGTAATAATGTATTGATATAATGGGGGTCATATTGTAATAATTTATTGATATAATGGTGTAATATTGTAATAATGTATTGATATAATGGTGTCATATTGTAATAATGTATTGATATAATGGTGTCATATTGTAATCATGTATCGATAATAATTGTGTCATATTGTAAAAATATATTGATATAATGGGGGTCATATTGTAATAATGTATTGATACAATGGTGTCATATTGTAATAATTTATTGATATAATGGTGTCATATTGTAATAATGTATTGATACAATGGTGTCATATTGTAATAATGTATTGATATAATGGTGTCATATTGTAATAATTTATTGATATAATGGTGTCATATTGTGATAATATATTGATATAATGGGGGTCATATTGTAATAATGTATTGATACAATAGTGTCATATTATAATAATTTATTGATATAATGGTGTCATATTGTAATAATGTATTGATATAATGGTGTCATATTGTAATAATTTATTGATATAATGGTGTCATATTGTAATAATGTATTGATATAATGGTGTCATATTGTAATAATGTATTGATATAATGGTGTCATATTGTAATAATGTATTGATATAATGGTGTCATATTGTAATAATGTATTGATACAATGGTGTCATATTGTAATAATTTATTGATATAATGGTGTCATATTGTAATAATGTATTGATATAATGGTGTCATATTGTAATAATGTATTGATATAATGGTGTCATATTGTAATAATGTATTGATATAATGGTGTCATATTATAATAATGTATTGATATAATGGTGTCATATTGTAATAATGTATTGATATAATTGTGTCATATTGTAATAATGTATTGATATAATGGTGTCATATTGTAATAATGTATTGATATAATGGTGTCATATTGTAATAATGTATTGATACAATGGTGTCATATTGTAATAATGTATTGATATAATGGATTCATATTGTAATAATGTATTGATATAATGGTGTCATATTGTAATAATGTATTGATATAATGGTGTCATATTGTAATAATGTATTGATACAATGCTGTCATTTTGTAATAATGTATTGATATAATGGTGTCATATTGTAATAATGTATTGATATAATGGTGTCATATTGAAACAATGTATTGATATAATGGGGTCATATTGTAATAATGTATTGATATAATGGTGTCATATTGTAATAATATATTGATATAATGGGGGTCATATTGTTATAATGTATTGATATAATGGTGTCATATTGTAACATTGTATTGATATAATGGTGTCATATTGTAATAATGTATTGATATAATGGTGTCATATTGTAATAAATTATTGATATAATGGTGTCATATTGTAATAATTTATTGATATAATGGTGTCATATTGTAATAATTTATTGATACAATGCTGTCATATTGTAATAATTTATTGATATAATGGTGTCATATTGTAATAATTTATTGATACAATGGTGTCATATTGTAATAATGTATTGATATAATGGGGGTCATATTGTAATAATGTATTGATATAATGGTGTCATATTGAAATAATGTATTGATATAATGGTGTCATATTGTAATAATGTATTGATATAATGGTGTCATATTGTAATAATTTATTGATATAATTGTGTCATATTGAAATAATGTATTGATATAATGGTGTCATATTTAAATAATGTATTGATATAATGGGTGTCATATTGTAATAATGTATTGATATAATGGTGTCATATTGTAATAATATATTGATATAATGGGGGTCATATTGTAATAATGTATTGATATAATGGTGTCATATTGTAATAATGTATCGATATAATGGGGGTCATATTGTAATAATGTATTGATATAATGGGGGTCATATTGTAATAATGTATTCATATAATGGTGTCATATTGTAATAATTTATTGATATAATGGTGTCATATTGAAATAATGTATTGATATAATGGTGTCATATTGAAATAATGTATTGATATAATGGGGGTCATATTGTAATAATGTATTGATACAATGGTGTCATATTGTAATAATATATTGATATAATAGGGGTCATATTGTAATAATGTATTGATATAATGGTGTCATATTGTAATAATGTATTGATATAATGGGGGTCATATTGTAATAATGTATTGATATAATGGGGGTCATATTGTAATAATGTATTGACATAATGGTGTCATATTGAAATAATGTATTGATATAATGGTGTCATATTGTAATAATGTATTGATATAATGGTGTCATATTGTAATAATTTATTGATATAATGGTGTCATATTTTAATAATGTATTGATATAATGGTGTCATATTGTAATAATGACTTGATATAATAGTGTCATATTGTAATAATATATTGATATAATGGGGGTCATATTGTAATAATGTATTGATACAATGGTGTGATATTGTAATAATGTATTGATATAATGGTGTGATATTGTAATAATGTATTGATATAATGGTGTTATATTAATAATGTATTGATATAATGGTGTCATATTGTGATAATGTATTGATATAATGGTGTCATATTGTAATAATGTATTGATATAATGGTGTCATATTGTAATAATGTATTGATAACATGGGGGTCATATTGTAATAATGTATTGATATAATGGTGTCATATTGTAATAATGTATTGATATAATGGTGTCATATTGTAATAATGTATTGATATAATGGGGGTCATATTGTAATAATTTATTGATATAATGGTGTCATATTGTAATAATGTATTGATATAATGGTGTCATATTGTAATAATGTATTGATATAATGGTGTCATATTGTAATCATGTATCGATAATAATTGTGTCATATTGTAAAAATATATTGATATAATGGGGGTCATATTGTAATAATGTATTGATACAATGGTGTCATATTGTAATAATTTATTGATATAATGGTGTCATATTGTAATAATGTATTGATACAATGGTGTCATATTGTAATAATGTATTGATATAATGGTGTCATATTGTAATAATTTATTGATATAATGGTGTCATATTGTGATAATATATTGATATAATGGGGGTCATATTGTAATAATGTATTGATACAATAGTGTCATATTATAATAATTTATTGATATAATGGTGTCATATTGTAATAATGTATTGATATAATGGTGTCATATTGTAATAATTTATTGATATAATGGTGTCATATTGTAATAATGTATTGATATAATGGTGTCATATTGTAATAATGTATTGATATAATGGTGTCATATTGTAATAATGTATTGATATAATGGTGTCATATTGTAATAATGTATTGATACAATGGTGTCATATTGTAATAATTTATTGATATAATGGTGTCATATTGTAATAATGTATTGATATAATGGTGTCATATTGTAATAATGTATTGATATAATGGTGTCATATTGTAATAATGTATTGATATAATGGTGTCATATTATAATAATGTATTGATATAATGGTGTCATATTGTAATAATGTATTGATATAATTGTGTCATATTGTAATAATGTATTGATATAATGGTGTCATATTGTAATAATGTATTGATATAATGGTGTCATATTGTAATAATGTATTGATACAATGGTGTCATATTGTAATAATGTATTGATATAATGGATTCATATTGTAATAATGTATTGATATAATGGTGTCATATTGTAATAATGTATTGATATAATGGTGTCATATTGTAATAATGTATTGATACAATGCTGTAATTTTGTAATAATGTATTGATATAATGGTGTCATATTGTAATAATGTATTGATATAATGGTGTCATATTGAAACAATGTATTGATATAATGGGGTCATATTGTAATAATGTATTGATATAATGGTGTCATATTGTAATAATATATTGATATAATGGGGGTCATATTGTTATAATGTATTGATATAATGGTGTCATATTGTAACATTGTATTGATATAATGGTGTCATATTGTAATAATGTATTGATATAATGGTGTCATATTGTAATAAATTATTGATATAATGGTGTCATATTGTAATAATTTATTGATATAATGGTGTCATATTGTAATAATTTATTGATACAATGCTGTCATATTGTAATAATTTATTGATATAATGGGGGTCATATTGTAATAATTTATTGATACAATGGTGTCATATTGTAATAATGTATTGATATAATGGGGGTCATATTGTAATAATGTATTGATATAATGGTGTCATATTGAAATAATGTATTGATATAATGGTGTCATATTGTAATAATGTATTGATATAATGGTGTCATATTGTAATAATTTATTGATATAATTGTGTCATATTGAAATAATGTATTGATATAATGGTGTCATATTTAAATAATGTATTGATATAATGGGTGTCATATTGTAATAATGTATTGATATAATGGTGTCATATTGAAATAATATATTGATATAATGGGGGTCATATTGTAATAATGTATTGATATAATGGTGTCATATTGTAATAATGTATCGATATAATGGGGGTCATATTGTAATAATGTATTGATATAATGGGGGTCATATTGTAATAATGTATTCATATAATGGTGTCATATTGTAATAATTTATTGATATAATGGTGTCATATTGAAATAATGTATTGATATAATGGTGTCATATTGAAATAATGTATTGATATAATGGGGGTCATATTGTAATAATGTATTGATACAATGGTGTCATATTGTAATAATATATTGATATAATAGGGGTCATATTGTAATAATGTATTGATATAATGGTGTCATATTGTAATAATGTATTGATATAATGGGGGTCATATTGTAATAATGTATTGATATAATGGGGGTCATATTGTAATAATGTATTGATATAATGGTGTCATATTGTAATAATATATTGATATAATAGGGGTCATATTGTAATAATATATTGATATAATGGTGTCATATTGTAATAATGAATTGATATAATGGGGGTCATATTGTAATAATTTATTGATATAATGGTGTCATATTGTAATAATGTATTAATATAATGGTGTCATATTGAAATAATGTATTGATATAATGGTGTCACATTGAAATAATGTATTGATATAATGGGGGTCATATTGTAATAATGTATTGATATAATTGGGGTCATATTGTAATAATTTATTGATATAATGGTGTCATATTGTAATAATGTATTGATATAATGGTGTCATATTGTAATAATGTATTGATATAATGGTGTCATATTGTAATAATGACTTGATATAATGGTGTCATATTGTAATAATATATTGATATAATGGGGATCATATTGTAATAATGTATTGATACAATGGTGTCATATTGTAATAATGTATTTATATAATGGTGTCATATTGTAATAATGTATTGATATAATGGTGTCATATTGTAAAAATGTATTGATATAATGGTGTCACATTGTAATAATGTATTGATATAATGGTGTCATATTGTAATAATGTATTGATATAATGGTGTCATATTGTAATAATGTATTGATATAATGGGGGTCATATTGTAATAATGTATTGATATAATGGTGTCATATTGTAATAATGTATTGATATAATGGTGTCATATTGTAATAATGTATTGATATAATGGGGGTCATATTGTAATAATTTATTGATATAATGGTGTCATATTGTAATAATGTATTGATATAATGGCGTCATATTGTAATAATGTATTGATATAATGGTGTCATATTGTAATAATGTATTGATAATAATGGTGTCATATTGTAAAACTATATTGATATAATGGGGGTCATATTGTAATAATGTATTGATACAATGGTGTCATATTGTAATAATGTATTGATATAATGGTGTCATATTGTAATAATGTATTGATATAATGGTGTCATATTGTAATAATGTATTCATATAATGGTGTCATATTGTAATAATGTATTGATACAATGGTGTCATATTGTAATAATTTATTGATATAATGGTGTCATATTGTAATAATGTATTGATATAATGGTGTCATATTGTAATAGTGTATTGATATAATGGTGTCATATTGTAATAATTTATTGATACAATGGTGTCATATTGTAATAATTTATTGATATAATGGTGTCATATTGTAATAATGTATTGATATAATGGTGTCATATTGTAATAGTGTATTGATAATAATGGTGTCATATTGTAATAATATATTGATATAATGGGGGTCATATTGTAATAATGTATTGATATAATGGTGTCATATTGTAATAATGTATTGATATAATGGTGTCATATTGTAATAATGTATTGATATAATGGTGTCATATTGTAATAATGTATTGATATAATGGTGTCATATTGTAATAATGTATTGATATAATGGTGTCATTTTGTAATAATGTATTGATACAATGGTGTCATATTGTAATAATTTATTGATATAATGGTGTCATATTGTAATAATGTATTGATATATTGGTGTGATATTGTAATAATGTATTGATATAATGGTGTCATATTGTAATAATGTATTGATATAATGGTGTCATATTGTAATAATTTATTGATATAATTGTGTCATATTATAATAATGTATTGATATAATGGTGTCATATTGTAATAATGTATTGATATAATAGTGTGATATTGTAATAATGTATTGATATAATGGTGTCATACTGTAATAATGTATTGATATAAGGGTGTCATATTGTAATAATGTATTGATATAATGGTGTCATATTGTAATAATTTATTGATATAATGGTGTCATATTGTAATAATGTATTGATATAATGGTGTCATATTGTAATAATGTATTGATATAATGTTTTCATATTGTAATAATTTATTGATATAATGGTGTCATATTGTAATAATATATTGATATAATGGGGGTCATATTGTAATAATGTATTGATATAATGGTGTCATATTGTAATAATGTATTGATACAATCATGTCATATTGTAATAATGTATTGATACAATGGTGTCATATTGTAATAATGTATTGATATAATGGTGTCATATTGTAATATTGTATTGATATAATGGTGTCATATTGTAATAATGTATTGATATAATGGTGTCATATTGTAATAATGTATTGATATAATGGTGTCATATTGTAATAATGTATTGATATAATGGTGTCATATTGTAATAATGTATTGATATAATGGTATCATATTGTAATAATGTATGGATATAATGGTGTCATATTGTAATAATGTATTGATACAATGGTGTCAT
The DNA here is from genome assembly GCF_053919585.1 of Euprymna scolopes. Lineage (NCBI taxonomy): Eukaryota > Metazoa > Mollusca > Cephalopoda > Sepiida > Sepiolidae > Euprymna > Euprymna scolopes. Next base: position 88,572,972 of record NC_136499.1, on the reverse strand, counting down.
TTTGTAATAATGTATTGATATAATGGTGTCATATTGTAATAATGTATTGATATAATGGTGTCATATTGAAATAATGTATTGATATAATGGTGTCATATTGTAATAATGTATTGATATAATGGTGTCATATTGTAATAATATATTGATATAATGGTGTCATATTGTAATAATGTATTGATATAATGGTGTCGTATTGTAACATTGTATTGATATAATGGTGTCATATTGTAATAATGTATTGATATAATGGTGTCATATTGTAATAAATTATTGATATAATGGTGTCATATTGTAATAATTTATTGATATAATGGTGTCATATTGTAATAATTTATTGATACAATGGTGTCATATTGTAATAATTTATTGATATCATGGTGTCATATTGTAATAATTTATTGATATAATTGTGTCATATTGTAATAATGTATTGATATAATGGGGGTCATGCTGTAATAATGTATTGATATAATGGTGTCATATTGAAATAATGTATTGATATAATGGTGTCATATTGTAATAATGTATTGATATAATGGTGTCATATTGTAATAATGTATTGATATAATGGTATCATATTGTAATAATGTATGGATATAATGGTGTCATATTGTAATAATGTATTGATATAATGGTGTCATATTGTAATAATGTATTGATATAATGGTGTCATATTGAAATAATGTATTGATATAATGGTGTCATATTGTAATAATGTATTGATATAATGGGGGTCATATTGCAATAATGTATTGATATAATGGTGTAATATTGAAATAATATATTGATATAATTGGGGGCATATTGTAATAATGTATTGATATAATGGTGTCATATTGTAATAATGTATTGATATAATGGGGGTCATATGGTAATGGGATATTGATATAATGGTGTCATATTGAAATAATGTATTGATATAATGGTGTCATATTGTAATAATGTATTGATATAATGGTGTCATATTGTAATAATATATTGATATAATGGGGGTCATATTGTAATAATGTATTGATATAATGGTGTCATATTGTAATAATGTATTGATATAATGGGGGTCATATTGTAATAATGTATTGATATAATGGGGGTCATATTGTAATAATGTATTGATATAATGGGGGTCATATTGTAATAATGTATTGACATAATGGGGGTCATATTGTAATAATGTATTGATATAATGGCGTCATATTGTAATAATATATTGACATAATGGGGGTCATATTGTAATAATGTATTGATATAATGGTGTCATATTGTAATATGTATTGATATAATCGGTGTCATATTGTAATAATCTATTGATATAATGGTGTCATATTGTAATAATGTATTGATAATAATGGTGTCATATTGTAAAACTATATTGATATAATGGGGGTCATATTGTAATAATGTATTGATATAATGGTGTCATATTGTAATAATATATTGATATAATGGGGGTCATATTGTAATAATGTATTGATACAATGGTGTAATATTGTAATAATTTAATGATATAATGGTGTCATATTTTAATAATGTATTGATATAATGGTGTCATATTGTAATAATGTATTGATATAATGGTGTCATATTGTAATAATGTATTGATATAATGGTGTCATATTGTAATAATGTATTGATATAATGGTGTCATATTTTAATAGTGTATTGATATAATGGTGTCATATTGTAATAATGTATTGATATAATGGGGGTCATATTGTAATAATGTATTGATATAATGGTGTCATATTGTAATAATGTATTGATATAATGGTGTCATATTGTAATAATGTATTGATATAATGGTGTCATATTGTAATAATTTATTGATATAATGGTGTCATATTGTAATAATGTATTGATATAATCGTGTCATATTGTAATAATGTATTGATATAATGGTGTCATATTGTAATAATGTATTGATAATAATGGTGTCATATTGTAATAATATATTGATATAATGGGGGTCATATTGTAATAATGTATTGATACAATGGTGTCATATTGTAATAATTTATTGATATAATTGTGTCATATTGTAATAATGTATTGATATAATGGTGTCATATTGTAATAATATATTGATATAATGGTGTCATATTGTAATAATGTATTGATATAATGGTGTCATATTGTAATAATGTATTGATATAATGGTGTCATATTGTAATAATGTATTGATATAATGGTGTCATATTGTAATAATGTATTGATAAAATGGTGTCATATTGTAATAATTTATTTATATAATGGTGTCATATTGTAATAATGTATTGATATAATGGTGTCATATTGTAATAAGGTATTGATATAATGGTGTCATATTGTAATAATTTATTGATATAATGGTGTCATATTGTAATAATATATTGATATAATGGGGGTCATATTGTAATAATGTATTGATACAATGGTGTCATATTGTAATAATTTATTGATATAATTGTGTCATATTGTAATAATGTATTGATATAATGGTGTCATATTGTAATAATGTATTGATATAATGGTGTCATATTGTAATAATGTATTGATATAATTGTGTCATATTGTAATAATGTATTGATATAATGGTGTCATATTTTACTAATGTATTGATACAATGGTGTCATATTGTAATAATTTATTGATATATGTGGTGTCATATTGTAATAATGTATTGATATAATTGTGTCATATTGTAATAATGTATTGATATAATGGTGTCATATTGTAATAATGTATTGATATAATGGTGTCATATTGAAATAATGTATTGATATAATGGTGTCATATTGAAATAATGTATTGATATAATGGTGTCATATTGTAATAATGTATTGATATTATGGTGTGATATTGTAATAATATATGGATATAATGGGGGTCATATTGTAATAATGTATTGATATAATGGTGTCATATTGCAATAATGTATTGATATAATGGGGGTCATGTTTTAATAATTTATTGAAATAATGGTGTCATATTGTAATAATGTATTGATATAATGGTGTCATATTGTAATAATGTATTGATATAATGGTGTTATATTGTAATAATGTTTTGATATAATTGGGGTCATATTGTAATAATGTATTGATATAATGGTGTCATATTGAAAAAATGTATTGATATAATTGTGTCATATTGAAATAATGTATTGATATAATAGGGGTCATATTTTTATAATGTATTGATATAATGGTGTCATATTGTAATAATATATTGATATAATGGGGTCATATTATAATAATGTATTGATATAATTGTGTCATATTGTAATAATGTATTGATATAATGGGGGTCATATTGTAATAATGTATTTATATAATGGTGTCATATTTAAATAATATATTGATATAATGGTGTCATATTGTAATAATGTATTGATATAATGGTGTCATATTGTAATAATATATTGATATAATGGGGGTCATATTGTAATAATGTATTGATATAATGGTGTCATATTGAAATAATGTATTGATATAATGGTGTCATATTGTAATAATGTATTGATATAATGGTGTCATATTGTAATAATATATTGATATAATGGGGGTCATATTGTAATAATGTATTGATATAATGGTGTCATATTGTAACATTGTATTGATATAATGGTGTCATATTGTAATAATGTATTGATATAATGGTGTCATATTGTAATAAATTATTGATATAATGGTGTCATATTGTGATAATTTATTGATATAATGGTGTCATATTGTAATATTTTATTGATACAATGATGTCATATTGTAATAATGTATTGATATAATGGTGTCATATTGTAATAATGTATTGATATAAGGGTGTCATATTGTAATAATGTATTGATATAATGGTGTCATATTGTAATAATTTATTGATATAATGGTGTCATATTGTAATAATTTATTGATATAATGGTGTCATATTGTAATAATGTATTGATATAATGGTGTCATATTGTAATAATGTATTGATAATAATGGTGTCATATTGTAATAATATATTGATATAATGGGGGTCATATTGTAATAATGTATTGATACAATGGTGTCATATTGTAATAATTTATTGATATAATTGTGTCATATTGTAATAATGTATTGAAAAAATGGTGTCATATTGTAATAATATATTGATATAATGGTGTCATATTGTAATAATGTATTGATATAATGGTGTAATATTGTAATAATGTATTGATATAATGGTGTCATATTGTAATAATGTATTGATATAATGGTGTCATATTGTAATAATGTATTGATATAATGGTGTCATATTGTAATAATGTATTGATATAATGGTGTCATATTGTAATAATGTATTGATATAATGGTGTCATATTGTAATAATGTATTGATATAATGGTGTCATATTGTAATAATTTATTGATATAATGGTGTCATATTGTAATAATATATTGATATAATGGGGGTCATATTGTAATAATGTATTGATACAATGGTGTCATATTGTAATAATTTATTGATATAATTGTGTCATATTGTAATAATGTATTGATATAATGGTGTCATATTGTAATAATGTATTGATATAATGGTGTCATATTGTAATAATGAATTGATATAATGGTGTCATATTGTAATAATGTATTGATATAATGGTGTCATATTGTAATAATGTATTGATATAATGGTGTCATATTTTTATAATGTATTGATACAATGGTGTCATATTGTAATAATTTATTGATATATGTGGTGTCATATTGTAATAATGTATTGATATAATGGTGTCATATTGTAATAATGTATTGATATAATGGTGTCATATTGTAATAATGTATTGATATAATGGTGTCATATTGAAATAATGTATTGATATAATGGTGTCATATTGAAATAATGTATTGATATAATGGTGTCATATTGTAATAATGTATTGATATTATGGTGTGATATTGTAATAATATATTGATATAATGGGGGTCATATTGTAATAATGTATTGATATAATGGTGTCATATTGCAATAATGTATTGATATAATGGGGGTCATATTTTAATAATTTATTGATATAATGGTGTCATATTGTAATAATGTATTGATATAATGGTGTCATATTGTAATAATGTATTGATATAATGGTGTCATATTGTAATAATGTATTGATATAATTGGGGTCATATTGTAATAATGTATTGATATAATGGTGTCATATTAAAAAAATGTATTGATATAATGGTGTCATATTGAAATAATGTATTGATATAATAGGGGTCATATTTTTATAATGTATTGACATAATGGTGTCATATTGTAATAATATATTGATATAATGGGGTCATATTGTAATAATGTATTGATATAATTGTGTCATATTGTAATAATGTATTGATATAATGGGGGTCATATTGTAATAATGTATTGATATAATGGTGTCATATTTAAATAATATATTGATATAATGGTGTCATATTGTAATAATGTATTGATATAATGGTGTCATATTGTAATAATATATTGATATAATGGGGGTCATATTGTAATAATGTATAGATATAATGGTGTCAAATTATAATAATGTATTGATATAATGGTGTCATATTGTAATAATTTATTCATATAATGGGGGTCATATTGTAATAATGTATTGATATAATTGTGTAATATTGTAATAATATATTGATATAATTGGGGTCATATTGTAATTATGTATTGATACAATGGTGTCATATTGTAATAATGTATTGATATAATGGTGTCATATTGTAATAATGTATTGATATAATGGTGTCATATTGTAATAATGTATTGATATAATGGTGTCATATTGTAATTATGTATTGTACAATGGTGTAATATTGTAATAATATATTGATATAATGGTGTCATATTGTAATAATGTATTGATATAATGGTGTCATATTGAAATAATGTATTGATATAATGGTGTCATATTGTAATAATGTATTGATATAATGGTGTCATATTGTAATAATATATTGATATAATGGGGGTCATATTGTAATAATGTATTGATATAATGGTGTCATATTGTAACATTGTATTGATATAATGGTGTCATATTGTAATAATGTATTGATATAATGGTGTCATATTGTAATAAATTATTGATATAATGGTGTCATATTGTGATAATTTATTGATATAATGGTGTCATATTGTAATAATTTATTGATACAATGGTGTCATATTGTAATAATGTATTGATATAATGGTGTCATATTGTAATAATGTATGGATACAATGGTGTCATATTGTAATAATTTATTGATATAATGGTGTCATATTGTAATAATGTATTGATATAATGGTGTCATATTGTAATAATGTATTGATATAATGGTGTCATATGGTAAAAATGTATTGATATATGGTGTCATATTGTAATAATGTATTGATATAATTGTGTCATATTGTAATAATGTATTGATATAATGGTGTCATTTTGTAATAATGTATTGATATAATTGTGTAATATTGTAATAATGTATTGATATTATGGTGTCATATTTTAATAATCTATTGATATAATGGTGTCATATTGTAATTATGTATTGATATAATGGTGTCATATTGTAATAATGTATTGATATAATGGGGGTCATATTGTAATAATGTATTGATATAATGGTGTCATATTGTAACATTGTATTGATATAATGGTGTCATATTGTAATAATGTATTGATATAATGGTGTCATATTGTAATAAATTATTGATATAATGGTGTCATATTGTGATAATATATTGATATAATGGTGTCATATTGTAATAATTTATTGATACAATGGTGTCATATTGTAATAATGTATTGATATAATGGTGTCATATTGTAATAATGTATTGATACAATGGTGTCATATTGTAATAATTTATTGATATAATGGTTTCATATTGTAATAATGTATTGATATAATGGTGTCATATTGTAATAATGTATTGATATAATGGTGTCATATTGTAATAATGTATTGATATAATGGTGTCATATTGTAATAATGTATTGATATAATTGTGTCATATTGTAATAATGTATTGATATAATGGTGTCATTTTGTAATAATGTATTGATATAATTGTGTCATATTGTAATAATGTATTGATATTATGGTGTTATATTTTAATAATCTATTGATATTATGGTGTCATAAGTTAATAATGTATTGATATAATGGTGTCATATTGTAATAATGTATTGATATAATGGGTGTCATATTGTAATAATGTATTGATATAATGGTGTCATATTGTAATAATGTATTGATATAATGGTGTCATATTGTTATAATGTATTGATATAATGGTGTCATATTGTAATAATGTATTGATATAATGGTGTCATATTGTAATAATGTATTGATATAATGGTGTCATATTGTAATAATGTATTGATATAATGGTGTCATATTGTAATAATGTATTGTTATAATGGTGTCATATTGTAATAATGTATTGATATAATGGTGTCATATTGTAATAATGTATTGATATAATTGTGTCATATTGTAATAATGTATTGATACAATGGTGTCATATTGTAATAATGTATTGATACAATGGGGGTCATATTGTAATAATGTATGGTTATAATGGTGTCATATTGTAATAATGTATTGATATAATGGTGTCATATTGTTATAATGTATTGTATAATGGTGTCATATTGTAATAATGTATTGATATAATGGTGTCATATTGTAATAATGTATTGATATAATGGGGGTCATATTGTAATAATGTATTGATATAATGGTGTCATATTGTAATAATGTATTGATATAATGGTGTCATATTGTAATAATGTATTGATATAATGGTGTCATATTGTAATAAATTATTGATATAATGGTGTCATATTGTGATAATATATTGATATAATGGTGTCATATTGTAATAATTTATTGATACAATGGTGTCATATTGTAATAATGTATTGATATAATGGTGTCATATTGTAATAATGTATTGATACAATGGTGTCATATTGTAATAATTTATTGATATAATGGTTTCATATTGTAATAATGTATTGATATAATGGTGTCATATTGTAATAATGTATTGATATAATGGTGTCATATTGTAATAATGTATTGATATAATGGTGTCATATTGTAATAATGTATTGATATAATTGTGTCATATTGTAATAATGTATTGATATAATGGTGTCATTTTGTAATAATGTATTGATATAATTGTGTCATATTGTAATAATGTATTGATATTATGGTGTTATATTTTAATAATCTATTGATATTATGGTGTCATAAGATAATAATGTATTGATATAATGGTGTCATATTGTAATAATGTATTGATATAATGGGTGTCATATTGTAATAATGTATTGATATAATGGTGTCATATTGTAATAATGTATTGATATAATGGTGTCATATTGTTATAATGTATTGATATAATGGTGTCATATTGTAATAATGTATTGATATAATGGTGTCATATTGTAATAATGTATTGATATAATGGTGTCATATTGTAATAATGTATTGATATAATGGTGTCATATTGTAATAATGTATTGTTATAATGGTGTCATATTGTAATAATGTATTGATATAATGGTGTCATATTGTAATAATGTATTGATATAATTGTGTCATATTGTAATAATGTATTGATACAATGGTGTCATATTGTAATAATGTATTGATACAATGGGGGTCATATTGTAATAATGTATGGTTATAATGGTGTCATATTGTAATAATGTATTGATATAATGGTGTCATATTGTTATAATGTATTGTATAATGGTGTCATATTGTAATAATGTATTGATATAATGGTGTCATATTGTAATAATGTATTGATATAATGGTGTCATATTGTAATAATGTATTGATATAATTGTGTCATATTGTAATAATGTATTGATATAATGGTGTCATTTTGTAATAATGTATTGATATAATTGTGTCATATTGTAATAATGTATTGATATTATGGTGTTATATTTTAATAATCTATTGATATTATGGTGTCATAAGTTAATAATGTATTGATATAATGGTGTCATATTGTAATAATGTATTGATATAATGGGTGTCATATTGTAATAATGTATTGATATAATGGTGTCATATTGTAATAATGTATTGATATAATGGTGTCATATTGTTATAATGTATTGATATAATGGTGTCATATTGTAATAATGTATTGATATAATGGTGTCATATTGTAATAATGTATTGATATAATGGTGTCATATTGTAATAATGTATTGATATAATGGTGTCATATTGTAATAATGTATTGTTATAATGGTGTCATATTGTAATAATGTATTGATATAATGGTGTCATATTGTAATAATGTATTGATATAATTGTGTCATATTGTAATAATGTATTGATACAATGGTGTCATATTGTAATAATGTATTGATACAATGGGGGTCATATTGTAATAATGTATGGTTATAATGGTGTCATATTGTAATAATGTATTGATATAATGGTGTCATATTGTTATAATGTATTGTATAATGGTGTCATATTGTAATAATGTATTGATATAATGGTGTCATATTGTAATAATGTATTGATATAATGGGGATCATATTGTAATAATGTATTGATATAATGGTGTCATATTGTAATAATGTATTGATAAAATGGTGTCATATTGTAATAATGTATTGATATAATGGTGTCATATTGTAATAAATTATTGATATAATGGTGTCATATTGTGATAATATATTGATATAATGGTGTCATATTGTAATAATTTATTGATACAATGGTGTCATATTGTAATAATGTATTGATATAATGGTGTCATATTGTAATAATGTATTGATACAATGGTGTCATATTGTAATAATTTATTGATATAATGGTTTCATATTGTAATAATGTATTGATATAATGGTGTCATATTGTAATAATGTATTGATATAATGGTGTCATATTGTAATAATGTATTGATATAATGGTGTCATATTGTAATAATGTATTGATATAATTGTGTCATATTGTAATAATGTATTGATATAATGGTGTCATTTTGTAATAATGTATTGATATAATTGTGTCATATTGTAATAATGTATTGATATTATGGTGTTATATTTTAATAATCTATTGATATTATGGTGTCATAAGATAATAATGTATTGATATAATGGTGTCATATTGTAATAATGTATTGATATAATGGGTGTCATATTGTAATAATGTATTGATATAATGGTGTCATATTGTAATAATGTATTGATATAATGGTGTCATATTGTTATAATGTATTGATATAATGGTGTCATATTGTAATAATGTATTGATATAATGGTGTCATATTGTAATAATGTATTGATATAATGGTGTCATATTGTAATAATGTATTGATATAATGGTGTCATATTGTAATAATGTATTGTTATAATGGTGTCATATTGTAATAATGTATTGATATAATGGTGTCATATTGTAATAATGTATTGATATAATTGTGTCATATTGTAATAATGTATTGATACAATGGTGTCATATTGTAATAATGTATTGATACAATGGGGGTCATATTGTAATAATGTATGGTTATAATGGTGTCATATTGTAATAATGTATTGATATAATGGTGTCATATTGTTATAATGTATTGTATAATGGTGTCATATTTAATAATGTATTGATATAATGGTGTCATATTGTAATAATGTATTGATATAATGGGGGTCATATTGTAATAATGTTATGATATAATGGTGTCATATTGTAATAATGTATTGATATAATGGTGTCATATTGTTATAATGTATTGATATACCGGGGGTCATATTGTAATAATGTATTGTTATAATGGTGTCATATTGTAATAATGTATTGATATAATGGTGTCATATTTTAATAATGTATTGATATAATGGTGTCATATTGTAAAAATGGATTGATATAATTGTGTCATATTGTAATATTGTATTGATATAAAGGTGTCATATTGTAATAATGTATTGATATAATGGTGTCATATTGTAATAATGTATTGATATAATGGTGTCATATTGTAATAATGTATTGATATAATGGTGTCATATTGTAATAATGTATTGATATAATGGCGTCATATTGTAATAATGTATTGATATAATGGTGTCATATTGTAATAATGTATTGATATAATGGTGTCATATTGTAATAATGTATTGATATAATGCTGTCATATTGTAATAATGTATTGTATAATGGTGTCATATTGTAATAATGTATTGATATAATGGTGTCATATTGTAATAATATATTGATATAATGGGGGTCATATTGTAATAATGTATTGATATAATGGTGTCATATTGTAACATTGTATTGATATAATGGTGTCATATTGTAATAATGTGTTGATATAATGGTGTCATATTGTAATAAATTATTTATATAATGGTGTCATATTGTGATAATTTATTGATATAATCGTGTCATATTGTAATAATTTATTGATACAATGGTGTCATATTGTAATAATGTATTGATATAATGGTGTCATATTGTAATAATGAATTGATACAATGGTGTCATATTGTAATAATTTATTGATATAATGGTTTCATATTGTAATAATGTATTGATATAATGGTGTCATATTGTAATAATGTATTGATATAATGGTATCATATGGTAATAAGGTACTGATATATGGTGTCATATTGTAATAATGTATTGATATAATTGTGTCATATTGTAATAATGTATTGATATAATGGCGTCATATTGTAATAATGTATAGATATAATTGTGTCATATTGTAATAATGTATTGATATTATGGTGTCATATTTTAATAATCTATTGATATAATGGTGTCATATTTTAATAATGTATTGATATAATGGTGTCATATTGTAATAATGTATTGATATAATGGGGGTCATATTGTAATAATGTATTGATATAATGGTGTCATATTGTAACATTGTATTGATATAATGGTGTCATATTGTAATAATGTATTTATATAATGGTGTCATATTGTAATAAATTATTGATATAATGGTGTCATATTGTGATAATATATTGATATAATGGTGTCATATTGTAATAATTTATTGATACAATGGTGTCATATTGTAATAATGTATTGATATAATGGTGTCATATTGTAATAATGTATTGATACAATGGTGTCATATTGTAATAATTTATTGATATAATGGTGTCATATTGTAATAATGTATTGATATAATGGTGTCATATTGTAATAATGTATTGATATAATGGTGTCATATTGTAATAATGTATTGATATAATGGTGTCATATTGTAATAATGTATTGATATAATTGTGTCATATTGTAATAATGTATTGATATAATGGTGTCATTTTGTAATAATGTATTGATATAATTGTGTCATATTGTAATAATGTATTGATATTATGGTGTTATATTTTAATAATCTATTGATATTATGGTGTCATATTGTAATAATGTATTGATATAATGGTGTCATATTGTAATAATGTATTGATATAATGGGGGTCATATTGTAATAATGTATTGATATAATGGTGTCATATTGTAATAATGTATTGATATAATGGTGTCATATTGTAATAATGTATTGTTATAATGGTGTCATATTGTAATAATGTATTGATATAATGGTGTCATATTGTAATAATGTATTGTTATAATTGTGTCATATTGTAATAATGTATTGATACAATGGTGTCATATTGTAATAATGTATTGATATAATGGTGTCATATTGTAATAATGTATTGATATAATGGTGTCATATTGTAATAATGTATTGATATAATTGCGTCATATTGTAATAATGTATTGATATAATGGTGTCATATTGTAATAATGTATTGATATAATGGTGTCATATTGTTATAATGTATTGATATAATGGGGGTCATATTGTAATAATGTATGGTTATAATGGTGTCATATTGTAATAATGTATTGATATAATGGTGTCATATTGTTATAATGTATTGTATAATGGTGTCATATTGTAATAATGTATTGATATAATGGTGTCATATTGTAATAATGTATTGATATAATGGGGGTCATATTGTAATAATGTATTGATATAATTGTGTCATATTGTAATAATGTATTGATATAATGGTGTCATATTGTTATAATGTATTGATATACCGGGGGTCATATTGTAATAATGTATTGTTATAATGGTGTCATATTGTAATAATGTATTGATATAATGGTGTCATATTTTAATAATCTATTGATATAATGGTGTCATATTGTAAAAATGGATTGATATAATTGTGTCATATTGTAATAATGTATTGATATAATGGTGTCATATTGTAATAATGTATTGATATAATGGTGTCATATTGTAATAATGTATTGATATAATGGTGTCATATTGTAATAATGTATTGATATAATGGTGTCATATTGTAATATTGTATTGATATAATGGCGTCATATTGTAATAATGTATTGATATAATGGTGTCATATTGTAATAATGTATTGATATAATGGTGTCATATTGTAATAATGTATTGATATAATGGTGTCATATTGTAATAATGTATTGTATAATGGTGTCATATTGTAATAATGTATTGATATAATGGTGTCATATTGTAATAATATATTGATATAATGGGGGTCATATTGTAATAATGTATTGATATAATGGTGTCATATTGTAACATTGTATTGATATAATGGTGTCATATTGTAATAATGTATTGATATAATGGTGTCATATTGTAATAAATTATTGATATAATGGTGTCATATTGTGATAATTTATTGATATAATGGTGTCATATTGTAATAATTTATTGATACAATGGTGTCATATTGTAATAATGTATTGATATAATGGTGTCATATTGTAATAATGAATTGATACAATGGTGTCATATTGTAATAATTTATTGATATAATGGTTTCATATTGTAATAATGTATTGATATAATGGTGTCATATTGTAATAATGTATTGATATAATGGTATCATATGGTAATAAGGTACTGATATATGGTGTCATATTGTAATAATGTATTGATATAATTGTGTCATATTGTAATAATGTATTGATATAATGGCGTCATATTGTAATAATGTATAGATATAATTGTGTCATATTGTAATAATGTATTGATATTATGGTGTCATATTTTAATAATCTATTGATATAATGGTGTTATATTTTAATAATGTATTGATATAATGGTGTCATATTGTAATAATGTATTGATATAATGGGGGTCATATTGTAATAATGTATTGATATAATGGTGTCATATTGTAACATTGTATTGATATAATGATGTCATATTGTAATAATGTATTGATATAATGGTGTCATATTGTAATAAATTATTGATATAATGGTGTCATATTGTGATAATATATTGATATAATGGTGTCATATTGTAATAATTTATTGATACAATGGTGTCATATTGTAATAATGTATTGATATAATGGTGTCATATTGTAATAATGTATTGATACAATGGTGTCATATTGTAATAATTTATTGATATAATGGTGTCATATTGTAATAATGTATTGATATAATGGTGTCATATTGTAATAATGTATTGATATAATGGTGTCATATTGTAATAATGTATTGATATAATGGTGTCATATTGTAATAATGTATTGATATAATTGTGTCATATTGTAATAATGTATTGATATAATGGTGTCATTTTGTAATAATGTATTGATATAATTGTGTCATATTGTAATAATGTATTGATATTATGGTGTTATATTTTAATAATCTATTGATATTATGGTGTCATATTGTAATAATGTATTGATATAATCGTGTCATATTGTAATAATGTATTGATATAATGGGGGTCATATTGTAATAATGTATTGATATAATGGTGTCATATTGTAATAATGTATTGATATAATGGTGTCATATTGTAATAATGTATTGTTATAATGGTGTCATATTGTAATAATGTATTGATATAATGGTGTCATATTGTAATAAGGTATTGTTATAATTGTGTCATATTGTAATAATGTATTGATACAATGGTGTCATATTGTAATAATGTATTGATATAATGGTGTCATATTGTAATAATGTATTGATATAATGGTGTCATATTGTAATAATGTATTGATATAATTGTGTCATATTGTAATAATGTATTGATATAATGGTGTCATATTGTAATAATGTATTGATATAATGGTGTCATATTGTTATAATGTATTGATATAATGGGGGTCATATTGTAATAATGTATGGTTATAATGGTGTCATATTGTAATAATGTATTGATATAATGGTGTCATATTGTTATAATGTATTGTATAATGGTGTCATATTGTAATAATGTATTGATATAATGGTGTCATATTGTAATAATGTATTGATATAATGGGGGTCATATTGTAATAATGTATTGATATAATGGTGTCATATTGTAATAATGTATTGATATAATGGTGTCATATTGTTATAATGTATTGATATACCGGGGGTCATATTGTAATAATGTATTGTTATAATGGTGTCATATTGTAATAATGTATTGATATAATGGTGTCATATTTTAATAATCTATTGATATAATGGTGTCATATTGTAAAAATGGATTGATATAATTGTGTCATATTGTAATAATGTATTGATATAATGGTGTCATATTGTAATAATGTATTGATATAATGGTGTCATATTGTAATAATGTATTGATATAATGGTGTCATATTGTAATAATGTATTGATATAATGGTGTCATATTGTAATAATGTATTGATATAATGGCGTCATATTGTAATAATGTATTGATATAATGGTGTCATATTGTAATAATGTATTGATATAATGGTGTCATATTGTAATAATGTATTGATATAATGGTGTCATATTGTAATAATGTATTGTGTAATGGTGTCATATTGTAATAATGTATTGATATAATGGTGTCATATTGTAATAATATATTGATATAATGGGGGTCATATTGTAATAATGTATTGATATAATGGTGTCATATTGTAACATTGTATTGATATAATGGTGTCATATTGTAATAATGTATTGATATAATGGTGTCATATTGTAATAAATTATTGATATAATGGTGTCATATTGTGATAATTTATTGATATACTGGTGTCATATTGTAATAATTTATTGATACAATGGTGTCATATTGTAATAATGTATTGATATAATGGTGTCATATTGTAATAATGTATTGATACAATGGTGTCATATTGTAATAATTTATTGATATAATGGTGTCATATTGTAATAATGTATTGATATAATGGTGTCATATTGTAATAATGTATTGATATAATGGTGTCATATGGTAATAAGGTACTGATATATGGTGTCATATTGTAATAATGTATTGATATAATTGTTTCATATTGTAATAATGTATTGATATAATGGTGTCATTTTGTAATAATGTATAGATATAATTGTGTCATATTGTAATAATGTATTGATATTATGGTGTCATATTTTAATAATCTATTGATATAATGGTGTCATATTGTAATAATGTATTGATATAATGGTGTCATATTGTAATAATGTATTGATATAATGGGGGTCATATTGTAATAATGTATTGATATAATGGTGTCATATTGTAACATTGTATTGATATAATGGTGTCATATTGTAATAATGTATTGATATAATGGTGTCATATTGTAATAAATTATTGATATAATGGTGTCATATTGTGATAATATATTGATATAATGGTGTCATATTGTAATAATTTATTGATACAATGGTGTCATATTGTAATAATGTATTGATATAATGGTGTCATATTGTAATAATGTATTGATACAATGGTGTCATATTGTAATAATTTATTGATATAATCGTGTCATATTGTAATAATGTATTGATATAATGGTGTCATATTGTAATAATGTATTGATATAATGGTGTCATATTGTAATAATGTATTGATATAATGGTGTCATATTGTAATAATGTATTGATATAATTGTGTCATATTGTAATAATGTATTGATATAATGGTGTCATATTGTAATAATGTATTGATATAATTGTGTCATATTGTAATAATGTATTGATATTATGGTGTTATATTTTAATAATCTATTGATATTATGGTGTCATATTGTAATAATGTATTGATATAATCGTGTCATATTGTAATAATGTATTGATATAATGGGGGTCATATTGTAATAATGTATTGATATAATGGTGTCATATTGTAATAATGTATTGATATAATGGTGTCATATTGTAATAATGTATTGTTATAATGGTGTCATATTGTAATAATGTATTGTTATAATGGTGTCATATTGTAATAATGTATTGATATAATGGTGTCATATTGTAATAATGTATTGATATAATCGTGTCATATTGTAATAATGTATTGATATAATGGTGTCATATTGTAATAATGTATTGATATAATTGTGTCATATTGTAATAATGTATTGATATAATGGTGTCATATTGTAATAATGTATTGATATAATGGTGTCATATTGTTATAATGTATTGTAATAATGGTGTCATATTGTTATAATGTATTGATATAATGGTGTCATATTGTAATAATATATTTATATAACGGGTCATATTGTAATAATCAACACTAAAAATATTTTATCTAACACATTTTTTATTTATTATTTTTAAACAATTAATATTTACTAACTTAACAATAATGAAATCTAGAATATGTATATTTTTTTTATTTTTTACAAAACAAATTTTTACTTCATAGAATTTGTTTACACTATCTAAATATATGTTTGGCCTAACCTAATTATTACACTAAAAAATATTTTTATTTAGTTTACTTCTATGTTCAAACAGACTTTTAATTAATACAATTCAGTTAGAATTAATTAACCTTTTATTTTCATTAATTTGGGAGTTTTTTTTAATTTTTCGTTAATATTAACAAATTTCCTTTGGTCTCATTTTTAATATAATATATAAATTTGAAGTCATTGATAATAATAGAACCAAAATATATAAAGGATCCACAGTTGCTGATTCAAGGACAGATTTTATTTTTGTGTGATTGTTTTTACTTAACATTGAAGGAAAATGTTATATAAAGTCACTTTAAGTGGTAACTATATGCCCATTGATGTATGTAAAGGATGTTGTAATATATCCATATACGAGTATGTTTTGAGAAAAATCGAAAAACCGAATGAAATTATTAAAATAATCAACGTTTCGTCCTTATTTCATAGGACATCTTCAGGATATTAAGTAAAAATGCAAGAAAGAAAAAGTCATAGATCGTATGAAAAAGAGAACAGTTTTTGAATCCTACCCATGTCGGGAAGGGCAAACATATGTGTGCGTAGATACGCACACATATGTTTGTTGATTATTGATTATTTTACGTTTATTATTTTAATAATTTCATTCGGTTTTTCTATTTTTCTCAAAACATAACGTCAACCACCGCTGGTATTTTTACATTTCTTATACATATACAAGTATGTGCATGTATGAGTCTTATTTGTATCATTTCTTTAAGTAGCAATACACATGAAAAATTAAATTACTTAAAATATCTCAATAATGGCATACATAGAAAGAGCTTAATGATCTAAGAAAGAATTAGTTAAATCTGACTAAAAATAAGTTGAGTATTTTTTGTGCCTTGCATGTTTCGATATTGTTCCCTCGAGACATATGCATTTTGTCACATTTCACTAGATATATTGATATGTACTGTGTGTGTGAGAGATTTTTCTCAATAACTTAAAGCCGTGTTGTTAGAGTCTTTCAAAGTCCTTAACTGCTATGATATCAAGCTTGTATTTGTTGGCACCTTTCTCCAAATTCTCCATTTCCCAGTCATTCAATATTCCTCATGCATTTAATGCTCCAAAGTTTAAATTCATTGACATGAAACAGACACAATTGTTTTCACACAAATCCAAAGATATTCAATGTAATTTTTGCTACTATCAATTATCAATCATATCAATACTGCATTTGCAGTATTGAAACCATACGATCAGTCATACAAACGATCCTACATATTACAATGGTTGTCCTTCACATACATCAATTAATATGTTGATATCTAACAACATATATTAAACAAGAACTGATTAAAATGCATTCATTCAATCTGCACATATAGCATAAAAATTTAAGTGAAACTTAGCAAAATTATTTCGTATAGGCATATAGATGCATCTATATTTCTTATAGACATATAGATGCATCTATATTTCTTATAGACATATAGATGCATCTATATTTCTTATAGACATATAGATGCATCTATATTTCTTATAGACATATAGATGCATCTATATTTCTTATAGACATATAGATGCATCTATATTTCTTATAGACATATAGATGCATCTATATTTCTTATAGATGCATCTATATTTCTTATAGATGCATCTATATTTCTTATAGATGCATCTATATTTCTTATAGACATATAGATGCATCTATATTTCTTATAGACATATAGATGCATCTATATTTCTTATAGACATATAGATGCATCTATAAAATGTTACTTTGGTTTTACACATGACAGACCAACCAATACAGTACTTGAGTTATTATTAATAAAGATGCTTGAACTTATTGAAAAAGATTAAGTTAACCATGATGTGTTAAATACGCCCAAACAAATGCTGACAAAAATCATCTGAGTCATTCGAAATAATGCTCAGCAACAATAACAGTAACTTCACTTTATGATATTAAAAAAAAATATCCTGAACAATTGTGTTTAAAATATTAATTTATTTATTTACTAGCGATGGCCACCCTGCCTAGGCAAGTCATAAAATATGCTTAAATATATTTTAATTCATGCAGATTTCGTATTCATTATTACAGAGCCAATTCTCTATTGAATATTATATTGTACCTAATATATAGTAGTGATTTCAAAAGTTTAAAAAAACAAATGACTTGAGTGCCTTCAACTACAATCGAAATCAAAACATGTAGCCCTCCAGCCACGTCTCCTACCAATGTAGCTATTGAGAGAAAGGTAAAAGATATTTAATATTAAAACGACTTGAAGAAATGAACTAAATTTTGGTGTGCACAGAAAGAAGTAAAAATATGTCGGCAAGTTTAAATGAACATTTTGCATTTCAACTTGTTCATTTCTGCCTGTACTCTTTATTCATCCATCTAAAGATTTTACTTGTTACAAGCCATCTTTGATGTATGATTACTATTTCTAGTTAATTTTAGTGTTATGTGAACAGTAGTTTAATAGTTTATTGGTTAAATATTTACACTCTAACAGACAGACATAAATGCATCTACTGTTTTATATTTATATAGATTACAATTACTTGTCATAGATTACTCATAGATTGGCTCTTTATTATAGACTAGCCTGGGTGCCCGGCGTTGGCCGGGTACTTGGTTCGTGTGTTGAACAAA
This sequence comes from Euprymna scolopes, assembly GCF_053919585.1. NCBI lineage: Eukaryota > Metazoa > Mollusca > Cephalopoda > Sepiida > Sepiolidae > Euprymna > Euprymna scolopes. The sequence continues at coordinate 88,552,598 of NC_136499.1, read as the reverse complement.
AAAAACTGGTAGTAGGCAGGGAGGCTCGAACCCATATCATGAAGGAGGGAAAAAAATGTGAAAAAAAAATGACGTCTTTGCCGTTGCATCCATCACCAAACCAGAAGTGGCGAAGGTTTAAATTAAGCTTAATCAATTAAAAAAGCAGATAACTTTTGAAAAAAAAATTGGCAAAAAAAGCGACCCCTACTTGTAGAAAAGTGTCCAGTTGAGGGTGAAGGAATTAATGTTTTTACCCAATTTTTCGATATTTGTCGTCCGAAGGGTCGAGCTTCAAAACAATACTGATCTCATGAAGATCTGTCACCTCCATCAAAATTTTTAGGCAGACATACATTTAAACAGACACATGAGATTTATATTATAGATTATTTAGTAGAGGAGGAGATGAACCTCGAGTGCGAATATCATAGTCGCAGAGTCAGCGTTTAAAGATTTAACCATATTTTTTAATGTCTGAAGAATCAACATACAGTTCGAATATTAGAAGAATTTTAAATATTGTTAGAGTTAAAATTGAGCCATAATCAGAACTTTTTTAATTATAGGAGTCAAAATCAAGGTTAGACCTTATACCTCCTAGCTCTGCAACCCTGATATTACAATAAACAATAAGGAATAAAAAAACCAAAAAAAAAACCTTCAAGTTGAATAATTATAGAATCATTTTTAATGCATAATTTTATTTACAAATATTTTAAACATTTACATCTTTTCAGCGATTCATATTCGTAAGGAATGCAGATTTTTTGTTTTTGCAAATGGCAACATTATTTCTCTTTTTTAAATAAAGTCCCGGCATTTCTTTCTTTTTCTATAATTTGATTAGTTCATTTTATAGCATAGCAACATTTTATGGGGGTTATTCAAGCACAATACTTGTATATAATTCATTGAACACAAATTGTTATTTCATCCATACTTTGCCAACAGTATTAGTGTATAAATAATCACAATAAACTCAATAGTACTTGAAAATAAATAGATCAAACATTCTACTGAAATAAATAGTTTATAAAAAAAATTTAAGCCATTTTTCCCACGAATATCCATATTAGTGTATATTTTCGACAGCATCATTTAATTAGTATGGAGTTCGTTTGAGACGTTAATGTTTTTATTATAATTATATCATACTTGATTTAACGTTCATTTTCCATCATGGTATGTGTCGGAGGTCTTTGATCGAAAGCAAATTCAAATGGAGCATTTTTATTGGTTAATTGTAAAACAGTTGAACAGCTTAAAAGTTTCCACTCACTTCTCTGTGTGATCTTAAGAATAAAAGAATAGTATATACATATATATAAATGAATAAAAAATTTAGCTATATTCCAAGATCCAAGGTCTTTATTTATCTTAACAATCAGATCTTTCAACATATCAAAACTTCAGCATATTTTTCAGGCCTGTTTCGTTTATGTAGAACAATCAATATTTTTATGTTGATATTGAATTTTTCCTTAAAAAACAAACAAAAAAAAAACAGAAATTTTTCTTAGAAAGAAATAAGCATGATCATGAAATGGTGAAAATTAAGTAAATAAAAGAACTCACATTGTGAGTTGACATATATATATATATATATATATATATATATATATATATATATATATATATGGCTGTTCCAAAAATAAGGCCTTTTATTTTTTAACTGAAAAGCTAAAACATTGACAAGCTATGAAGATGAGTGGTACCATTAAAATAAGCAACCTTTTATGCTCAAAATTGATTTTTCTACATAATCGCCATCATTCTCAATGCATTTTTGCTACCCCAGAATCTTTTGATGCCTCAGTCGTAAAAGTCTGGCACACATTTTGTCACTCACATTTCTGTTGCTACTCTGAAATCGACAAACCTATCTACTATCTGTGCTGACACCAACTGCATCAGCTTCATAAACATTTAAAAGGGCACCAGGGAATGTTCATCAATCCAATTTTTTCTGCATGGAGGAATTTAATGATACATCTTTACTTCTGATACATGTCTAAGACAGGAGTTGATTTCTTAATTTCATACCATCAATAGCTGCAACAGAAACATGAAACTTTCAGATCATGAATGCAGGAGTTCAATCATCATAACAATGTAATTTGTAATCCCCTGTGGTCTATTCTGGCTGGATAAAAATAGAAGGCATAACTTTTGGAACATCCCTAGTATATATATATATATATATATTATATATTATATATATATATATATATATATTATATATTATATATATATATATATATATTATATATTATATATATATATATATATATATATATATATATATATATATATATATATATATATATATATATATATATATTTACTAGCAGGCCACTCGGCATTGCCCGATCATGAAATACACTTACATATGATATTTTGATTAATGCAAATTTTGTATTTATTATATTGGACCCAATGTATAGTAATGATTTAAAAAGTAAAAATAAAAAAACATGACTTATGCGCCACCACCGAGAATAGAAACCAAAACGTTTAGTTTACGATTTACTTTTTCCCTTGATTTAATGCCTGAGCTCGGGGGGGGGGGGGGGGGGGGGTACCCGGCGTTGCACAGATTTTTAGAGGCTTGTAAGCGAAGTAATAACCCTGTTTAAATATTATAAAAACAAACAATGTTAAAAGTATTAAAAAAAAATTGTTTAAATATTATAAAAACAAACAATGTTAAAAGTATTAAAAAAAAATTGTGAAAAAACAAAAACAATTATAGAAATGAACGTGATGCAATACGAATGGTCCGACGGTACCCGGGTGTTTGAAAAACACCCAAAAAGTTGGAGGTGGGGGCTCGAACTCTAATCATTGAGGCGGAAGCGCCAAAAAAAAAAAAAAGAAAAAAAACGTGATGAATTAACCCAAAAGTGAATTAAGTCAAATATCAATTCCGCAGTGAAGTTTATTTTGGTTTAGTTTCAGTAGTCACGCATCACACTCGAATTCTAAATGAATTTGTTTTAATTTTAATTTAAGTGTAATGCAAGTGAAATCACGATGTCGTTGCGTTGTAATAATAAATATTAAAGAATGAATTCTTTGTGTAAAAGTAAACGTTGAGTTGATAGCACAAATAAATAAAGGTCATAGTTAGATTTCACGGTTAGAGTCGTTAAAACCGGAAGTAAAAACAGGTTTTCCCGCAGGTTGCGTCTTACACTAACTAAAAAAAGCAAAAATAATAATAATAATAATAATAATAATAATAATAATAATCGCGCTTTCTTTTTATTGTTTTTTATTTTTATTTTATTATGGGAAAAACAGAAAGCATAAATCAGGGAAAAAAAAAATTAAAAAAAAAAAAAAACGGCATAAATAACCTTGTACGATTCCAAACTGGTGTTTCCTCGTACTGTTCCTTGTGAACGCATCCAGCATCCACAGCGGTGTAAATTGGGAGCAGGGAAAGGAGGAATCTAATAGAGAGAAAAGATGTTGCAACTTCCATTGAATCTGACCGATTTTGGCAGTGGACTCTCACCGGAAAAAATATAGGAATGTACCATTGTCGAGGAACTGTAGAGGTAATAGGCCTATAGCACATCTCAGATAATGTGCTACAGTTTGTACGCATTACATTTACATGTAATGTCATGATTTTTAATCCTAGTAAGGTCAAAGTCGGAGAGGAAAAAATGAGTTAATTTTATTTATATATATATATATATATATATATATAAATGGAAATGTAGAAGGCAGTACAACGTGTTGTTGTAAGCACGTTTGTCAAAGTCAAGTAAATATCTGACGAAGAGATCTTTCTCGAAATATTATATTACACGGACATACCACCAGACCGACTTTCCCAAGTAACCACTGTGCAAATATAAATATACTGCGTATATGAAATATGAATATGTACACATGTATTTATAAGTTGTATTAATAAATTTCTCACCTGCTTCAGCCTGTGTCTTTCCGTTACTTCTGCATTGTACCGCCTTCTACAATTCCATTTAACTACATACTATAGAATGCTTCAAGCAAACTACACCCACCTCTTATATATATATATATATATAGATAGATAGAGAAGATAGAAGAAGAAGATAGAAGAGAAGAAGAAGAGAAGAGATAGCTACTATGTTATGCAAATTAGCAAGATCTTTTGCAGATGAATGCAATTCCATGACCCAAATATAACAAAGTTGTATTTTCTTCTTAAATAAGTAGAAAAATAAGGGTTTTAATATGAATATCAATACACAAAAACACAAATTTATTGGAGTGTATATATATATACATATATATATATACAGGGTGACCCCAAAAAAACAAAAGCTAAATGGAGGCCATCTAGAACATATGCTGTAGAACGGAGGAACTAGTTATTACCAAAGTTTCATTTCATTCAGACAAAACACTAAGAAACGGGGCCTAATTAGAGTTGGGGCTCGTTTTTTTTTTGGGGGGGGGGTCACCATGTGTGTGTGTGTGTGTGTGTGTGTGTGTGTGTATGTATATATATATATATATATATATATATATATATATATATATATATATATAGTTAAAGCCGAAATTATTGGCACCCTTTCAATTTTTATGTTTTTTAGAGAAAAAAAAAACATTTTTTCACTAATTATTTTTATTAAAGTGTTGATGAACATTTATACCGACCATCTACAGATCTTCTGAAACACTTTTAATTTATTATAAAATATTCAAAATAAATATTATTAATGATAACAAAAAAAACAGGCGAATTCAAATTTATTGGCACCCTTTATCAATAGCCACTTGCAAAGCCTTTGTTTTTAATGACAGCTTCCAGACGTTTTCTATACAACATTACTAAATTCCTACACACACCAACAGGAATATTAAACCATTCTTCATTGGCGATATCTTCTAATTCCCTCAGGTTCCTTGGTTTTCTTCTTTTCACGTTCGCCTTCATCACAGCCTACAAGTTTTCCATTGGATTCAAGTCTGGATTTTGACTTGGCCACTTCAGGACGTTTATTTCATTATCCAAAAGCCATTTCTTCACCAATTTTGCCGTATGTTAGGATCATTGTCCTGTTGGAAGACCCACTTGGTTCCAAGACTAAGGGCTTCTGCAGAAGGTTTCAGATTTTCAGTCAATATTTTAATGTATTGATCTTGCCTCATGACGCCATCCATAGTGACAAGTTTTCTAGTGCCATTGGCCGAAAAGCAACCCTAAAACATACGGTTTCCTCCACCATATTTCACTGTAGGGACTGTATTCTTTAGGTTGAAGGCTTCTCCTTTCTTCTGCCACATCTCTGCTGCCAAAAAGTTCAATTTTAGTCTCATCTGACCATAAAACTGAACCTCAAAAAGTTTAATGCTTGTCAATAAACTCCCGTGCAAACTCTAAGCGGGCTTTAACATGTTTCTTGGAGAGGAGAGGAGTCTTCCTTGGTCAGTACCCCTGAATCCCGTGTGACTTCAGTGCCCTCCTCAATGTTGAAACAGAAATGTCAATACCTTGATCGCTCAATTGTTGGACTACTTTCTTACCAGTAGTTTTCGGGTGCTTTTCCACTTCTCGAATGACTTGTCATACAGTTCTGTGAGAAAGTTTATTTTTACGGCCTTCACCCGTCAAGTTTTGAATCGTATTGAAAACACCATACTTCTTGATAATGTTTCTCACTCTTGACACAGGAATTCAAAACGCTTAGAAATGGATTTGTATCCACTACCTTTCATGTGTGCATCAACTATTTTCTATCTAACATCGAAACTGTGTTCCTTAATTTTAGCCAACTTTGCAGTCTGGTGTTATTGATAAAGTGAAGGATTGACTAATGCACGTTATTTATAGAAGGCTTTGGAACATTCTAGAAGATGATGCAATACCTACATCATAATAAATAAAATGGATTTTGCACTCATTTTGTCATTAAAGCAAAGAAACACAAATTGAATTTATTTTAAACAGAAAAGTGTTTTTTTTTTTTAAACAAACCTCTAAAACTCTTGTTGAGTAAGTAGTAAACAGCCAACAACTGTTGCTATTAGCATAGCTTATAACCGAGCGATCAAATCAAATTGTTTACTTTTGCTGAAAAAGGGTTTCATATTTTGAGGGAATAGGCTAATTAAAAATTGCTGCTATCAAAAGAGAAATTAAGACAAAATTAATAAAAAAAAATGATAAAAGAATACATTAACAGATTATTAAGGCATGAAAATTTTTTTTTTTTAATTTTCGATAAATGTCATCTTTAAGTCATTTTTTTAAAGACAACTATAGACCAGTTTATTTTGTACCCTAGTGTAAGTGAGGCTGAGCTTTTTCTGAATGTTTTTCAAATTTCATGAAGAAATTCTTCATTGAAACGTGGTACTGATCATTAAAAAAAAACAGGGGGTTTGTAAAAAAAGTTACAAAATTTGCTATTTTCTAGCTTTAAGATTTTCATCATTTTAATTCCTAAAATCTCTTTAAATATATTATGTAATTATTTATTAAAGCATGTGAAAAGATATTCATTTCCAAAGAAAATGGTGGTATTTTGAGGACTTAAAGTGTTTTGGTTTTTAAAATATGATTAATTTATAAGATCTACCTTGAAAACTGTAATTATCGAAAGCATTTTATGGTAGATCGATATTGCTAGATAATGAAAATAAATACAACTATCACTATAATTTCAAATACACAGGTTTAGTTATTCATTCACTTGACACATAAAATTACTATTAAAATTAGAAGAGTAGAAATTTGACCTTGGATTTGCTTTCAGCAGCCTTGTAGTTCTCACTTCTCTTATTTTGTCCTTTATTTCATGACCGATGTTTCTCACAAAGCAGAAAGAATTGTTGCTTTCCAAGTAGGAATCTATTAATCTAACAGTTATCATTGGTTAGTTTTTTATCTTGAAGTTATGTTGTTTTTGTTTTTAGTTCCTTATATCAAGTATCTTCATGTCTTGTTTAGAGCGAGTTCCATCAAAAAATTTTTCATGGTGCTTCATTCATTTTCAGTTTATTCCTTAAATCACAATCAGAAACATTTGAATGATATGGTCCCCCCCCTTTTCTTTTCAGTTGAATCCTTTTATTTTACAAACATTATAAAAACAAAATACACATTTTAATTCATATTATTTGGATTATTCAAACTACTGTTCACACTTTGAGTTTTATTTTCACATTTCTGTGAATATAACTTCTGAATTTTGTCAAACGCAAGAATTTTTCTGTCAAAGTCAGGAATCTGAACGGAATTTATCCACAAGCATAGCATGTTCTCATTCCATCAGCCACAACTGGGTAGAAGCCATAAATAATTCGCAATTGTATTTACGATCTTTGCTTGCGCTGGGGATTGAACTTTCAACCTCCATTTATTCATGTAACTTACATCTGAATTTTATCAAGTATTTTATCTACTATGCCACAGGTCCTCAAAATACAGTTACGAATTACTTAGAACTTTTACCAAGTCATGACTGATGAAACGAGAGCATGCTACCCCTGTGGATTAAATAAAATGTTTTGTTTGTAATTCTGTGCAGATTCTGGAGTTGGACAAGCTATTCCTGAAGAAGGTCCGGGATTGCATCGATCAAATTGCAGTGAAAATAATACTCAAGATAAGAACAGTAGTCTGAATAATCTAATACAAATTATCAATCCTCATCTCTAAAATTCAGAAACAAACTACACATTTTAAATTTAGCTCAGTTATTTCTTTGAATTTCAGCTCTATTTTGTGATGTTCAATTTTGCTTTGAGTCTATAAATTCTATTAGAAAAACAATTCTTGTCAAAAGAAAAATATTTTCATTCTGAAAAGTAGGCCGTTAATTAAACTCTGATTAAATGGCTTTTTGAATTTAAATCTATTAAGTTAATTGAAAAACAAAACTTGTTCTGTCAATAAAAAAAAGGATTGTTAATTGGTTCTTGTTCAAAATTCCCATTTTTAAGTGATTATAATGGGAATTCATATGCACTACAACATAAATCTCACGTTATCTCCCTTTGTTTTCGTTTTTTAGATTGTTTTCAAAATGGCGGACAAAGCAGCTGTTCTTAAGGTACTAATAAAATTTTATTTTTTTATTTAAAAATAAAACTTGATCAATCATGTTAATTTTTGGAATATGATATTTTCGTTTTGTCATGGCTACATCCATCATACAGATCTTTTTTTCTTTTTGTCTTTTAATAGAGGGGATTCTGAACAAAAAACATTAAATTAGTCTGTACCCTGTATTTTATATATTACACTTTTCAAGAAACTTTAGTTGCGAACAATTCTGTGAACCCCAATATAATCATCATATGTTCATTCTGGGTACTCAACACATTAAAACCTATCATCATCACTGATTGTCTGAATAGTTTTACATATAACATTGAACAATTTTGTGATTATGGTATAAAGGACTAATTATATGAACACTATTGCGACTTTTCAGATTAAATTTTAAAAGAATCTGAACTCATTGAAAATGACACGAATATTGTTAAAGAAAAGATATAAAAAAAAGATATATGTGAACTATTTTTAAAACTCAATAAAAAAATGTGTGCTGCATGGATTCATTCCAAACTGATTTTCTATAACTGTGGCTAGATATTGCTAATCTGTATGAATCTGTTTGATTCCTCAATTCTTCCTAGAATTGAGTACTTACAAGAGGGACCATGTGAAGGTTGCCATCATCCATAATTGAAAGTGATGCATTGGAACCAACTAGATTTGAATTTGGCATGCCCAGGTCATTAATCCGTGTTGCAAAGGATTTACATATGAAAATAGGAATTTTCTTTAGTTAAATATTCTAATTGCCTAAAATATCTCTCCAGCTTTCCTAAACACTAGCTAAGTATAATAATGTTAAACCAGTTTGACCATCACTCCTGACTTGAAATGGGAGATTTACATCAGAACCCTTGCCAATATTGCTAATAAAATGGTTGTATCAATCTGCTGCTCCAAAAGATATTTTACTCTCGACGCAATCCACTACATGTATACATGTGCCAAATACATCTTGAGGTGGCGTACTGTTGTCCACCTTTGTTCTATCAATATTTTCATAGTAGGTTCTCAACTGAGCTTCTCTCTATGTCACCTCCTGTAGAATATTCACAACAGACACTCGCCTAGCTGCAACAACTGTCAACAACTTCTCTCCCCCATCTGTGCCTAAAACTAAATTTAAATTCCATGAGTAAAGTTTCTTTTCTAGAATTAACTGTCTGTAGAACACAATGCTGTAGGGTTGCTTCCCAGCTTACTATAACATGACCATTTCAAGTTTAATGTAAGCAAGTTCCTATTTAGCCATTCTATAAAATAAACAAACCCTATTCAAGTTTCACCATTAACAATCATCACGGTGTTGTCTCACCAGCTACCTCATACCCATTAACCCTTATTCTAAAGTGACCTTCAGGTCTTGATAAGCAATAACCCCTTCCCCAATAGAACAAAAAAAAGCATACACCTAAATTCTCAATGTTATATTGCCATCCTTTCCATACCGTTTTTCTATTTATTCCTTCTACTGCTGTCTGCTTGTAAACAGTTTCATTTCTGACAAAAATCTGTCCCTATTAACTTGCCTTTCCACGAGGGCAAAGTTAAACACAAGGTCAGTTTTTAATGTAGAAGATATCCAGCTCTTCAAAAACAGGCACTCTGGATGAAACAAAAATAAAAATTATCCCAATCAAGAAGGATTTTCCTCCTCTGACTGACGACATAACAGAGGCGATGCTTTGATACTAATGCAAAATAAAATAAAAAACCCGTTTTGATATAATTTACTTAAACATTTTATATTCTATACTTTTGTCTTCAGACATGTAAAAGTCACAAATGGAGACCTTAAATGTAAATAAGGAAATCCTGGTTTTCTGAAACAAATTTTGAGTAATGAATTCAAATGCATTTGTCTGATCTTGTTTCTCGATCTTTTGAGGAAAAAAAAAAAATAAATCACCAAATCAATTCCTATTTTCTGTTATTTTTTTCATTCTTATTTGTAATGTAACTTTTTACATTAGATTTCACTAAAGAAATTATGAATTATACTGAAAAATAACATGATCCGAATAAAACTTGTTTAAAAATTTTCCAATCATTATTTACATCATATTTTCATCCAAGTTAAAATCGATTCCCTAGTTTTGCAACACTTTTATGTCCTGTTACAAAGATTAAAAATAAATGTGTAAGGTTTCTAAAACTTGTAGAATCCCGATTTCAAATCAAGATCCATTACGATTTTCATTCTAGAAAATGTTTGAAATTCAAATTTAAGACGTATCAAGAAATTGAAATTCAAGGAATCTTGCTTATGTATCAATTTCCAACATTTTCTAGAATCAAAATTAAATAATGGATTTTGATAAAATTTAGACATAATATGAATAAATCTAAATGTTTAACTGATGCAAAACTTGTTTGGTGAATTAATTTTACTGGTTCTGTGACGAGTATTCTTCTAGGGTATACACACACACACACACACACACACACACATGTACTAAAAGAATACACGTTCCAAGATGGGTAAAATTAATTACACAAACAGTAAACGTAAATGCATATCTATTTAAAAATCAGAAAACGCTGACATGAAAAAAACTTGGATTCATTTGACGGCTGATAAATAGATTAATTATAAATTAATGTGATGGTTGATGTTGTTTTGTTGATACAATGTTCTGAATTTCTGGTTCAATAGATGACAATTTTAAGCGCAGATCTGGTTCTACATTCATCCGAGTTCTGTATTTTGATTTGATAAAAATCAACTGCGATACTGCATGTTCACATAAACATGTCGATGCAAAGGGCATCAGGTATCGTAATGCCCTCGAAGCAAGCAGTGGATGTTCGGTTTTTGCATGCAACCAAAAGTCACCCAAGTTGGACTGATTGAAATGTGACCGCATCAAAAGATCTTGCGTGAGATTGATGAAACTATTCCTTTCCTCAACAGAAAAGTCACAGATGTCGTTCACGTTTACTAGGAATGGATCTCGGATCCATAAGTCATTGCGATCAAGAACAGGGAAGTATTCCCGCAGATTTCTTTGCAAACTTTGTAGATGTTCGATGAAAATAGACTTGGTCTCCTCCGTAATCTTAAGTTGCGATATCGAGAGAAAGTCACATAGTGTTGGAAAGGCCCCAAATATGGAGGACTGAATGTACTTGATCCACATTTCTAACTTGACGAGAAAAGTTTCTATTTTTTCTTGGACGTGAAAAACTGTCATAGTTCTACCTTGCAGACTTAACGTTATGTCATTCAAGTAGGCAAATATGTCTGCTAAATAAGCAACCATTGCCAACCATGTGAAATCTTTGAACCATTCGCTGCCAACGAATGCTTTCTCTATCAGAATCAGACGGATTTCATCCCTCAAATCAAACATGCGTGTCAGAACCTTCCCTCGAGACAGCCAGTGTCCTTGTGAATGAATCAACAATTGTTCATGAGCACTGCCCATCTCTTGACAAAGAATATTAATGACTTGAGAATTTGAAGTGCAAGTTTTTATCATGTTAACCACTTGTATGGCCTCATCCAGCGCTGTTTTTAGTTTGACCGGCATCTGCCGTATCGCAAGTGATTCCCGATGAACACAGCAGTGAGTGAGTTTAATAAGCGGTCCAATCGACTGGATCCTTTGAAGGACTCTCTGGTACTTACTTGAGGATATTAAACTTCCGTCAGTGCAGACGCCAACGCACTTCGGCCAACCAATCAGATTCGCTAATATAACATCATTCAGTGTGATAAAAATATCATCACTGCTTGCATCTGCGGGTAGCGAGTGACAAAAGAGAAAGTCTTCGTTAATTTTATTTTGATATTCATAGCGTATAAAGAGCAGTAGATAAATCTTGTCGCAAACATCGGTGCTTTCGTCTAACAGCAAAGAATAATACTGACTAGCAAACACGCGTTTCAAAAGTTGACTTTTAACATTCTCCGACATATTTTCAATTCGTCGCTTCACCGTTGTGTTCGACAGCGAGATTGTGTTATAGTTATCAGCTGCTTCAGGTCCGTGCATCCGACACGCGATCGCCTTCGCTGCGGGTAAAATTAACTCCTCGGCGATCGTGTGCGGTATGCCACTGTTTGCGATTAACAGCGACACATCGTAAGATGCCAAAACGGCATTTTCATTATCACGCCCAGTCGCCGCAGCTTTGCACACCGGCTTTTTCGGTTCGACCGTCGACAATTCCAGCTGTTTGCTTGCGAAATATTCCATAGGTTTGTCGCAGAACTCTTTGTGTTTAGCTTCGAGGTGACGGCGAAGTTTCGCGGGTCGCATGCTCTCGTTCGCCAACGTTTCTTTGCAGATGACGCACAGGGGTCTCTGCAGGTCCCCATCCTGTGTAGAACACACAAATCCAAAAGCAAGGTAGTTATCGTGATAGTAGCGACGTTTCTTGCGTTTCGGCGGACGATTATTTACCGGCGTGGGTGCGTCTTCCTTTGAGCACGTGACTTCTTCGGATTTGATGTTTGTGGGGTTATCGCCTCCGCTGCTCGTAGTATCTTCCCATTTGTATTTCTTTCTGTTTTTTAACCAACGCTCGATGATCACATTCATAACTGTTCAACAGTTTACAACTTAAAAAATTGAAGTTAAAAGGCGTGTGTATATTGTATTCCGGGTGTTATAGTAAGCGGGGTATAAGTTTAGATTAAAAACAAACGTTGATAAAAACAGTTAAAGCACGCGTGTAAAGTTTCAACTTTTAGTGTTTTCCAGTGCTGACCAAGACATGGCTTCAAAATAACGATCTTTTCTTTACTTGTCCTTGTTAAAATATACATATATATACAAAATGGTAAAACGAAAACGGTGATTAAAGTGCTAGATGCGCACCGGCCAAACTTGAAATAGTTGACCAATCGAAATTCAACTAACAAAACAAACTCGGCAAAACTCATTCAAACTTGGGCGACAATTCATCGCCGCACATCCGTAAATTAATTTACGGCAATAAAATGTTGAATTTGAGTTTTCTTAAGTTCGTATATTCTTCTTAACTTCTATATAAATGCGATACCGTAGTTCATACGAAAAGTATATGATTCGTGTAGTGTTCGTTTTCTATTATTTTTATACTTTTAAATAATAAATAAAAGCTTATAAGCTAATATAAAAACACATTTTCGTATCAATGTAAAAAACGGAAAGATTTCTTTTTCTATTTTGTGAAAATTAATTTTGTTTCCTTTCTAGAATTTCCTCTATATTAAAAAAATGGGAGAAAAATCCGTATACGCATACATATCCATGACGAAACGAAAATATCATTTTAAAAATCAGGTAAATTAATCAAGAAAAAAAAATGTTTTTTAACCGATTAATATGAATTCGTAGACATTACAACAAAAATCTCGCAAGTTTTAATTGTTGTTGAGTTATCTCCCTTCTTCGGGCTAGGATCAACGTTTAGTATCTGTTCTAATGCTGCTGCTAGTGCACTTCACTTTTTTGGTCTCGGTTAGTGGAGGAGAAATCCTTCTATAGATTGATACTTTTTTTTTTTTTTTGTTACTAATCAAAATGCCCCTTTTTGTGGAACTGTCCCCCCCCCCTCACATTAAAAACAATCTTTAACTATAAAAATCGGCGTAACGGAAGCATGGGCGACCCTAGATCCGGCCGTATCGATGTCAGGTGGAAAGCTCGAATGGAAAAGTAATGGTCCGGTTACAAAACCAAACTTGTTTTTTTATTGGCATGTAAGAAAATGTGAATATTTTGTGTACAATTTTATTTTTTGACGAATATTTTACAAAAATAAGTTATTTTAGATTATATTTTGCATAGAATAATAAATAAAATGCTGTTTATTTTTATTTATTTTGTTTAAATAGAATGCAAAGTTTTTTTTTTCCAATGGTTTGAATCTGTTTTGGTCTTATTAAATATTGATTTCTTTATTAAATCTCATTATTATTTATTAAAAATAGAATGCAATGCTTTTAATTTTTTTTTTTTTTTTTTTTTTTTTTTTGAAAATTAGAATACAATGTTTTTCATTGTATGGATTTGTTTTAGTATTATTAAAATATATTACTTGGAAAATAGAATACAATGTTTTTTCTGTATTGTTTATTTTTTTTTTAATTGAATACAATGTTTTTAATTGTTTTTGTTTCGTTTTGTATAAAACAAGTTTTTTCAGTTGTTTGAATCTGTTTTAGTATTACAAAAATATATTACTTTATTAAATATTTAATGATTTCTTTATATTTTTAGAAAGATTTTGGAAAGATTCCGAGCCATGCAAGGAACTAGTGCCAAAAACTTGGGTTAACTGTCCTAAAATGGTAGAATGAATTGGTAATGGGAGATCATTTTATATTAAATTTTAATTTGAAAAAATATTCTACACTCTAAAATTCTAAAATACTTTATTTGAGCTAAGGGTGTTATCTAATAATTTATTTTTTATTTTATATTATTTTGTGTGTGTGTGTGTGTGTGTGTGTGTGTGTGTGTGTGTGTGTGTGAATATTTATTTATTGAAATATGTTGAAAATATCTGTGACTATCGACTAGAAGTTGTAGTCTGGATAGACAGGCACGAGTGTAGGTTCCTTATGGTTTGATTGGGAAATTTTGCGGCAGCATTGATTATGATTGATTATGCCTTTCTTGTGCACTCATACCAGGCCCCCCAAAATTTTTAGCATTGTGCTTCATGCTATTGGTCCATTGGTATAGTATTTAGAGGATTAATATGCACCTTTCCTCGCATATTAGGGACTCAACCATGTACAGGCTGTTCCGCATACTCCAGAACTCTATAATGTTTCGGTCTAGATGATCCTTATGTTTAGGGAACCTTTTTTGTATCCTATCCATGAGGCTCAGGGATTGGTAATTTACTTTAGCCTCTTGTGGTATGCATGCCATTTTGATGGGAGATGTTTCCTGACTGTATCGGGATTCTATCCCAGCTTGCAATGCTTCTTCCATGTTGTCTGATTCAGCTGCTGTGACTTTGGTGATAGGTGCAGGGATATGAGACATGGTATTTGCCTCAGCATTGACATTACATGGTATTGATAGGGCCTTGAATTTGTACAGTAGGGTCTGCTCTGTGATGTCTAATATTCTGGGGGGTTTAATTTCCTCTAAGTTACGATTATTGAATATCGGCACAAGGGGTTTGTGATCGATGGCGAGAAAGAGGTGAAAGCAGCCTAAAAAATACATTTTACAGCTTTCTAAATCAAACTTTATGGCCAAAGCTTCTCCTTCAATCGATGCATAACAGCTTTTAGCAGAATTTTTTAGAATTGGAAGCCATCATATACAACCTTTCAGTGTCCTGGCCCACAAAGGTGGTCCATTTTGAATGGACACTCACAATGTTTTTGCAGTAGTGTAAATCCTATTCCTGTTCGATTCCAGTTTGTAGTCATGCATATTGGGTGATTTATATCAAACGTTCAAACACCCTCCTGGATGCTCTCTAGAATTTTATCCTTACACTGCCGAAAGAGTTGCTCCAATGTATCATCCCAGTAAAATCTGCTGTTATGTTTAAGCAGTTGCCCAAAAGGTGACATGACATATGCCTGGGCAAACGTATGTAAAATCAAACCAAAGAAAGATCTAACTCCTGTTATATTTGTCAGAAATGGAAAGTCTGATGCCATCACTTAATTTTGTCAAAACCAGCAAACTACACATTGTCTTTTACAAAATGGAATTTATCTGGGTTGAATATGATTCCATTTTCAGTGCAAAGCATGATGTATCGAATAGTGTGCTAAAAAGATAGTGCTTTATCATCATTCCATAAAATGGAATCGTCCACACAACAGGTCACATGAGGGAAGCTTTCTGTAATGGCAAAGAATCTCTTTGTGTAGCCATCATTGGATTGGAGAGCTCACAAATATCAATATCTGATCCATTTAGTGATGAAAATGGTGATATCCTGTGCTTTTGAAGCAAGAGGAACACTGTGATATCTATTCCAGACATTGAGAATGGTTATCTTATTTCTTAAGCATATTGTATTGACATGGTTGAATGGAGAGAGTGTCTGGTATGTTTCTTGTCTCATGGCTACATTCAAATTCTGCAGGTCAACTGCCTATGTGGACTGCCATCTTTTTTGGGGAACTGTGATTAATCTGGAACACCATGCTGTTGGTATTCCAGCTGGCAATAGTTTGATGATGTTTAATGCAACATCAGCATCTAACTGGGATTTGACAGCTTTTTTCCAATTATGAGGTACTGGAATCGGTTTGTGAATGGCCTTAAGTTGGTAGTTGTCCAAGAATGTAGTAGTGAGTGGTTCTCCTATCATGATCTGCAACATGTGTTGAAGTCTCTGCTGGCAAAGTGACACTTGATCCAATTTTCTAGGTCATTGCAATAATTGGGTTTAAGAGGGAATAGTAGCTTGTCTGGTGGTAGTGGGTAAGGTAATCCGTATGAGCATTCATAAGGAGCAAATGTAGTGTCAGTTGGTTTACAGTCTACTTTGTTGTAACTACTTGAGTCCTAGGTTGTGTCAAAAAGTTGTCGTCAATAATCCTTATTTTTTAAAGGTTGTTTGTGATATGAATAGGCCCTAAATTTTTGAGCAAATGTAAATTATCTTTGAATATGTCACATCACCAAGTGACATCGTGGTGACAAAGGCTCCTATGATGGGCAGGTTGTCATCATTTACAACAAATAATCGATGCTTAATGTGCAGTAGATGCTTTGGAAGTGCATCTAGAATCATTTAATATATCTTCTTCAGCTGTATTTGTTTGAACTTTTGTGTCTGTCATGGCAGCTAATTGGTTGGTTTGGGATTTCTCATCTGTACATATAAAATGTCCAAGGCACTTCTGCACCACCATATTTGATGTCATTTTAATATTAATGAATGAGGATGGCTATGGTTGACTTGGTGTGAACTGGTTGTTGGTCCATGTAGAATTCCCACTTCTTCCTTTAGTCATTTGGGCTGCATATTCATGGTTTATATGAAGGAGGTGTTACCACCCTGGTCATCATTAGGGTCATTCTCCATTATAGCATTAGATAATGCTATGCTGCAACATGTATTTGTGAAGTGGTTTTCTCTTCCTCATTTTTGGCATGATTTACCCCAAGCAGGGCATTGCTTGCAACCTTTTGGGTGTGCTTTGTGATCACAAACTTTGCATTTGTTTTTATCCCCTGTCTTGGTTTTATTTTGTGGCAGAAATTTTTGTGACAGCGTAAATTTGATTGGGGCAATTTGTAGGGTCTCTGCCAGTTGAAAGTGGTTTGATGCTCTGGCAGTAGATTCCAGAGTCAGCAGGCATTTAGTCAAGTCCTTTAGGGTTGGCAGAGAATTAATCTCTGTCAAAATATTTGTTATAGATAACAACTGTGAAAAGCTGAAATTTTGACAACTGGTAGTCGTTATCATCGATAATAACATAGTAAAATTTGAATCATTTGCAAAGGATAGAAAAAGAATTATAAGAATTATTTATTTTCAAAATAGGAACGTCCAAAAGTAAGGGACAAAATTGAGAAACAACTAACAAATATTAGGTTTTAAAATTTTGTCCCTTAGTTTTGGACACTACTGTATAGTAGCGATTTTGAAAAAAAAAAAAAAATGAATCGAATGCCATAGGCTGGAATTGAAACCAAAATATCAGGATTCCTTAACCTTTGAGCAACGCCCATTAACATATAAATAGTTTAAAAAATAGTGTTGCTTAACCTATGAATGCAGATTTGTGTATGCAAACATGTTTAGTTCACTACTCCTGCCAAAGTCAACTGTTTTGCTTTCAATGTTGATCCCTTAGCAGCAATTTTTGTCGGCTAAAAACCAAATTGAAAGTATGCTACAGGCCCAAATACCCTATATATCAAATTTCAACTCTGTAGATCAAATATTCAGAGAAAAGTTTGGTAGAGACTTTTCGCATACACACTGACAAGGTCACTTCTCTCTACACATATATATATATATATATATATACTAGCAGTTCCGCCCAGCTTTGCTCAGGCCCTATATACTGTTCATAATGTTATGTGCATATGTATATATTAAAAAGTGTGAATATGTAATGTCTTTCTGTATAATAGTCTTCCTTGACTACCATAGAGAAAAGACAGACACACATTTTCACTTTTATATATATATATACATATATATATATATATATATATATATATATATAGATAGATAGATAGATAGATAGATAGATCGGATGCAATATTTAGTAATGATTTAAAAAGTATTTAAAAAAAAGTCTCATGCGCCACCACCGAGACTCAAAACCAAAACATTCAGCTCACGATTTATTTTTCCTCTGCCGTCAATGACTGGGCTATGAAAACATGTTTACTGCAAGGCTAAAAATTAAAACATGAACCAATAGCTACTATGTTATGCATTCGTAATGCAGACGTTCAACCTTCACCTGGCAAATTTCATTTTTTAAAATTTTCACACTTTTGCGCCAATTTTTCCGGGCTAAAACCCAAATATAAAGTTTTGCATGGATTCAAATACCTTATATATGAAGTTTCATTGTCTGTAGACCAAAAACTCTAGGAAGAGTTTGATAGGCAAAATTTGTTAAACAAAAATATATACGTATACATTTTTGTGTTTACTATAAAGTTTTTTATGCAAATATTATGCAAGTATAAATCATGTAGAATATCTGCATGACTATAATTACACGTAATACTTAAATAAAGATGATTATCCCATTAGAAAACCGAAGCAACTAATAGGGAATTAATTAAAATGAATGTTTAAAAGAATATGCAAATTAGCTAGATCTTTTGCTAGTGAATGCAATTCAACAACCCGTATATAAGAAAATTGTATTTTCTTTTTAAATAAATAGAAAAGAGGGTTTTTAATATAAATATCAATACACACAAAAGAAAAACAAATTTATAGGAGTATAGAAGATAGATATATAGGAGGAACAAAAACTATATATTGGTAAATATAGATTGGTTCATTTATTCAATAAAGGTATACAAACATTTAGTTGGGGGATAGAGGGGACTCTTTATGCCAAGGCATTTCGAAACCTAATGCATCTCATTAGAAGAGTAGAGAAGATGCTAGGTAACATAATGGGGATGCGGCGTCTAGCGTAGGATTCATCAGGAATTAAATAAATCAATAAAATTATAGATGATGTTGGGGGGGAGTTTTATCGAATTCTAAGATAAAGGAGTAGCGTGTTATATAGAGTATTGTAAAAAAATGTATAGAGTCTCTATAATAGTCTTAAATGCATGTAGTATATGCTTTAAGGCTTAGGGGGAGGTATAGCGTGGATGGGTGGTAATTCTATTTTATCGGTATGTAAGATGCCTATTATCTATGCAGGGGCATTTTATTGACAGATGCAACCGAGACGACAACAGCACTTTGAGGCGGTGTATAATTTCAGGAGGAATATTATGATGATGATTTAAGGTGAAAGGATGTATTCTAAGCAGGGTTGAACAAAAGTGATTACATGGGGCATCGTGTACCAGGGTTTTAATTTAGTGAGGCGAGGGAGGGGCTGGAAGTGAGTTGAAGGAGTAACTTATGGGGTGGGTATGGGTTGGGTAGTTGTAAGGCTATAATAATAAATTTCAGAATACAAATATATATTACGTAATATGTAGTAATAATCCTAGGGTTGCCTTGTTATTAGATGTACAGGAAGTATAAGGCCAAGGGGTAAGGATAGGGTAGCAAAGTTTATGAAGGTGGATAAAAAAACAAAAGAAATTTTAGGATGTGGACGATTGGCATGGTGGGATAATAGCAGGAAAAATGTACTATTAGGCTCCAATGAAACTTGTTGAGCTTTATATTATCCTGATAAGTCTCCTCTTATAGAATTGAACTCACTCTCTTTTTCTAACTCACTAAGTTATATATATATATATATATATATATATATATATATATATATATATATATATATATATATATATATAATAAATTCCACAGCCAAACAACGTCGCAGCCCACAAGAGCCATGACAGTCAAAGATCCGGAAGTCCAAGACTCGAGTTTCGCCCTCATTTGGGCTCATCAGTTAGACACATCCGAACTCAGGATTCGAAACTCGAGCCTCTTGCATGCAAGGCAAGCACTCTACCAACTGAGCAAACGCCCTGCACACAAGAATTTCTATTAACCAACACAGATCAAGCAAACCGCGCCGAAATCCGACTGTGAAATGAACCTACTTCGTCTCAACAATATATATGTCAACATTTTTCTTGTCAAAATAAAATATATAAATCAATATCAGAGCCAGAAGAAATACCAACTTTATACGTACTGTATATTTCGGCATATAGGGCGACCATCAGATAAAACGAGATATAAAATTGGACCAAATTTTAATAAATTTATCATTTGTATAAGTCGACTGCTAAATCACAAAACCATATTTGTTAAGCCTAGGCTAGAGATTTCAACACCCAGTTTCTTATGAAATATTGGTTTTTAAAGGTGATTTTTTAACTTTAAGGGTTGTTTTATATGCTGAAATATATGGTATTTAGATTTAGATTAGATAGATATAGATATATATAAAAATATTTCCATGTGACTGTTCACCATTACATACAGGAGTTGCCAAAATGTAGTTTGGAAAGACAAGACGAGAGTTTCATTCTAACATTTAATAACAACTTTATTAGTTGTCTTCGTTCGTATGATTTGTAGAAAAGTGGTTAATTTTAAAAAGAGTTAATATGTATCGATGCTGATGAAAGATTAGACAGATCTGTTAAAAGAGAGTTCATGTTTGTGTAGTTGAAGTTATCATTTAGTCCTAGGCACAATGGATGCTTTGTCTTTGCATCTTAGTCAAACCCCAGGCCCAAAGGCTTGGGTAGGTGGTGTGGTATCCCAAGGGAGTACTTCAGGATTGGTCTGTGCCATGTGGAGATGTCTTCAGTTCGAGAGCCAGAAAGAATGAAGAGAGAGAGAGTTTCCATGATTTAACTTTTTTGTGCTTTGTTACATATTCAGCTCAACAGTGAGATAGCGTCTGATTGGGCTAGCAAGAAGAAATCCAATCTCCAATCAATTAGCAATGCTGTTATGAAATAAAATATAAAATTCAATCTTAAGCAGCGAGTGTATACTGCTCCTGCTGCTACAAATTCTATGCAATTTTGCAGAATGCAGAAACTATGCATAAATAGAATTCAGCACACATCATCTAATAAGAAACCATAAAAAATGAATAAGTAATTAATTAACATTTAATTTTCAAAGAAATATGCAAATTAGTTAACCCTCATGTAGTCGCTTGCATATCCATGACTGAGTATATTAAGAAGTTCATTTTAATAATTTTGAAATAGTTAATATTAATGTCAAAGTTAGAAAAACTCAACTTTATGCGTGTATAGATATAAATAATGCACATGAATTTAGATAAAAAT
This sequence comes from Euprymna scolopes, assembly GCF_053919585.1. Taxonomy (NCBI): domain Eukaryota; kingdom Metazoa; phylum Mollusca; class Cephalopoda; order Sepiida; family Sepiolidae; genus Euprymna; species Euprymna scolopes. The sequence continues at coordinate 88,531,145 of NC_136499.1, read as the reverse complement.
GGATTGGGCAAAAATGACAAAAGTGAATAAATAGGTAAAAATGGCGCTTTGACAACAGAAAATTAGGACTGTTTGAGAAATGCAGGTTAAGCTTTCATTCCTTAGTTTAAAATAGGGCTAAGCCCTATCCCTTCCTCTGAAAATTAAATAATTTTTAATGAGCATTTACACTGGTAAGGGTGGAGGCTAGGCTTTTTTTTAAATATGGGCTGTCACAGTCAATGAAAATGCTTTCTTCTAGTTTTATTTTAGAGAGCCAGTCTGAATAGTCTTTGTGGAGGTAGATATAAGTAATATAAAACTTAATTGCTTGTATATCCACACTCTTTCTTTCATCATAATTTATATCTCTAGCCAAGCCAGGAGTCACATTACAGAACCACTAAAAACAAAACACATGACAAGTGAACTAATTCACCACCAAGCAAGACTGGTATTTATTATGCCTGACGCTTTTAGTTCTTTGTTTTTGCCCAGAAAACTGTAATTTTTCCAGCTGATATGAGGCCCCTCACTAATATTGAACGCAAAACTATGTAGTTTGATTTGGAGGGGATTTTTTCAGTAGAAAATGATTTTCAAAATAATAAGTCATTATTTTAGCACGCTCCATACTATTCTGTATAAGTACCCAGAGCTAATTTTCTTTCACAAAAAAAAAGTTATAATTGCAAATTGGGGCAAAACGTAAACAAAAACAAAAGTACAGATAATTTCATAAATATTAGCAAGCCAGAAGAGTACTTGCTTCAAAGTTAACAGCAAACGGTGTTTGATCCGATTTTGTCTCTGATTCTGTCTCTGACATCATCTTCTGGCAAGAGTTTTAGTTTCTTAAGTTTATTTTTTATTAAATTGTTAGATGAAAGTACAAAATAGTTAACAAAGAACCCTCCTCAGGATGTTAAAGATGACTTTCTAAATAATATTATTATTTCAATATGGTCAGTAACTTGCAGATGATTTAGAAAGTCATCCTTAACTTAGAAGCTTGATAATCACTTAAAAATAAAACAAAATATTGGTAGAAACCTCCCAACAAATGTTACCATAACATTTATTGGGCGGATTTCTATTAGTAATTTGTTTTATTTTTCATTTTGAAGTCATTATCAAGACCAGGGTTGTCAAGTTGGATGTTGAAAGTTTGACTCCAACTCCTAGAATTCCTAGGATGCTAACTCCGACTCCTTTAATATCTGACTCTGACTCCCACCTCCTATGTGGAAATCTATTCTGCAGATCCATATACCAGCCTCCCACACTTATTCAGCAAACATTTTATAATTACTTTTCATGTATATTATTTTTTACGTTTACATTCACTTGTATGATAAATATTCTCATATATACACTCAACCAGCTTAATAGAATAAGTTAAGATAACAAAGAGATAAAAAATTTACAATCAAATTTTATACTACCAGTTCAAAAAGAATACAATATTTAGGGATAGGGAAACCTCTTTAGGCCATGGCATTTCGAAGCTAAACACCTTTCATCAAAAGAGGGGAATAAAGACACATTATTCAGAGAAGAAATTTTTTAAAAGATAATAGTGCCTTTATGGAAAGATGATCAAAGGAAAAATAGGAAGCTGTACTGAAACTGAAGCCGATTCTAGGACTGCCAGCAATCATTGTAAAAGAGTAATAAAGAACATAAGAGAGTTGTATGCTCAGTCCGTTAAATCCAAAGTAGCTGAGTATAACATATTTTTTATAGTAAAAATCTTTTTGGTGCAAGAAAATTAAAAGCAGTGGCTGCCAGTTATTAAATTATTGAATTAAGTTTCCATTTTCAAGACTTAACAAATTAAATTAATTTAAATAAATATAGCAGCAATAAAATTTTATTCAAACTTTTTTTCAGATTATTATACATAAATATTTATTATAAAATAATTAAATAAAACATAATTTTTCTTTTTAGTGCTTCTACAGAATTTGAACCTAACCAAACTGACTTTTCCAAACTAAAGCTTTGCCCTATTTTAAACTAAAAATGGGAGCTTAGTGTGCACTTCTTGAACGGTCCACATTTTCCGTTGTCAAAATTTTTGCCATTTTTATCTATTTGTTCACTTTTGGTATTTTTACAGGTACCATTTTTTTCAGTGCCATTTTTACCGAGCACCAATACACATACCTGACTTCATATAAATAAAGATAGCTGTTTATTTCAGGTTGCAATTCATCTGTTACTGTTACTGAACTGCCTTTATTTATTTGCTTCTCTACGAGGGCAAAGTTAAGCACAAAAAGTCATTTTTTTTTTAAATTTGAAGAATATCCAACAAAGAAAGCTGTTACAAATCCTTACCAAAAACAAGGAACCTATCGCTCCGATGAGATATAGACAGCTGGTCGAGCATTACAGTAAGCTACCACATATGTACGGTCTCCCCAAGATACACAAAGACGGTATTCCACTCAGACCCATAGTGAGCTGCCGAGGCTCAGCATGCCACCCACTGAGCAGGTACCTTGTGGATATAATAAACCCATTAGCAGGCAAGTCAGCAACACATGTAAAGAATTCTGCCCACTTCACGGAACTGATCAAGGGAGCACCCATCAGTACAAACCAAATGGTAAGCCTAGATGTGGTTAGCCTGTTCACTAAAGTTCCAACTAGTGAGGCACTAGCAGTAATTCAAGATGAACTAGCTGCGGACCTCTCCATAGAAGAGCGCACATGTGTACCATTGCCAAACTTAATGGAAATGCTGACATTCTGCATAGAAACAACCTACTTCAGAATGGGTACTGACCTATATCGAGAAGAGGAGGGGCTCTCTGATAGAGAGAGAAAACCTTGAATAACAACATAGGTTTAACATTAACAAAAACCAACTAAGAATTGTGACATATGGCCGAGTGGTCCTAGACGTTGTATCAAAGTTTACAGTTACCCAAAGGTGCTGAGTTCAATCCTGAATGAAGGCAGTGAAAAGTGACATTCAAAACAGAGAATCACCAACTATGTCCCAGAGCCTAGCTGGAGTCTGAACACGGTACCCCCGGAATAATAATAAAACACAATACAAAACACCTGATGGAGGCCGGAGGGCAAAACGGCCAAAACGTTGTGACAATAACAACTAAGATGAGGAAGTCAGTCCGACAATCTCAACCAATTAAACCACCTCATCTCAAAAATACAGACAATTACTAATAACCAATTCCATAAAAAATATGGAATCATGGAGGAAACAAAAATTTTTAAATTTGCCATAGTTTAGAAGGATTTATTCTCCTCTAAAAAGAAAATCTTGCAATTATTTCCTTTCATCCCTTTGAAAACTACAAATCAGCAATTATCTGCTACATAACAAAATGAACTTCTCTATACGGATTAACAAAAACATTATTATCTACGTGAACTGAACAGAATAATTAGATAATGTGATAAAATCAAGTTGGATTTTTGCTGAAGCGCAAATTTTACGCTAAGATGCAAATTGGGCGCCGTTCATTATTCTATTTCAAGGAATCAATCCTAACAATCTATACATATATAAAAGTGAAAGTGTCTGTGTGTCTGTGTACATTTCCCTACACAATAACTCTGTCAATTTTATGCCTACAGATTCGAAATCTGATATACAGGGTATATGTGATTGGTTTTCAGACAGAAATTTGGCGATTAAGGGGTCAAAGTTCAACGATTTGATCTTTGAGAACTCTACCAAACTCCTCCGACAATTTTGGGTCTAAACACTTGAAATTTTAGATATAGGTTCCTTGGACATGGATCTAACTTAATAACTTGATTTGAGCCCAAAAGAATAAATGTTAAGGGGTCAAAAAAGGGGGCAAAGTTAAAAAAAAATTGACCTCTGCGGTCTCTTCCAATTTCTGGTCTAAATATTTGAAATTTTACATAAAGGGTATTCAGAGATAGGGCAAGCAAGGTTTGGGTCGAAAATTTTTAGTTACCAATATATAAATGTATGTATGTCTGTTTGCATGTCTGCCTTAAACTTTCAATAGAGGCGACGGATTTTACCAAGATCAGTATCGTTTTAAAGTTCAATCTTTCATACGACAAATATCGAAAAATTGGCTAAAAACATTAATATCTTCCCCTTGAACTAGGCACTTTTCTACAGGGGCGGGGGGGGTCACTTTTTTCGCCGATATTTTTGAAAGTTATCCTCTCCTTTTGATTGTCTAGCCTTAATTTTAAAAAATGTCGTTTCCGGTTTGGCAGTGGTCGTAACAGCATAAACGTTAGGTTTTACCCTGTTCTTTTCCTCCTTTCCGGTACGGGTTCGAGTCCGCCTTCCTACTACCACTTTTTTTTTTTTTTTGCTCAACATACACATCCAATCACCCGGGAAACGCCGGGCTGAAATGCTAGTAACAAATAAATTGAAAAAATAATGGAATTTGGATTGGAGCTTTTTATCCTTGCGAAATAAAATTATTTATTACTCGATTAGTGATAATTATTTTTTTTAAATGAAAAAAAAAATAAAATTAAGTAAAATACGCCCTAAATCATCACATTTTTAACAAGATAACTAAAGTAAAATATATACGACGAGGATGAGATTCGAACTCACGCGGGGAGACCCCAATGGATTAGCAGTCCATCGCCTTAACCACTCGGCCACCTCGTCATCTGCTTAGTTCATGTTGTTTTTCATATTATAAATTATTTTATATTACATATTTTTAATGTTGTAAGATTAAAAGATTGTTTATGTGTGTTTAATAATTTAGAAATAAGAATTTCACTATTTTTAATCGCTTAATGTTTAAATATGATTTCTTTATTTGTATTACTCCTAAACTAGAACGCTGAAAACATGATTGCACATGTAAAAACAAACGATATTCAATTTTATGACGTCGATATTTTACGTTATCGTTCGTCAAATCAAAACAAAACCAAATTAGTTTATTATCGAAGTAAACAAAAAAGTTATTTTAAATGTGAGCGTACGAAATAAAAAAAAAAAAGTTCCAAGATAAATATAGAGAAAGAAAGAGTTAAAATAAAATAGACTGGTTAATGAAAAAATAAAAATGGAGAGAGAAAGAAAGAGCGATATTTTTCTTTCTTCAATAATAAAAATGTGATATTGTTTTGATTCTGTCGGCGTAAAATTAATAATTACCGAAACTTTCGATTTTATAAAAAATTATTTTTTTTCTTTTTACTATCAAACCCAACGTATTTACGAAAAAATAATATTCTTTTTTTTAGGCGATTACATTAAAGTATCCACTAAAAAATCGTGCTATTTTTTAGATGGGGTTTTCAAGTTAAATTCTGTTTTTACGGTTTATTTTGTTTATTAAATTGTTAGGTGAAAGCACAGAATATTTACAAAACGCACTCCCCATGTTAAGAATGGGTTTCTAAATAATAGAGCTAAGATTTCAGGTTTTATTTAAATATAATGCCGATCATTTTCCTAAATTTCACATAAAATGAGCACTCACTTCCGAGACACTTAGTAGTGATATGATAAGGACGTATAACCATTTTTTTTTTTTTTTTTTTTTTTTTTTTTTAATAAAGTCTGGAAACAATATTTAATGTTTTAACGTATATTTTTGCGTTCCTCCCATCTCCACAAAATTTGTAGTGGGGAAATCATTTTTTTCTTGACATTTTTTTTTTTTTTCTACAATACAATAAAATAAATTGTGGAAATTTTATGTCGGTGCTAATTTTAAATAATAGGTATCCACCCATATTGATACTTTTGACATATCTTGCGCTAACCGTGTCGCGATTGAATGCTTTGCTCCTTTTGTTTACATTAGAACGTCACACTCAAACAAACCTTTTTTTTTTTTTTCGCTATTTCCAAAAACCCGCGGGCGTTAAGCCACGTCCCCCAATACTTCGATCCTTAAAACACACCCAGTTCAATTTTCTCGTATCCAGTTAAATACCAGCATTAAAATGTTGAACGGAAAACTATCTTAATACTACCAAGCAACAGCAACAACATTCCTTATATTTTTGTGCGCAACAAATTTGGTCATTAATTAATTATACTTCATTGATTGTGACATAGGCGCGTTCACTATAATGTGTCTAAGTTAGGTACCCTTCAAGAAGGCATGAGGGAGGCGCCCTTACCAGAGAATGCCGACGGGGTTACCGAAGCACTTTTTGTAGATCAGAGAGTTCCCCTACTTGAGAGTGCTGACTTCTCAATCCCACTTTCCGACCCTGATATCACAGTTCTTTCAGTTTGAGAGAACTAAATACCCTCCTACCCCCTCCTAGGCTTTGCTTTCTCACTTTGAGAAGGGGTGTACGAGCCTTTTTCAAGCCTCACACAAAAACACACATTCACATTTCAAGCTATGTCATATACATACGCGCACACAAACATACGCGCCCACGTCACACATGTACACATATTCACGTTCGCGTACATACACTCACATTCACATGTATAGACACACACGCTAACGCACACATATGTACTCACACACGCACACATGGACGACGTCACTTCCGTCTTCTAAGGAAATATACACATGCGCAAAGGACCACCGAAAACGAGTATAAAAGAGAGAGCAACAACCGGCTCTTCCTTTTTTCCGGCCCAGCTTCCGTGCTGGTCGGTCGGTCTTCGGACCGCCCGCATGCGTCACGCCCACTTACTGCTATGTATGGGGCACGAGCTGGCGGACTGTATGTACACATTCCCACTCTTTCTTTCTCTATCTACTACTGGTCCCTGAGAACACCTTCGCGTAGCTGACTACTAACTGATGTCAACTCTCTATCCACTTTTTTGTCTACACGCTGGACTATCATTTTCATTTTCACTACAACACTCATTTCTCTTCCCACGCGCGAACAAACGATAGTGACCCGAACTTGAGATGAAAACACATTTCCTATTCTTGCTACAACACTAGTCCTGCAACGAACATTGGTTACACACGCGCGGACATGAACACATGTTATAACTAAAACGTTCATTCTTTCAACAGCAAATAAACGACGTTTATCTCTACCCATCAATTGAAGGAGTCTTTATATCCTGGTCCGTTACAGGGGTTAGTTTGTTGCTAATCGCCTAAGGCGCCTTACTGAGGTATCTTTTGTAGAGTCAGATGGCCCCTCCTCTGGAGCCCTGACTTTTTAAATCCCACTTTCCAACTCTAATGTTACAGTTCTTGCAATGGGAAAGAACTAAATACGCAAAGTTTATATCTAATCGAAATAAATACTGGCGATTCAGCCTTGTCAGTACTGCATAGTTAGCCGTTGACCTCTGGGAGAAGAATATGATACCAGCAGTAGCAGCTAATCAAAGTGGCCTTTTTAAGGCAGATCTCAAACTATCAGAATGTTTAGAGAACTGAGTCTTTGCACAGCTATAAATTAATTGATAGTCAGACATGAAGCACGGAATGAAAACTCAACCTAAAACAAAACAGCGAAAGGTTTATTTTGACATTTAAAAGTTGGACTGTGTCCGAGTGCAAAAAGGAAGAGTAGAAGGTTTTTAGGGTGTGAAGGTTAGGGAGAAGTTCTTGTTGGAATGTCCAGTGGACATGGGCAGGAGAGAGAGGAGAGGGTCTGTCTTCACTGCTTGTCAGGTTCTCTCAACTGGCTGACCATGGTTCTAGAGGGGCTAAAACAAATTCCTTAGGAGATAAGACAAATCAATTCGCTCTGCTTGCTGTCGCGGAATTGCTTAGCGGGGTGGAAGATTATTAAGTCACATGAGAAAATAGATCTTTGTTTTATTTGTGACTGCTACATCATCCTCTGCTTAGGTGGAAAGCCGACAGAAAAAAAATGTTGGCAGGGAGGTGGTGGGGGTATGAGAACACAGGAGCACCTGTTGTCTCAGTCTGATGATTTGTTGAATGAGTTGGTTTCCCCTCACAAAATTCATGTTTGTTAACTCTGGATAGGAGTGTAATAAGGCCTGGTATGGGTCGTCAACAGAAGCAATGAAAAATACTGTGAGGTATTTGATTTCAAAGCCGCGATGGAAAGTTCCATATTAGCATCTATCAGCCAACGTCTGCATATATCCACTATGAGTTTGAAGTGATGCAGAAAGTCTGCACTTAAAATGGAGTAGGATAAATCAGCTATGGTAAAGACTCACATAAAGTTCTACATAATTTCAAGTTAAGAGAACAAGAAATTTGAACATATGTGAAAATACAGGAATGGTTTACCGTTTGCATTGTGTTCAGCAACACTAGCGGCTTCTCAGTGAGGAGTTTCAGTGATCAAATATTGCAAGCTGCTTCTGTATCAACCAAACAACATACTTGGCATCAAAAATTTGTAATAAAATAGGCATGATTGTTCTGTATATCCTGTGGAGAGTGTGCTGTGCTCCACTCTACGACCTTGGTTCCCCTGGTTTAAAAACGGACAGAGCATTTTGCATCACCATGCCTCAAGCAACCATGATAAAAGCACAGTCTCAGCTTGTTTGAGTAGCATGGAGATAAAAAGGGAGCCTTGAATTGGTATATATGCCACTGTAGCTCAGATTTGTTCACTTGTCTCACCTCTTGGAAGAGACCATCAATGGTTTTAATGATAGCCATATCAACGAGCGGTTGGGTAGTCTCCGTTAGAAGAGACAAGTAGTGTTTAGCCTGTAACATAGTAGTTACTGAGGCGAGCTATCCTGAAATAAAAGCACCTTTTTCATTTATATATATATATATATACATTTATATACATATATACAGGGTGTAAACAATAAACTGGAAGTTTGAGATTTCAAACTTTAAACCTTGATAAAGAAAGGACAGTAAGAGATTTGTATATTTAACTGTTTTATTAAATATAAACAAATGCAAACATTTTATTTCATGCATTCTGTGTTCGTTACAACTCTACTTTCAACCGAGTCGTTGTTTGCTTCGTTCACCACATTCTTTTCTTCTACTTCTTCTTTTATACACGTTCGTTCGCTTTAGTGACTAAAAATCGTCTGTCCTCCCGCTTTCCTTTCCTCGTTATTTATGGAACCAGGGTAGGAGATTCTCCGAGATTCCCCGAGATTCCACGAGACTTTTTTCCACATAAAAGCCTGCAGGCGCCATCTTGATTCTCAATTTGTGCTCTGTAGCACAAACATGCAGCCACTTTAACGGTAAGCCACTTCTTTCTCCACACTCCCCCCTGATCTCATGATCTCATGATCACAGAGACGGCGGGGTAGGGGTGGCGATCGCTGCCGTCAGGTGCTTCTGCGAAGGGGGACAGTGCTGCTCTCGTCTTCACGTGCGCTCTCATCCACCGCCTGATGAAGGCTTCATCTCCGTGGAGGCTGCTGATGTCAGAGTCACTGCTTGATAGGGATGGTGCAAACCAAAGCGATGGCCCACTCGTCTCAGTCAGAGTCACTCTCATCGTCCACTGGAGGTGGTACATGTGTCGCCGGCCGTAGGTCCCTAACGTGACGGGGTACGCCATCAACCTGGACACACTGCTGACTCACCACATCGGTCACTGTGCCCCATTTATACTTGTCAGTACATCGGTTTCCTGGCGGCTTCACCCAGACAGCATCCCCTTTGGCATATCGATTCCGTTCTATCTCAGTGGCCACAGTTGTATCGGGGTGGATTCCTTTTTCTCGGACACAGTACTGATAGATTGCGTTTTCAGGCAGCGTTCCTGGAGAGACGCCATCCTTCGGCATGAGATTATACCAGTACACAGCTTCTGCGATGGTGCACTGCTTCCTGACTGCAATTGTTTTGATGCTGCGATGGTTTCTCTCAGCTATACCATTGCCAGAAGGCACATAAGCGCATCTAAACCGCAGCTGCACACCCCATTCTTGTAAGAACTGCCTCATCTGATGGCTGCAAAAGGCTGGGTCATTGTCCATCAGCACTTCATCGGGCGCACCTCTGACAGCTGGCGAATAATGTTGCAAGAGTCCTGGTGCCCGAGGAGTCTCCAGACCACGAAACGTGTAGGCCCACAATCGATGAGGGTAAGGAAGTGGTTGCCACCGTAGTGTGTGATGTCCATGCCCATTCTCTACCACTTACCACTCACTTGAGCGCAGACCTGATCAACACTACGTCCACGGTCAGGTCGTACTCTGTGATGGTGTCGACCAAGGTGGCAAGCCGTCTTCGAATTAACGTCTCACTCGATGCTCGTGTCGTCAGCCGTGCTCTTCCACTTAATGCATCGGTTATCCATTGATGAGTGCATGCCGAGTCAGTCATGATATGTAGAACCTTGGCTTGCCACTGAAGCGCCAAGTTAATGCCCTTCAATGTGGCATCAAGTTCTGCCAGGTTTATGTGCCTCGAATCATTCTCTGGCCGAAGCCAACAGGCATCTTCAATAATGGAATCATTAACTGCAAGGGCAACTCCAAGGGCCAGTGAACTAGCATCAACCCAGACCGTGAACTCATTCCCACTGACACACCACTTTCCCTGAACGGGGTCATCACTGGTCACCCTGGACACAGTCTCTGTCAGCATGCTCCTTAGGGTGACATCGTGTACTGCATCGTCCCATCCCGACGACACAGCTGTTGCACGTCTTTTTATGGCCGCCACGGCCACCCTGAGCCAACCGCACACAGGGAAATGGCCTACCATCTTTCCACAAAGCAAAAACACTGTTCGTCGAGTGATGTTTGATGGGACCTTGGGGACGTGACTTCCTCTTCTCCAGCAAAGTCCCTCCTTGCTATTGCGCACGTGCAGGCCGAGAACTTTTGCTCCATCGCACAGACGCTCTAGTTCCTTACATGTCAGTCCAAAGGTCTCAAAGTGAATTCTAACCGATTGTACTGACATGAGTCTCTCATTGACAAATATATCATCGATGTATGAGGATGTTGCCTGTTGCACTGCCTCATCTTGCTGCCGGATAGCATGCATGATTGCTGTCATAATGCCTGTGCCACATTTAGACCGAACCCTAGCCTGGTTAGACAATATCGGGTTCCTCCAATTTCCACAGTCTGAAATGGGCACAATTTCCTCTCAATGCGTATTTGCAGATAGGCCCTGCGTAGGCCCAGAGTTGCCATGTTCGATCCCTGCTCTCGTCACTCCCTTAATTTGAGTGCACACACATCAGTCCTTGCCGTATATGGGTCGAAATGCTCATTGAGCTCACGGTAGTCTAGGATGGGGCGGACCTTTTGTTTGGTCTCTTGTACAACGGCCATCAAGGGAATCAGTCCTTGCGGGGGGCCAAGCTCATCCTCTGGGTATGGAAGAAGCCAGCCATTGTCGATCCATGTCTGCAGTTCTTTTTCATACTGTTCCCTTAGCCACATGGGTGGGGGATATTCCGATAACCGGTTCCGCAAGGATATTGGTGGCTGATTGTTTGACCACTTCCAAGACGCCGTTGTGCGTTCTATCCCAACCATCATCAATGGACCTGATGTCATCTCGTCAGCATCAGACAAGGCCAAACTATTTGCCAAGAACTTTGCAGTCAATTCTACTCTATGTGACAAAGGCCATCAACTCCCCGTATTTCCCCCTATAACAGAAAACACGCTATGCAACATACAAATATCTGTGCGTGAGGTCGCCAAGCTAATCAAGAACCTTGATTCCAGTAAAGCAACTGGCCCTGACAGCATTCCAGTTATAATGCTGAAAAAGCTCCAACCAGAACTTGCCCCCATACTTACAAAATTGTTTAAGCGTTGCCTTAAGGAGAAATGCTTTCCAACACCCTGGAAAACCTCATCAGTATGCCCTGTATTTAAGAATTCAGGTGAAAAGTCATCTCCCTCTCAGTACAGACCAATAAGTCTCCTGTGTGTCATAAGTAAGTTGTTGGAATCCATATTAAATAAAGAAGTAGTCAACCACCTCAACAGAAACAACCTTCTTAGTGACATGCAATATGGTTTCCGCTCTGCAAGATCTACAGCAGATGTGCTAACGGTTATATCTCATAGGATTAGTGAATCTCTTGACAAAGGCTTCCTTTCCAGGGCAATTGCTCTTGACATATTGAAGGCCTTCGATAAGGTATGGCATAAGGGCCTACTTCACAAGATTTCCAGCTATGGTATCACTGGAAATGTTTTCTCAATCATTAAATCATTTCTCTCCGATAGGTTCATAAGAGTAGTGGTTGATGGGCAGAAATCAGAAGCCCACAGTATTAATGCTGGAGTCCCTCAGGGGGTCCATCCTGGGCCCAACTCTTTTCCTGATCTACATCAATGATCTCCCAAAACACATACTTAAATCATTTGTTGACATCTATGCTGATGACACGACCATCTATGGTAACACATCAAAAGCCGTAAATGACAAAGTTCTCTCTAATTTTCTCTCCTCTGATTTTGAGCGCGTGGTACAGTGGGGGTAGAGGTGGCTGGTCACTTTTAATGCATCCAAAACCAAGCTTCTATCTTTACATCATCAACGCTCTGATCCCCATCTGGCATCAATTGAAATGAATGGCTCTCGTTTTGGGGAGGCTCCATGTTTTGACAAGCTTCTGGGTTTGACCTTTACTCCTGATCTGAAATGGAACACGTACATCAGGTCTGTTGCCAAGGACGCTGGGAAAATGGTGAGATCCTTCTACCACTCCAGAAGATATCTCACTACTGATGCAATTCTCTGTCTGTATAAAAGCCAAGGACGGCCAAAGATGGAGCACTGCTGCCACATCTGGGCAGGAGCTGCTAAAAACAGCCTATCCTGCCTTGACAGAGTACAAAATAGACTTTGTGGTTTAGTGGGGGATGCCTTTTTCTCTTCCCTGGAACCTCTCTCCCACAGAAGAGACGTTGCGAGCCTATCTTTGTTTTATTGTTATTTCCATGGTAGGTGCTCGTCTGAGCTCCAATCTCTGGTCCCCTCTCGCCAATCTTTCACGATAAACACCCGTCTGGCTGAAACTACTGTCAATAATTTTCCCCACTCTTTATCTGTGCCTAAATCCAAACGTAGATTCCATGAGCAAAGTTTCTTTTTTAGAACTGCACACCAGTGGAACTCTCTGCCGCTTGCCTGTTTCCCACCTGACTACAACTTGGATGTCTTCAAGTCCAACATAAACAAACTCCTGACAAACCGCTCCCTTAAGTAAGACACTCTATTAAACCTCCAATACTAATGATTACTACAATACTATCTCATTGATTACTGTACACGCAATAACCCTTATCCCTGAGTGGCCTTCGGGCCTTGATAAGTGGCGACCTTCATGTAAAAAAAAATTTTAAAAAATCGCCCGATAACCAATAGTCGCAGAGGTTCAAATCTGGCAAGCTAGAAGGTCAGATATTTGAGGGATAAAAAGTGTCATCTCTCTCTTCAAGAAAATCTTCACTGTTTTTGACCCATGAGCAAGTGCAGAATCCTGGATGAATATCACTTTCTTGGGATCATAGTTCTTCTTAATCCAGGGTAAGAGAATTTTCTCCAGAATCTTCAGATATTGCGCCGTATTGATCTTCAGGTCCATTTCAATGAAGTGAGGGGTTATGATTTTCCCATCATTGGCAACAGCTCCAACCACCATACAGAGGCAGGGTGTTTACTCTGCATGACTGGAGGAACACCAGAAGGGTCATTGGCGATAACTCTCAAGTTTTTCCGGTTGGAGACTTCGTCTACCACAAACTTTTTCTCGTCTGCAAAAATGTGTACAGCACCACCATGCTTCAGGTGATTGAGTAGCAAGAGACTTCTCTCTTTATGAATGGTCTTATATTTTGCTGTAAGAATGTTACGTCGTCTGCAATATGACTCCATCCCAAGATCTTTTTGTACTGCATTAGAAATCAGCATTTTGATCATATTCTGCTTTTTGCCAGTTCAGCCATTGACTGTGATGGATTTGCTGTAATGGACCGTTTCAAGCTATTGAGAAATCTTCTGGTGTAGATTTTATCACTTCTCGGACTGTGAGCCTTTCTTTGGATGTCTTTACCTTCCCTTAAGTTTGCTACAATATGATAAACAATCCTAGGAGCATAGCAAGTCTCTCTGATAATGTCAGATGTCTTATGCCCAGCATGGAACAATTCAACAATAACTATTCTATGGCTAAATTCTACAATGGTACTCGTTTTTTAGTATTTTTAGGTGGCTTATCTGGAACATCAGACTCTAAAAGTACAGCAACTAACATTACAGCCACTTTAAAAAACCTAAATTGCAGATTGAAATTATTGCCAATGTATCATTTACACCTTTACATTTATAGAAAACAGACCAAAAAATCAAATATCCGAAAATGAAAAGACATTGTCAAAGAAACATGTTTTGAGAAAAATAAACAAAAAGGAAAATATGTTTTAAGAGCCAAAAATAAAAATAAAAAATAGATATATTTTAAATGGTCAGAAAAGAGTTAAGGAAAATGGATGTTTTTTTTTCTTTTTGGAGAGGGAGGTGTATAGTGAAGTGAATAATTTAACTACTTCCTTCTTTGGCTCTGAGAAAAAAGTATATTCATGGAAAAAGTGTTGTTTTTTCTCATAGTTAACTTAACGCCGGAAAAAAACATTCGGTTACTGTCTAGTGAATAGTGGAGATGGAGGGGGGGCACTGGCGTCTTGCTAACTAGTAGACGAAAAATGGCTTAAAATAATTTTAATTAAAAACATTTCCCTTCTCTTTTCATTGTCTCATAAAACGAAGGATTTTAAAGTCTTTCTCTGTCACAAAAAGTTTTTTTTCTTTCTGTATGCTGAAAGAAAAATTTTGCCAGATTTTTTTAAGCTTCGTTGCCGATAACTGCCTTATGTGTTTGTGAGGAGGGGGACCTTTTAGGCTAGGGAGAAATAAAAAATTTGATGTCATTTTGTGCGTCCTCCCTTTTTTTAAATGTCTGATTAAATTTCACCTTTTTCATTGTTCTACTTAATCTCTTAAAAAAGGTTTATGCTTTTTTAATTTTTAATGTTTCGTCATTTAAAAGGCTTGTGTTCTTAAGAGTCTGGTCATCATGAAATGCGCGTTTGCATTCCAATAAAATAATTAATTGATAGTCGTAAACAAAGCACAGAATGGATAAAATAGAAAAAAACTCTTTTAAAACAAAACATTGAAAGGTTTATTTCGGCAGTCGAAAGTTGGACTGTGTCTAAGTGTAAAAAGGAAGAGTAGAAAAATATTGGGAGGGGGGGGGTTAGGTAGCAGTTCTTTGGGATATCCTAGGTTGGTCAGCAGTTACTTCAGCAGAAATTGTCAATGCTGGAATGTCCGATGGACAGGAACAGGAGAGTAAGGAAAGGAGTGTGTCTCCGCTGCTTGTTAGGTTGTCTCTGCTGGCTGATCATGGTTCTCAAAGGGGCTAAAAAAAAGTCCCTTACAGGACAGATAAATCAATGCGCTCTGCCTGCTGATTTGTGTAGTCAAATCGCTCAACTAGGAGGGTGGGAGAATTGATTCACGAGAGAAAATAGACCTTTATTTTATTTATGATTGCTACGAATGCGATTTAATTTTTCACACCTTGCTGCCAGCTTCATCCCCCTAACTCCAGCTCTACTCTTTAGATCCTGCTCTGACTCCTGCAATTCCAGCTCCTTTCAGCCCCAGTTCATTCCTGCAATTCCAGCTTTTTCTCCAGATTTGGCTGCTTTAAATCTAGCACCTCATCTTCCGACAACTTTCAGCTGCTCTTTCCAGCAACACTTGCTTCAGTGGCTACCTCTGCTTCCTGCACCAGCCCTTCCAACGATTCCTGCCTATAGCCTCCAACCCCCTGTTCCAGTGCCTGTTGATGCCCGGTCCTCTGTTCCAGCGACCGTCAATGTCTGCCTCCAAAATCCAGCCTTTCCTGCAACCTCTGTTCTTGTCAATTTATTTCTTAGCAATGTCCACACGAACCTGAAGACGTTCACATCAATCTCTTTGTGACATTATCCTATGCTGCCCAGGCTCCAGTATTCTAAGAAACTAGATCCTGGACAGCATGGAAGGGCTGGTGCAGGAAGCAGATGGAGTCGCTGAAGCAAGTGTTGTTGAAGGAGTGAACTGGAGCTGGGAGCGCAGGAATGAACTGGAGCTGGAAGGAACTGGAACTGCAGGAGTCAGAGCTGAATCTAGAGAATAGAGCTGAAGAGAGGAATGAAGAGGTATCTTTGAGACACTTATGAGTGCTCAAAAGTGTCTCAAAGATACTAAAAACCGTAAGAAGAGTTTATAAAAAGAAAACATATGGTCAGCCGTCTAGTGTATGCGGATTCATTAGGTGGTTGTGCTATCATAAACCGAAGTCTTCACAATTGTACAAGAGATGATTCTCTTATTATTAAGGTGGGTAGTCGTTATCAGAAGTTTCTCTCAAACGGGTTGATACGTTGTTCAGTTGGCATCAGGCAAGAAAGTTATAAGCGTATCAAAAGAGAAAAGGAATAATTCACACAAGTTTTGTTTTCCGTAAAAATTGTTGTATTGAAAATTATGTCAGCCGTGCGACGACACTTTATCAAAACAGAGTTGACATTAAAAAGAAAGGAAAAAATATTAACTGAAAAACAATATATTATGAACTCGTCAACTGGTAGACTTCAAAAGGGTAACACGAGGTTAGTTTTATTTATTATTTTTTTCTTTTTCTTTGCTTTCTCTTTGATAGTCAGATTAGTCTTTTATCATTTTGAGCAGTTTGAGCGGTTTTCATCAGGGGAGTTTCAAATTCGGCTTTTCTTCCGAATGGTTGTTATTTTAGAGAATTTAAAGGGTTAATTCCAAGATCGGATTTAGATACGACATTGAATGGATTGGACCTACCTGAGACATCCCATCACACTTCAAGATCGTCGACATCAATGTCCTTGTGACGTCATCCCTTGCTGTCCAGAATCTATTTTTTTTTACATAGGAGCCACCACTTATAAAGACCAGAGGCAACTCGAGGATAAGGGTTAAAGAGTGTACAGTAGTTAATGGGACAATATCATATTGTATCAAATTTTCATGGGTGTTATTTAACAACCATGAAAATTTTGACCACATTCCTATCCATCCAGTTCCCATTGCTGGCCACGTACAACATTTACTATTCTACAACTTTTCTACTTCCAGAATCGTCATTGATCAACTTCCTTCAGTTCTACATTTTTTTTTATCGTGTATTTATGATGAAATAAATAAATTTCTTTCATAACTGTTCATCTGCATTTGACCTCTCTTCTTTGCCATTTGTCGTTATTGCTGTGACTATTTTCTTAGTTGTACAGTCGATCGGTGCCCAACCGATATGGAAGGGAGGGAGTGAAACAATGGTTGCATAGGTTTTTGCAAGGAATACTCTAAAAAAAAAAAAAAATGAACGATCACCACCGTCACAAAAAAACATAAAACATAAAAATAAACAAACAAAAAGGAAATGCCGTTTTTGCTTTCTGAATGGTTTGGCTCTGACCATGCCTTGCTGTCCTCTTCCTCCTACATAGATATTAAATATAGCTAGAAATGATGCTCAAGAAACAGGAAATGGCAAACAAGCAAAGCTCGTTAACATTCCCACATTAATTGTATAGCTTCTAATGGACATGCCTTGCCATCCCCCTGGGAGAAAATTATCTCCATTAACATAAAAGAAAACACTAAAACAACTTTCTTAACTGAGCTAAAAGAAAAAACAAACAAAGAAAAAACAGAAGAACCATTACCTTTTTCTGTGCAAGAAAAAAACACATTTTGTGTTAAATAACTTGAAAGAAAAAAGATAAAAAAACATCCTTTTTTCTGTCCAAATAACCCTAAAATAGCCAAAAGAGAAACAAAATTAAACAATACATAAAATACAAGAAAAATTAACAGATATCTCACTGAACCTTAACTCCGAATCTTACAGCCCCTACCACAAACCCAACCTATTACTTTTCTATGTTCACAAATTTTCCAATCACTTAAATTCAATTATAAACTCTATAGTATCTTTCATCTAAAGTAGAATATCTGACTGATAAAAACTTTCGATCAGAACTTTACTTTCTTTAATAATGCTTTAAGAAATTCAAAATATAGTGTAAAAATAAAATAAAACCAAAGCAGCCTCTTCACTAGTCGTTTAAAGTTCATAATTATGCATAACATGACTCGAAGGAAAACAAATATGACAAACCCAATAAATAATAAAAATACCTTCAAGCAATATAATCTCAATTAGGCAGACTAATTACAATCACTCAAGCCCATACAACCGTTTGAGATGAAAGAAAAGCATATTGTTTAACCCCGCTTTTAGCACGAATATCAAAACTAACATACCTAAAGAATTTCTTATTTCACTATGCCCAAACTTTCACTAATAATAATGACATCAATTAATAAGAAAATTAAAGTAGCTCAAACAATCCTCTCCCTGTATCTCCTAAAGCTACTTTCAACTGCTAAAAATAGCAAGATTGCCTACTTAAAAATGACTGCATCCACAAAAATATTATACATTCATGTACGATAACTGAGCTACCATCAATCTCTATAACTTCCCTGATTACTGACTCTATAATTCTCACACTCACTACACTAACCAGTACTAATCATAAATACCCTAACTTAATTAGTGACTGCTCTAGTTGCACCGGAAAGAAGCTTTACATGTCTCCCTGTAGTGACTGACATAGTCCAAAATATATTGTACCTATTTACAATGCCTCCCCACGGGACAGAGTTTTTTAACGTGAAGAAAAGGTACAAAAATAAAAAATTGTCTCAGTCGTGAAGGACTGCTCCTCCACCGAAAGAGAACAAGAAATGGAAGTGCAGCATCTGAAGAACACATACTACACTTTGATCTTGTCTAATTGTAGTCTACAAGTTGTACTGTAGAGAACCTACTGTTGATTTTATAAAATCATTATTATATATAACGGATAGAATTAAAGTTTAAAACGAGAAAGTCAGGTATCATAGTTCAATTGTGTTTTAAACAGAAACAGTCATTTCGAATGCATTCCATTATATCAATGAACCTATTGTTGATTTTATATGTCGGTTCTTTCTGCTTGTGTGGTAATAAAACTTCTCAAATTCACTTGTGATGTTAAACTTGAGATGTTAGACTGTATTTTGGTCAAAATTGCCTGTTCTTTCTTTCATTGGATTTTTTCGATTATCGATTATCGGATAATTGAAAACTTTCCAATACAAGGCATATCTAAGAACAGATACATAAAGTACATTTGTATGAAATTTCATAAAAACCGGTCCAGTCGTTGTGGAACAAACTCACACACACAAACACACAGACAGACAAAATTTCTTTTTTTATATAATAGTAGAGATATATTCCTTGTGTAAAGATGATTTCATTCCTGTGATGAATTTAGATATATTTTCTTGCTGTATCTTTTATATCCTTTTTAAGATCACATGCTCCATCTTGTGAATTTCTACACTTAAAAAACATTTAATTCTAATTTAGTGAGAAATAATAAAGAAAAGTTTATAACGGCGACTCTAACCTTCCCGTAACCTTCCATTAAAAGATCAGAATATTAAATATATCGCACATTATATATAAATGAATAATTACCAACTTGCAAAAATACCCAGATATTAAAGACTGGTTATTCATGTAAAACGACTAAGATAAATGAACCTAATTTCCCTTTCCGACCTATCATATCCCACATTATAACTCCCATTTATTCATTAGCAAAACCAAACGTATCAGCACATACGTAAGTAGAGCGTAAAGTTCACTAAGAACTATTACAAATCTTACAAACCAAATAACCGGACAATTAAATATTAGCTTCTCTTGGTGTAGAAAGCTCATTCACTAATGCAACTGTAAAAGAAACAATTGATATAATTATGATATATACAATAATTCGTCTCTTCCTGCTCTTAAAATCAATTAAAGACAACAATACTCAAAAAGTTAGTATTAATTTGCATTGTTATTTTTTTTTTTTTACTTCTGTTTTTGTTGTTTAAAACTAATATCGGTTCAGTATTGTCCTTTGTTGGTTGTGCATGATATATTTTCCTTACATGCATATATAGCTTTGGTTTGGCTGTTTTGTTTTACGGTATATCAATCCTTTTTGTGTTATTTAATGTCGGATTTGATGTGAATTTATTTTAATAAGTTGGTTGTTTTTGTTTTACGGCATATCAACCATTTGCAGGTTATTTAATGCCGAATCCAAAGATTTTGAAGAAAAATCTTTTAATAGGATATATGTTATTTTCAAGTCGGTTTCTATTTAACCCATAGTTGGGACCCTAACAGTTACTACCACTTCGAGTCAAAGTGGACCTAGGAGCAATGTCAATTAAAAGATGGCTTCACACTCCCCAAAGCCCGCAAGCTGGGGCCTCACTACTGGATATAATTTAAGGTTATATCCAGGACCTTTTAATAAGTGTTCACGCTTCAAGTTCATAATATTTCCAATATGTAACCATGGTGCTTATTGCTTTAACTATGAAAAATAAGAATATTTGATATTTTATTTCTATGTTTTTGTCGTGATCACAAGCTTGGTTTCTTTCCAAACAGTCGGTCGCCATGTTGTATATCGTGTGTTTCTTATGTACATGTGAAAATCGAGAATAAACGAAAGAAAAACATGTAATGATTTAGAAGCAATTGTTTGGTTTTTTTGGGTTTTTTTTTTACATTTTCACCCCAAACAAGGCACATTGCCACTTTGATGTAGGGAGCTACTACCAGGGACCTAAATTGCAGGGGCACTATGTAAGGAGTTTAGCAGCAAGATGTCTGTTTTCATTACACTTGAACTTCTGCATGGTTTTACATGCGCATACATACGCACACACATACATATATATTATAATCTAATATATAAAAGGCTATATGTCTGCCTGTCTTCATATTTTCAAACTCCATCTCCCCCGAAACTAAAAGTCAAAGAACAGTGCTAGAGGCTTCAAATGATCGGATTTTTTATGGGCCATGCTTTTATGGGTCTTTAAGCTGGTCAAAATAGTTTTTGAGGGGTCAAAAAAATGGGTTAAAATTGAAAAAAATCGCTATACATTTTATACTCATTTTAATTTATTTTTCATTTTTAATCGGCTCATATGCGTGTAACATTGGGACAGTGGTAACGTCACCAGCTTTGAATGCTACAGTCTTGCTTTCGGTTTCAATTCTAATTGATGGCATCCGACTATTTTTTTTTACTTTTGAAATCAAGATTTTATAATAATATATACAAAATCTGGACAAATTAAAATATCATATTTAAGCGTATTAAACAGCCGGGAAAAGCTGCCCCCACCCCGCTAGTTCTGTATAATATAGCATTTATGATATTATCAATATTTTGTGATCATACTTCAAAATATTCAGCATCAAATATTATTGTGTATATATATTTCAGAAATTTATTGTTCACTAGCAGGACCTGTGTACCGGCGTTGCTTGGTGGAAGTATGCCTCTCACCCCACCTGAAAAAAAAATTAAGTATAGTTATTAGTTGGATCCACTGTCCAAGCATTATAATGGAAAGCATACTTTGGTAGTTTGTGCATTGATTTTAGTACATCTTTTAGTTCAGGTATGCCGTTACTCAAAAAGATGTCCCTGTTATTATTTTAGAAAGAACGAATTACTTTGTCAATGTGCAGTGGTTGTTCAACCTGCAGAGTGTGTTTAATTCTAAAGTTGTTCTTAATGGCCATCGGAATAAACACCGTTTGCCATCTTGAACAATGGCTGAAAAAGTAATTCCTTCTTAATAAAATAACAGGGAAATTCTTATTTTCTAGTAAATGCGTATGTTGAATAAAAAAGTATAAAGATAAAAAATAAGTGCAGTACTCTCCATCCTATATATAAAAATCTCACATCCATTTAAATGTAAAGTCTTGTGTTATCTACTATATAATATTTGATTGCAGAAATTCCCCTTTGGACCAAAGTAGTGTAGGGGCTAGAGGCCTCAAATGGTTGGATTTTTTATGGACCATTGTTTTATAGGTGTTTAGTTGGTTAACATAGTTTTTAAGGGGTCAAAAAGTGGTTAAAATTGAAAAAATTATCATAGATTTTGTACATCTTAGTTTATTTTAACCAGTTCATATATGTGTCACGTTGGTACAGTGGTAACGTCACCAGCTTTGAATGCTTCAGTTTTGCTTTCAGTTTCAATTCTAGCTGATGGAACCCAAATACGTTTTTTTACTTTTGAAATCATGATTCTGTAATAATCTATACAAAGTCTGGACAAATTAAAATATCATATTTAAGCGTATTTTACAACCGGGCAAAGCCGCTTCCCTAATAGTTCATTATAACCAAAACTAAGAATGGAATTCTTAAATGATCACAAACATACAAGACACAAAATAAAAAAAACTTATTTTCTTTTTTATTACCTTTTTTCTTTCTATGCTAGACTAAAATAATTAGATTCCAAAATCAAATGTATATATTTTTTTATATCGGATAAAGTTTTTGTGGGAGGGGGATGGTTTTATTTTCTGATACATGAAGTAATAAGTTTAATTGAAATTATGGTCACTCATTTGTTCGGTTCGGATTATATGAACACTAGCAGGCTGCCCAGCATTGCCCGGTCCTAAAATACGCTTACATATGATATTTTGACTAATGAAGATTTCGTAATTATTATATTATATTGGACAAAATATATAGTAATGATTTTAAAACTTTTTTAAAAAATGACTTGTACACCACCACTGAGAATCAAAGCCAAAACGTTTAGTTATGATTTATATTTTTCCTTTGACATTAATGCCTGAGCTATGAAGACATGTTTGTTGCGAGGTTAAAAATTAAAACATGAACCAAAAGCCATTATGTTACGCATGCGTATTCATAATGCTGACGTTCGACTTTAACTTAGCAAATTATATTTTTTTTTAATTTTCACACTTTTGCACCGATTTTTCCTGGCTAAAACTCAAATATAAAGTTTCACATTGGTTCGAATACCCTATATATATTAAGTTTCATGTTCATGGACCAAATATTTTTTATGCAAATATTACGCAAGTATAAATCATGTACAATATCTGCATAAACATAATTACACATAATAGTTAACTAAAAATGATCATCCCATAAGAAAACCGAAAAAACTAATAGAGACTAAATTAAAATGAATGTTTAAAAGAATATGCAAATTAACTAGATCTTTTGCTGATGAATGTAATTCCACAATCCATATACAAGCAAGTTGTATTTTCTTTTTTTTTTTAAATAAACAGAAAAAAGGTTTGCCTTTTTTTCTTAACCTTCGGGCCAAGATCTTTTTTCTGTTGTTCTTGGCCTTCGGATCAGGATCAAATCAAAGTGTAGTATCTGTTCCGGTAGATACTGCAATCAAAGTAATATGTGGGGGCAACCCCACATATCATACCATTGCTCTTTGGCAATCAGTTTTGGCCAATGTAGGGGAAACCCTTCATACCAATTGTCACTATCCAGTTCCCTCTCGAGGGAACTGGTCCCCCTCCCCTCACTATCCACATTAAAAAACGGTCTTGTGCCTAATTTGCTCAGTGGGGAAGCAAATAAATAAATAAATAAATAAAAAGAGTTATTTTTTTATCCCAATCAGAATGCCCCTTTTCCCTTTTTTCCGGGAGATGGTGTAACCCCACATTAAAAACGGCCTCGTGTCACATTTTGCTTTGGTGGGAAAGCAAATAAATACTAATAGAAAACAGGGTTTTTAATGTGAATATCAATACACGCAGACAAAAAATAACCCACAAATTTATAGGAGTATAGATTGAAAGTTTTGGCCTACGTTTCGAGTTGCATTATCTCCCCTGATTTAAGTGAGTTTCATGGGTGCTTACGAAAACTATTGAATTAATATTAATTTTGTGCAACATAAAAAAAATGTTTTCTTTGTTCATTCGTCACACATCGGTATTTTCAAACTGAACATTTTATAAACTTGTAACATTTACTTTCTCTGAAGAATAAAGCAATCTTTTTTTTTTTTTGATACATACATTTGCCGTGTGAATCCAATTATGTTAATCTAAAATAAAAGGAAAAAGAAAAAACGAAAATAGGGTTTTTGAGTTTGGTTGTTTTTTATTTTATGTTTCCATGATCATTTAACAATTTCATTATTAGTTTTGTCTGTAAGCAATTGATAAAGACTTGTGTTGAAGATGTGGCTATGGACAATACATTTTTGAAACATATGTGCACAATAATATTTGTTGATGTTGAATTTTAAAATATAGATAATGTCATAAGTATCGTATTCTACTGAATTATAATATATCAGCTCTGTAGAATTTAAAGTCCCAATCATTGAGTTAAATTTCATCTTCAGTATTTACTTGTATCATGGAGATTGGGCAAACTTTATTTTTTCATATTTATATACTAAAATCGAGGTCATAGTATATTGAAATAAAAATATTTTAATTAAAAAATATTTTAATTTATTAAATTAAAACATTCTTTGATGTTTGTGAATATTTTCCCGTTCTTTCTTTTCTGGATTCTTAAAATAACGCAGTCGAATACAATATAACAAAAGCAGTTTGGAAATTATCATTCTTACATGGAAGCCAGCGTGCGACTTTTAGTGTTTTATGTTTGTGAATATTTGCTTGTCCTTACATTTTATAGAGAAAATCCGTCATTTTGTATGTTAGTATTTTTTTTTATTATTATCTCGTAGCAGAAGAATAACGAGTGAATCTTTTCATCACTAGAAATAGATGACACGGAATTCTAAATTATTTAAAGTGCATCACGATTCATATCGACGGACACAACAAAAAATGGAATCAAGCTCATAAATTGTGCTGAAGTGACGATTTTTCCAAGTAATGTTGAAACAATAACATATTTTTTTCCATGAAACAATAATATATTACCAGTCATTTATCTTATACTAACATTTCAGCCCAGCGTCGCCCGGATGTTTAGAGGTGTATGTTGAGCAAAAAAAAAAAAGTTGTAGTAGGAAAGGCAGGCTCGAACCTGTACCGTGAAGGAGGAAAAAAACAGGAAAAAACGTGATGTCTTTGCTGTTACGACCACCGTCAAATCGGGAATGATGTAGGTTTTAATTAAGGCTAGACAATCGAAAAGAAGGGATTGTTTTGGGCTCAAGTCAAGTTATTACATCCCAAGGAACCTATATCTAAAATTTCAAGTGTTTATACCCAAAATTGGCGGAGGAGTTTGGTAGAGTTCTCAAAGGTTTTGACCTTTAAGAACTCTACCAAACTTTGACCCCTTAACAGCCAAATTTCTGGCCGAAAACGGATTACAAAGATTTTTCCAAATCTCAGTACACTGTATATCAAATTTCGAATCTGTAGACTGAAAATTGATAAAGTTATTGCATAGGGAAATGTACACACACACGCACATATACACGCACGCACACACACACAGACACGTTCACTTCATGTAGTAGGAAGGCAGGCTCAAACCCGTACTGCCAAGGAGGAAAAGAACGAGGGAAGAACCTGACATCTTTGCTGTTACGACCACCGCCAACCTGGAAGTGGCATAGGTTTTAATTAAGGCTAGACAATCGAAAGGAGAGGATGACTTTCAAAGATATCGCCAAACAAAAGCGACTACCTCCTGCTGTAGAAAAGTGCTCAGTTTAAGGTGAAGATATTAATGTTTTTAACCAATTTTTCGATATTTGTTGTCTGAAAGGTCGGACTTCAAAACGATACTTATCTTGGTAAAATCCGTCGCCTCTGTCGAAAGTTTTAGGCAAACATGCAAACATACATACATACATTTATATATTGGTAACTAAAAAGTTTCGACCCAAACCAATTAAAAAGCTTGCTCTATCTCTGAATACCCTTTATGTAAAATTTCAAATGATTAGATCAGAAATTGTCTGAGTAATTTGGTAGAGACTTCAGAGGTCAATTTTTTTTAACTTTGACCCCTATTATGATCCCTTAACATTTATTGTTTTGGGCTCAAATCAAGTTATTAAGTTAGATCCATGTCCAAGGAATCTATCTCCAAAATTTCAAATGTTTATACCCAAAATTGACAAAGGAGTTTGGTAGAGTTCTCAAAGGTAAAATCGTTGAACTTTGACCTTTTAACAGCCAAATTTCTGGCCGAAAACGGATTACAAAGATTTTCCCAAATTTCAGTACCCTGTATATCAAATTTCGAGTCTGTAGACTTAAAATTGACAGAGTTATTGCATAGGGAAATGTGCACAGACACACACACACAGACAGACAGACATGTACACTTTTATAGATATACTAGCAGGGGTGCCCGGCGTTGCTCGGGTGTTTGGAGGTATATGCTGTGCAAAAAAAGCAAAAAAACAAAAAAAATGGTTAATTTTTTAAAACTTTGACCCCTATTATGACCCCTTAAAATTTATAGTTTCGGGCTCAAATCACTTTATTAAGTTAGATCCAGGTTCAAGGAACCTATATCTAAAATTTCAAGTGTCTAGACCCAAAATTGTCGGAGGAGTTTGGTAGAGTTCTTAAAGGTCAAATCGTTGAAATTTGACCCCTTAACAGCCAAATTTCTGGCTGACACCCGTCACATCGATTCTCCCAAATCTCAGTACCCGGTATTTCAAATTTCGAGTCTATAGACTAAAAATTGACAGAGTTATTGCGTAGGGAAATGTACACAGACAGACAGACAGACACACAGACACACAGACAGACAGACAGACACGTTCACTTGTATAGATATATAGATAGATTATAGAATAGATAATACATCATCAATAGAAAGAATGACAAAATCTATGCATACAAAATTATTTTAATTTGACAACCCAAAGCAATGTAAAATGAAGTGACAACCCAAGACAAGGTAAAATAAAGTATTCGTAAAGAATGAGAGTTCAAGGAGTCCGAGAAAATTCTGATGAAAGAGATGTTTTGTCTGGAAGTAAAATTTAAGTACACGTGTTTGTTTTGGCTGGCACCGCATATGTTTACCTGCATGTAAATGAATAGGCATAAAAATGTGTGTGTGTGTGTGTGTGTGTGTGTGTGTGTGTGTGTGTGTGCATTAACGTTCTTTTGTTATTAAACTCTGTATGTTTATTTCGGCTGGTGCCATGTGTTTTACAATTGTTTAAAAAGCGTACACTTTTTCAGTTTGTGTGTGTATGTGTGTGTGTGTGTGTGTGTGTGTGTGTGTGTGTGAACTTCTGTGCACATGAGTCAGTTGATCAGTGCGTGTGTGCTTCACTGGCTATGCAATAATAATAATGTAAATCTCATTCCTCACAATGTGCTAGTGTCGAGAGTTTTTCGGAACCCCAAATGTACTCAAGCAGGATTATAATGTGCGCACCTGCATTGTCTCTGAAAGATAAGAAGGGAGTCTCAAAGCGCCATGTTTGAGACTTTATAGTAAGTACCGGATTTTACAGTGATTATTTCTTGCGTTTTAATTGGATGATACAACCTGTTGATTTGAGCTTTTGTCCAATAAAGAGGAGATACCAAAAACAATATTCGTTACTGCTGCCAATTCGCAAAATACGGTTTCAAGATGGCTGCGCAATCATTCTGTTTTAATCTTAGACGAGATTTATCCTATATCCAAAGTTGAACGTGATCTGGCTGCTGATAAAGTATGGTTTTTAGCTCAACTTAAAGAGAACCGATGCGTATTTCGGAATTTTTTTTTCTGGTCATTTAATATTATAAAAAAGGAACGGGGGTTGGTCTGTCGCCACGACGTATCAGCTTTGTTTGTTCTTTCCTCCTCTTCCTCCTCCTCTTCCTCCTCCTCCTCCTCCTCATCATCATCATCATCATCATTATTTGCCCCTTTAACACTATCATCATCATAATTATCATCAGCATCATCGTACTGTGCCTGTCTTACGGGGCGATGATCGAGCCATAGAAGTCATACATAAGACAGATAAGGAAGCTTAGCTTTAATAATTGGCTGAGTGAGATAACCCCCGCCAGCTTTTCGCGAATGTTTCTTTTTTCTTTCTTTCTTTTTTTTTTTTTTTTTTTTCTTGCGCTCGTTTGTTTCAAGTTAGTTCTGAACATTTCACCTTGGAATGAAGACGTGTTATCCCAGACTCTGTCGATAAAATACATAAATGTAAAATTTTCTTTTTGAAAGAAAATCCTTGATGAACAAAAAAAAATTTTTTTATTAATTGAGCACAAAAAGTTCCTAAAGAAAGAATTCCAAACAGACAACCTTTTGAGACAGACGTTTACTGGTATCCGAAATGCAATAGTTAAAAGCCATATGTTTTTAAGCAAAATCTTATATTAAAGGAAGAAGTAGATTCGTAGATTCATTACTCGAATTGATTTAAAAAGAACAGTTCAAGAGACGTTTCCTTAAGTAATTTACCTTTGAAAGAAAGAAAAGTATAGCTAAAAAAAGTATATTTTGAAAAATTTCATCGTGGACAAAATAAAACCCCATGAACTATTGACTTTAAGAAGGTTTTGTTTTAAGAAAGGTGTTGAAGCCGAAAGGTGTGAAAGTGCCAATCGATCGTACAACCAATAAAGTTAGAAACAAGACAAATAGGTAATGATAATAGTAAAGAAGTATAACAAACACAGAGGGTCAGTTAAAGACAATATGTATCGTGTTTTATTTTTACCAAGAAATAAATGGTAAAATGTACGGCAATGGATTCAGGATCAGCCAGAACGAGAACAGGTGTATTGTAGGGTTGAGATTCTTAGATCATTGACATAGGAATTAGTAGTTGGACAAACTAGACTCAAATGTATTTAAACTATAAAAAAAATAAATAAACAGGCATACAAAATTTCTCCAGGTAGTTTCACATTACTACAAATGACTACCATTATCTAATTAATATTATCTATTGATAATATTAATTAGATAATTTATACGATGACCTGTGGTTGCTACCGAGAGAGTTATATATGCAAGAATTTTTTAAAAAGGATTTTGTAGGAATGGATAACTGCTTTTCAATCTACACTTTTCAACAGGTTCACCAAATTACTGCAAGTCCAGCAGATAAAAACGACAGCTTACTTCCCTTGTGCAAAAGGTTTGTTTGAAAAGGTAACTTATGGTATTGTTGCAGACGGGCGAAAAGCAGTGTGAAGGTGCCAATTGACTGTACAACAAATAAAGGTTGCCAATTGACTGTACAACAAATAAGACAAATAGGTAACGACAATAGCAAAGAAGTATAATAAACACAGGAGATCGGTTAAAGACAATATGTATTGTGTTTTATTTTTACCAAGAAATAAATGGTAAAATGTACGGCAATGGATTCAGGATCAGCCAGAACGAGAACGAACGTTTCGCGGGGTTGAAATTATTGCATCCCTAAGGTAGTCGTATCGATATGATCTGATGCTAGAACTAGTAGCTGGACGTCAGTATACACTGAAACAGGTCAGTGGAACGCAAGAACTAGTGGCTGGTAGTGCTGGAGATGCAGGGGTGAGCTGAGGGCTACAGAAAGCGCGCTGGAGGCTGCTGGAAGTGAGCCGGAGTTGAAGCAGGTTTAGGAACTGAAGTGGCACGCTGTGGGGGAATAGAGAGTGGAGTATGCATCGTATTCTGCCGCCTATGGTCCCCACACGACTGGAAACGCCGAGGGAGTGTTCTTAACTCCCGAGCGGAACTCAAGGATTTGCTGTGAAAGCCATTGACTTTATGGAGAGCCGTTTGTGCTACAAGCTCCACAGTCAGTTATGATGTCGCTAAAAAACAAATAATTATTATCAATTTTAGGCTAGATTTCTTACCGGCGTTTATTTCCAGTATTAAATCCCCAACTAAAAATAAAACGGTTGTTATTTTGTTTCGTAACGAAAATTTGAGTTTTGTGTTTTTTTCTTTGTTGTGGAAGAAGAGTAAGTTGCTATTAATGTGGCAAATTTCTGGGAGTGCCAAGTTTCAGCCGATAGCGTGTTTTTGTTTACAATTATGGGAGTGGTTAGTTAGCATACCACGACAAAGGAATAAATTTTGAAGAGACTGATGCATTAAAAGTAAAAACTACTTCGAAAGGCAGAAGAGATTCTGGAAAAAGTAGTCTTAAAAAATATATTTTATTGGATTTTTGTTGCATGCTTCTATATTTCAGCCTTTTTCTTAAGTGAAATTTCCGTTTTCTTGTTTTTTTATTGTAGAAAAGTGAGGATTGTTCTTGTTCTTTCAGTCCGTCTTACTTTATCTTTTTATGCGTCATTACCTCTTATCGCTTGAAACGATAATCATCTTTAAAAGAGTTTTTATAACAGCATTTAGAAGCGAACTTTCGAAGTAGATTACCAGATTATGCCTCTTATGTCAAAGCCATTGTGAAAACAGAAAAGTATAGTTAGAAAAAATTCTGAACACTGAACATCAAAAGAAACGGTAAGATTTAATTGTAATAAATCCTAAAAAACAAAAAAACATTGACTCCATACTAAGTAAGGCTAAACGTGGGTATTATGGCGGGATTGCGATCTACATTATTTCGTGACTGTATCAACTCTTCTATACGTTATGAGCTTAAGACGAGGTCTGAGGGCAGTTTTTTCTTTCTTTTTTCTTTTTTTTTTCTTTTTGTGACATACTATTCTGTACTTTTGTAAATTTACCACCATGTTGTCCAATTTATTCTCGGCACTTCAAGGTCACAACATTTATTATTTAAGACAAAGTTAATTATCACTATAGTTTCATGCTTAATTGATAAGAGAGAAAATACGAAAGGCGATCTTGCAGCATTTGAAATACGTTTTGAAAAGTTTTAGTTTTGAGAAGCTTTTGTAGCAGCCGCTACAAACAGGCAGATACCACTTCTCACAACTTTGAGATTTGAAATCCATTTCTCCATGGCTTGTCCAATCACAAGCCAGCTCTCAGTCGCGTGACCGAGTATATAAAAGGCGAAATCACAAACCTTTCTTTCTCTTTCCGCCTGACTTCAGCTGGCAGCACACATTAGCTTGGGGCTTTTGCCTCAAGCCTAACGTGAGTACAAAAGAAGCTTCTCTTCAAACTCCTACTTGCTTCCACGTGCCGTACCCAAACGAACATTCTTTGTTATGCTAAAGAACTGTCCTCAACGATACAACTCACACACACACCCATGATAACATGTCAATATACTGAAGTCTTTGCCCTTTCTTTCTCTCTAATCGGCTTTCTTTGACCCGGCGACTACTAGCTATGAACACGTGTGGACCGAACTGTTCTCTCCTCAACAAGCCGGCAATATATTAATTCTATATTCACACAAGAACACATGTCTCTTTCTCCTTCAACAGGCCTGATCTATATCTAATTGTCGGATATCTAATCTTCGTCTCCACACGAGGAACTCTTCACGACTACTAAGAGAACATGTGTGCGTACGAACACTGAACTCTCTTACTAATACGTTTCTCTCTTCTACCAAAGCTACTAACGAAGATGACAAATAAAGTTTGTTTATTAAATGTTAAAATGAGACTACCTTTCGTTGTCTTCATTATTAACTAAACTTTAGTTTTGAGATGCGTCAATAACAGCCACAGAGCAATAACCGATGGATCCAATTTAACTATTTAATAACCAATGATTTAGTTATCATGTTAAGCATGTATTATTTCTCCCTCAAAAGTTGCCTTGGAAAAGTCCCAAAGACGAAGAACTTCTGAAGTAACATAGCCTTATTTAAGTTTTTTTTCCGTTGTAGAATATTGCTAGTGTGAGCCAGCTAATCCAATGAAGATGTTGTGCTGAATGGATGCGATAATTGGCAGAGTGTAGTTCCTGGCAGAAGTCTAGAACAGTAAAAACCCCTGAATGCCAGAGTATACTGGCATTTGTAGAGTGGCATCTGCCCCTCCTGGCATGTTTAGCCAATCAGGCGCCTCAAAATAGAACAATCCACCATCCCTGACTAATTGTAGGCTGGTCCAATGGCAATTAGCATACCACTAATTGCTACTGAATAAATATGTTGAAATTAGTTAAATGGTCCATAATGGTGGAGAGGGAAGGTAAGCGCATTCTTGATTCTTGATTCTACATCTCCCCTCCCCCATCATGTGGGGGTAACGGCCTCCGAGGAGGAATGAGCTCCTCACGGCCAGGTTGATTATGTGGGAATAGCTTCGCAAGTGCCCGCGCCGATTTGGCTGGCATTGGTCTAGGAGGTTCAGGTACTTCTTCTGGAGTAATGTTCCCGCCGGGTTGCTGTGTCCGAAGGTCAAATTGAAGGTCTGGTACAACAGGGCTGTTTGTCTCTGTCACTTGGGGTATGTGAGGTGGGGCCCCTGGTAGCGTGCTTGGGATGGGCTTTGGAGATGTGGGAGTCTCAAGTTTTCTGAGGAACCGCCGATTCTGCAAGGTGATTCTACCAGAGCCATCAACTCTGATACGGTACTGCCGATTGGGGAGGGCTTCAATCACCCGACCAGTGATGTCCCAGAGACGGTTGTTTTTTTTGTAGTACAACCGAGTCCCCACTTTGTAGTGGGCAGAGAGAATGGGCCGTACGGTTATACATCTCTATGAGCCGCATGTTGCGCCGAGAAAGGGTTATCTCGCGCTTTCGAGCCACGGCGATCCATTCCGGATGTAGCTTGTAAAGAGTCGGGTGAGAGGGGAGGTAGTCTCGAAGTCGCCTGTGGAGCAGAAGCTGTGCTGGGGATAGGCCGATACCATTGTATAGAGGTATTTCTGTATTGTAGGATGGCCCTGGCAGCCTTGTCGTTATCTAAGGACCCTTGTGGTCCTGTGTTGTCATCTACAACCCTCTTGGCTGTTTTGACAGCTAGCTCCGCTCGACTGTTGGATTGTGGATAGGCCACAGATGATAACCTGTGCTTTACAGACTATTTATCTAGAAACTGCTTGAATGGGAGAGATGTGAACGGCGGGCCACCATCACTGCTGAGTTCTTCTGGGGAACCATATGCTTGAAATATCTCCCGACAGATTGAGATGAGCCGAGAGGTGGTTGCCTGCCTTTGGCTTAGGTAGTACAAGATGAGCCAGCCAGTTAATCTGTTAGCGCAAGCAAGGTATCTGTGGTCACCAACGTGGAACAGATCCATGACAATCTGCTGGAACGGCCACTCTGGGGACTGTGTCAATGTAATTGGTTCCCGGGGCTGCCTCGGTGCGATCCTTGCACAAGTCATGCAGTTCTCCCTGGTATTGCGGATGGAGGCATTCATTCCAGGCCAATATATGGATTCGTTTGCTCGGGCTTTCATTCCAGTTATGCCCTGATGTGCTGAATGTAGGCAGTGCAGTATATTTCCTCGTTGACCTTTTGGAACGACTATTCTTCTGTCTAAGAGCACCAGGTCATCATGGGTGCTGAGGCGGTGCCGTACTTCCCAGTACTCACGGACTTTGGGTGAAGTGAGAGTTTGTGTTTCAGGAAAACTTTGCTGTACCGTACTTATCAACTTTTGGTACTGTGAGTCATGACGTCCTGCTGCCTTGATGGTGCCTGGTGATGTGATCGCAATGTTGTCATTGTACCCAAATGTTGATATGAGAGAAGTAGATTCAACTATGCTATTCAGGTTCTTCGATTCGAAGTGTCTGATTTGGAAGGCTGGAAGGGAAATACGTCAAGGAGGGCGTTCATCACGGCCGTTGGGTTACGGGAGAAAGCGTCGGGCCCCCTATGCCATTTCCCAGGACAATGTTGTATGTTGAAGTGGTATCTGGGTTTTTTCCTTCAATCTAAACAGTCGGGGGTTCTGGATCTTGCTTAGATCTCTATCACCAAACAGGCCCGTCAGTGGCTCGTGATCCGTCACCACTATGAGATTAGGGCAACGCATAACAAACACACGCCATTTTTCTAACGCCCATGCAATTGCTGCTGCTTCGCCTTCTATCGGCGCGTACCTGCGCTCTGCGTCAGTGCAATATCTGCTACCAGCGAATACCAGTTTCCAACCTTCTGGGCAGCACACGGGGGCCTTTTCCATGGTACACGAACAGTGTTTCTGAAGGAGCAGGAAGCCCATTCCTTCTTTGCTCCAATCAGGGGCTAGGCTAGTGGTTCGATTCTTGTCAAATGTTGCGACTCCCTTACGAACAAGGTTGAATCCTGTCCGTAGCGCCATGTAGAATATTGCTAGGGTGAGCCAGCTAATCCAATGAAGATGTGCTGAATGGATGCGATAATTGGCAGAGTGTAGTTCCTGGCAGAAGTTTAGAACAGTAAAAACCCCTGAATGCCAGAGTATACTGGCATTTGTAGAGTGGCACCTGCCCCTCCTGGCATGTTTAGCCAATCAGGCGCCTCAAAATAGAACAATCCACCATCCCTGACTAATTGTAGGCTGGTCCAATGGCAATTAGCATACCACTAATTGCTACTGAATAGATATGTTGAAATTAGTTAAATGGTCCATAATGGTGGAGAGGGAAGGTAAGCGCATTCTTGATTCTTGATTCTACATCCG
This sequence comes from Euprymna scolopes, assembly GCF_053919585.1. NCBI lineage: Eukaryota > Metazoa > Mollusca > Cephalopoda > Sepiida > Sepiolidae > Euprymna > Euprymna scolopes. The sequence continues at coordinate 88,496,819 of NC_136499.1, read as the reverse complement.
TGACTATAAAAATTTTATTTCAATTTTTCCTCACTGTCTTCTACAATAACTGGTAATGATAATTCAGCTAAATAGTTCGCAGATGAAATATGGAGTCAAATCTTGCTTCCAATTCAGTAGCAATCCGATCATGATTTATTTGATAACGACATAGACCCGTGTCTTAGTGTAGCCTGATAAAATATTTTCAACTAAGAATTTTCAGATCCCAACATAAAACTAGAGGAGTGAAGCGAACTACGGGTACTATTAATATTAACATATTTATGTGTTTTGAAAAGAATACGTGAATTAATATAAAACATGTTACATTAAAGTAAGATTTGAAACAAATTCCAAACTAAGAGTGTATCATCTTTCTTACTGTAATAGAATGTGAACAGAATAATTTAAAAGTATTTCTCACCGAAAATGAATTTCTATTCAATTTTATTAATCGTGTAGAATTGTCGCTGATTTTTATTTTTAGTTGAACAAGAAATTCTGGGCCCAACATTTTACTACGGTAGTTAGTTTATGTTTTTTGTTAAAGAAACAGGGGAACAAAAACATGAAGAATACAATTAGAAAACAAATGAAGGTGTATATTATGTATTCACGAATATTTCGTAAGTTAACAAAACATGTTAAAGTTCTATGCGAAATAAATCCATTTTAAATTCTAAAGTAATAATGTGAGTTTTTAGTGTGTTTTCGCCTGAGTTGACTGTAACAAAAAATTACCCCATATTACGTTCAAGTTGTGAATCTGTTCGGTTTTTGTTGTTGATTATGTAAATTAATACAGGAGTCTACAATTGTTTAAAGCAAAAAGCAAAACAAAACATGGGAAAATTATTATGGAGCGAAATACGAGTACTGTTAATCTATATAATAAAGTACATTCAGTTCCCCTCGAGTAATTCGAAATCAATCAGTAATTCCAACTAGGATATACGATGAGAGGGTTAGTTCCTATTTTAATCACCGAAGTTATTAATAATTGATTACATTTTGCTGTTATTGTTGTTTTATTCATTTATTACTGCAATCAGTAATAAATAAATAAAATAAAAGTAATAGATATATTTATGTATTCTGGAATACCTCTCAAGTAAAGCAAGTAAAATAGAAAAAAACAATTACACCTAAACAACATTAATGAACAACTAATCAATGCTATTTAGACATGGTTTAAAATAGAACCATATCGAAAGGTCATTTTAAGTCAATCAAGAACATGACTTATTGATCAGATGTTTTACTTCCTTTCACCGAACAATGAATTTTCAATGGTAAACATTTGTTGCAGGGAGCCGATGGTTCATGTGCTGATCGACCATACAAATAAGAAAGTAGACACAAGCAAAACGACAAATGGTAAAAGAAGAGAGGCAAACTCAGATGAACAGTTATAACAGAAATGTATTTATTCCAACATAAATACTAGAAAAGTGATAGAAGAACTGGAGAAAGTCGATCGGCGAAGATTCTGGAATCAGGAAGAACTGGAAATGTTGAACCTGACAACGGCGGACACTGGATGTACAGGAATGCGGAATACAGGATAGCTGGGAAGGCTGGAGATTTTGAACTGGATCCTGGACAGTATGGAGTAATGTCACACGGAGATTAATGTGGATGTCCTTGGGGTTGGGTGAGGTAGGTCCGGTTTGTGTGGAAGTGGCCAAGGACTGGATTGACAGGAACAGAACGCTGGATTCTAGAGCTGCGCATCGACGGTTGCTGCAACAGAGAACTGGACGTTCCCGAACACTTGAACAGGGTGCCAGATGCCGCTACTTAGTATCTTCCTCCACTGCCTTGGCTTGACGACTGTCCAAGCAGTCAGAGGTGGGGGACCTCCCGACTCCCGGGTTGAACTGGATTTTTATGGTAGAAGCTAGTTGAATTCATTTAGAAGGAGCCTTACTACGGTGGACGTGCAGTATTATATTAGCATGCTGGGGCAACGCCAGATAATTCTGATCGATTATTATTAATAATATTGTTAAATGTTATGTAGAGTAAAATATTCAGAGAAAATGTTCTAATAGAAAGGAATGTTACAAAAATATGTAAGTTTGGAATTTAACTGAAACTTAAGTTTTAGATAAACAAAATACAGACAATTTTTATCAGGTGTTTTTTTATTCTTTGGTTACGTGGGTGTTCACGTAATAAAATAGAAAAAGGGGTTTATATGTACACGTGGATTTTAGTTGAGGTTCAGAATTTGATAGATATAGTCGTTGGATATAGAGAGTCAAGCCGACCAGTTGTAATGGCTCGGAACACCCGTCCAACTTCTATCGAATGTAAGGAACCTAGGATAGCTTGCAACTTGGCAATGAGAAAACGGCCGGAATAAAGTTGCTGAAAGCACAACCGAGACTTCTGGTTTCTTTGTAATGGGTTTTCGTGCAGCTTTTCCAAAACCGTCAAAACAAGACCAAGATGGACCAGGTATGTTTCCCTATTGTTTAAATTCCCCAGAGAAATTTTATTCGTCCCTTTTTGTTATGAATGTTATATGTCCGTTGAACTGTATTTGTGAATATATTGACATATAGAAACACAAGAACACTAGATGATCATGGATATACTCATGATTATATACACGCTATAAACATTCAATTGACACATAAACACATGAACGTTTATATACAGATTCTCACAATGCAAAAGACGTGTCTAGGTCACAATAAATTAACTATAACTAATTAATCACCGAATTTGTTCCAGTGAAAAGTATTTGAAATGTTTCTTTAGAGTTTTTAATCAACAATTAGATGCTGGTGAAGTGTAAGAAGTGTGTTTATGGTTAAATAATAAAGTGTTACCTATTCTGCATTTTCCCTGGTGGATTGTTAACTATGCAGCACTTCTAACTAACAATTTCCAGTTTGTAACAATTTTTAAAACATTTAATCACTGGTTCAATGTTTTAGGGACGTAGTTTAACGTCCACGTGTTTTTGAAAATGTCGAAAAAAAGGTTTGTTTAAATCTAACGTTCTAATAGAAGCAAACTCCGACATATTTAATTAAATTTCAATTCATGAAATGTTATTTCAACGGAGGTGGCGCTCATTATATATATTTTTTAAAACTATGTGTACGTTTTTGAGGTTTGATCAGATCAGAGACCCCGTCACTTAGTTTGCCACTGTCTGGATTCAAATTTTCACTTAAAATATATTTGATTTATCATAACTATTGTAATTCCATTCCTTAGCTTAAAATCGTTTTTTGTTGAATCACCCTCAAAAGGATATAAACGCCCCTATCATGATTTTACATTATATTTTTACACTTTTCTCCACTGAACCTCAACTGGCAACGAACTTGAAACGTTTACTAAAAGTAAATTCACATAAGCCAGAATTGTACGACATTTTTGATCGGCTTGATCATTGATATTATTATTGTTTTCCTGATTATTCAGCTACTTACCGGAGAGACAACGTGAAGGTATTATTTGCCTTCTCTTCAGAAGGGTGGACAAAGGTCAGATGTGATTTTGAAAAGCCAGCGTCCTAGGAAAAATGCAATTTAGTCAAAAACTTTTTAACAGCCATCTCGTCATTCTCCCGATAGGAACATCTCAGGTGATTAGCAATAAACTGCTTCTCAAAGAAAGAAGGTAAATCCCTGGAGGGTGGACCTTCTAAGACTACACAAACGATATCCTAGCCACTGTTCGACTGATTGTTGGGGACGTATACTTGATTGGTATGAACAACATTTACTCACGTTGACCACGTAAAAGTTACTGCTATTCATATGTGAAAGTGGTGCACTGGAATCGACTGGATTCGAACTTCGCATACCAAAATCATCAGTGCGTGTCATAATCTGCCTCACCACAGCCACTCACTGAAATTTTTGTCACATGATTAAAATGATCAATTGCATCACTACGCACACATGGGCTGAATCTCGCCTTAAGGCAAACTCTGAAAATCATACCTCTTAACCTCGCTACGCATGTCAGCACGTCTACATACAACAGTATACTTCTTTACATGTGTTATCACTACATAAAACACGAGTAGTGACGACAATGTACACGGAATGTCAGCTATGTACGGCATATATTGTCCCACGGACAAAACTGGTTGCTTATGGAAAGAATAAAAAGAATGTGAGTAACTTCCTTGATACAATTGCATCCGAAAATAGTGTCGTTATTTCCAGACAAACGGAAAGATTAAGGTCAGGTAAAAATAATGTTGTGAACACAACGCATTATATATATATATATATATATATATATATATATATATATATATATATATATATATATATATATATATATATATATATATATATATATATATATATATATATATATTGAAAACAATTGTAGAAATAAATAGAACGTTAAACAAAGGCGACATTGTTTAATGAATGAAATTATTTTAATTTAAGGTGAATAAACACGTCAGGAGTTGGTCTGGTGAACATGTCTGTAGTAAGATATCCTTACTATAATAGAGTTCTGTGTGTGTTGATGACTAAAATTAAGAATATTATGTAAAAGGAATATAGCTATTAGTAACAACAATTATGATATACTAATCTACGAATATAATCACCAGTGTCGTGTAACCCCATTTTCTTTATAAATTATATTCTTAGTTTTATTTACAGAGATACACTTTTTCCATTATCAGGTCGTCTGTTAGTATGTGTGTGTGTGTATGTGTGTGTGTGTGTGTGTGTGTGTGTTATGTCTAGTTAAAAGTAAAAGAAAACAAAACAACCACGATGAATATGGTATCAACTAAAAGGGTAGGAATCCGGATGCATAATATCTGAAAATAAGAAAAAATTGTCAATTCTTTGAGGTACAAATGTCATTTTATTTGAAGAAGGTGCCAGGTAAAAATATTGCCTTTAAGGTGCTTGTTTAACAACTAGCATTGACCGATTCCACATGAAGTTCTATTTGGACACACTTGGTATACTAAAGATATTGAGCACTTTTTCATTAAATTATATGAACTCCATCGTGAACAACGTAGATACCTTCATAACAATTTCAAAAATAAAAGATACGGTAATCCTACTTAAAAACGAATAAAAACACGAAAAGTACATGACAACCTCCCCACCAGATATTTCGGCCAAAAAGGTACAAAAAAATATCTCCGGATATTTAGTACTTCTTATTGCCGTCGCGCTGGAAAGAAAAAAAATCCCCCACCACAAAAAATAAAAATCAATCAAAATAACTTTTCTTTCAATCAAAATAGTAGGGAGAGCTCGTGCGATCGAAAAAAAAAATGAGCCGCGATGAGCTGCGAAAGAGGGGCAAAAACTTACAGAAAAATGCTTTTGCCCACAACACCATGAGTGCTTATGACATCACAGCATTACAAAATTAGCGTTTTAAGCATAGTTTTACTCGTAGTTTAGTTTAGTCACGTGCGAAAAAGAGACGCGAAAAACGGACCCCACTTCCAAAAAGTGGGCCGTCACAGAATGAATCTTTTTTCTAATTTTAACATATTATGCCTCCGGTGCATTGTCCTTTCAAATGGTACCAGTTTCATCCCGGTCGGATTCGAATGACAAAAGTTTTTAGCAGACATACAAACACGCACACGCAAACACACAAACAGGTCACTTTTATATAATATACTAGCCTGGGTGTCCGGCGTTGCCCGGGTGTTTGGGAGTGTGTGTTGAACAAAAAACAAAAACATTGGTAGTAGGCAGGAAGGCTCGAACCCGTACAGCGAAGGAAGAAAAAGAATGTGAAAAAAAAAACGCGACTTCTTTGCCATTGCGTCCATCGCCAAACCGAAGTGGCGAAGGTTTAAATTACGGCTAGTTGATTGAAAGGAGACTATGACTTGCGAAAATGTCGGCGAAAAAAGCGACTCCTCCTTGTAGAAAAGTTCCCAGTTGAGGGTGAAGATATTAATGTTTTAGCCACTTTTTTGATATTTGTCGTCCGAATGGTCGAACTTAATAACGATACCGATCTCGTGAAAATCTGTTGCCTCTGTCGAAAGTTTTAGGCAGACATACAAACATACATAATAGCGATGGGATGATTCCAAAATTTTTCCGATTCCGATCCAATTACCGATTCGGTTTTAAATTTCCAATTCTGATTCGATTCCCGATTCCGATTCTTTTAATATTTATAAATATTAAATTAGAGATTTGTTTTTTCTTTGTTTTTCTTATTTTGTAACTTTTCAAATTATTACATAAACCCCCGGATAATTTCCGGGTATATTTTTTCTCAAATGATTTCCTTGTAATGTGGAAGGCAACAAAATCTTTTGTTTGGATTTTTAAACAAAGCCAAATTTTATCAGTTCGTCGTTAGTGTACATGCTACTTGAAAGTTTTCATAAATAGTTGAAAATAGTCGACGATTCGTAGGTAAAACGAGAAAACGATGTAAGAACAAAATATTAACAACGCCCCCTCCTTCCATTGTTACGAAAGAATTTCTAAATGATAATATTATTATTTAGAAAACCGTTTTTAACATGGAGAGGGCGTTAAGCTTCGTTAACTATTACGTGCCTTCCTACTATGAATGTTTAAATTTTGTTTTAATTATATAAATTTTGTGGATTATTAAATTGATTTGATTTGCTGTAAAAAAAAACAAAAACAAAAACGAGATGCAAATAATAACAACTAGCGGGACCTGTGGAAATTCCACAGGAGACTCATTCATATGAAATATATTGATGTTGGTATTCATGGCATAAATAGAGATGCTCTGATATTATTGTAACTCTTGTTAAAACTGCAAAAGTATTTATCTAATCTCGCAGGAACGCCCGGTGTAGCCAGGTCGTAAAATACGCTTAAATATGATATTTTAATTCTTGCATATTTCGTATATATTATTATAGAATTAATGTTGTATCGATTTTTATATATTATAAAGTTGCAATTTCAAAAAATAAAAAAATATATCCATATGACTTTGATGCTGCAGCTTGATTCCTTCAGCTATAATCGAAACTGAAACCAAAACTTATGAAGAATTCTTGATAAAATTATTTATTAAAAAAATAGTTAACTTAAGTGCTATCAAATATACTTGAAACCGAAACCAAAACTTATGAAGAATTCTTGGTAAAATTATTTATTATAAGAAATATAAGTTCCATCAGCTATAATCAAAACCAAAACTTATGGTATATTAAAACTACCCCCCCCCTCAGTATTTTCTTTAATTTTCTATTTTTTTAGCGATTATCGAGACTCCTAAGATGTGATCACCTCATGTCGGACATTATTTCTCGTTCTTACGTAACACTCAACGCTACTTTTTTTTTACTGAATAAACGCTTCAAAATAAATTAAACCACTAACAACTTAGCCAGCTAGGTAGAAAAATCGATTTTGCCCCTTTTAAAACAACAGTAAATAAGTATAAATATTAAAAAAAAAATGTGGTCGTTTTTTAACAGAATAAATGCTTTAAAATAAGTGAAACCACTAACGACTTAGCCAGTTAGGTAGAAGACGGGCACTTAGAAAATCGATTTTAACAACAGTAAACAAGTAAAAATATTTTTAAAAATATTAGGGGGGGTTATAGGCTCTTTTATAAACAATATCTCCTTCAAGAACGGTCATAAAATGTGTTTTCAATCGATATTTATTCAATAAGACACCAGTTTTCCTACCTAGCAAAAATGGACGAGTTTTTCAGGCACGAGTTTTCCGGGTACGAGTTTATATAAGGAAACATGAAATAATTCAAAGGGGGGTGGTGATCAGACAAAACCGGCGCCAGAAAAAAATCCAAGAATGTTAAGTTTTCATATTAAAGTATGAAGTCTCTAATAGACACCATATGGCCATTTATCAAATAGGTGCGAAAAACTTTTTAAAATCTGTAATATTGAATAGGCAAGTGAACTCTAGAATATTTACTTTGCTTACAATAAAAACTAATAAAAATAAATTAAATTAGGTTTGTACAGTTTACATCTGGGAATGGGTTTTCAAATAAGCTTGGAATAACAATCGACACAGCCGCCAAAATGATTTCATTGTGTCCAAAGAGGTGCCATAAAACTTTAATTATTTCAGAAAAAGCCGATGACAGACACCTCAATGTACAGTGGCGCCAATGAAATTTACACCCACCCACCCCGCCCAGAGCATTTAAAACTTTTTAAGAATCATATGAACTCCCTCGGATGAAAGCACTTAGACATTTTAGGGAGTAGATGCATGACGATTACAAAGGCAATAGGCAAGTTATAAATGACCAATAAATAAAATAAATTAAACTCTGCTAATCAATGTTAAATCTGTAAACGAGATTTATAACTCATTCTGTTGTTCTTCTCAGTCTTATGTTGTAAAGGAACAACTTCTAATAAACAAACAAAAAAAAAACAATTTGTGCTTGTTTCGTTTTTTATTTAAAAAAATTTAAAGAATCGGTTTGGAATCGGAAATTAGACTACCTTTTTTCCAATTCTGATACCGATTCCGATACCCCAAAAAGTTCCGGTTTTTCCGATTCCAATTCTGATTAATCGTCCCAACACTAATACATACATACATACATACATACATACATACATACATACATTTTAACAGACAGGTGAGATTTATATTATAGACTAGCCTGGGTGTTTGGCGTTGCGCGAGTGTTTGGAGAAGTGTGTTAATCAAAATAATCTATATATATAAAAGCGAAAATGTGGGTATGTATGTATGTTTGTATGTGTGTTTGTGTGTCCGCTAAAAACTTTCGACAGACACGACGAAAATTCACAAACTCAGTATCATGTCGAAGCTCCATCCTTCGCTCGAAAAATATCGAAAAATTGGCCAAAAACGTTCATTTTTTCACCCCGAAATCGACAATTTTCGACAGGGGGGGGCAACAAAAACGGTCCTCTCGCGACGACGACCGGTTCTACGCATGCGTCAGTGCAGTTGTGCCCATCGCCAAACCGGAAGTAGCGAATGTTTAAATTAAGGCTAGTTAATTGGAAAGGGGGATACCTTTCGAAAATATCGGCGAAAAACGACCTCTCCTTGTAGAAAAGCACCCAGTTTAGGGTGAAGGAATTAGTATACAATTGCGCCTATTGCCAAACCGGAAGTGGCGTCGGTTTAAATTAAGGTTAGACAATTGAAAAGAGGGGATCTCTTTGGAAAATGTCGGCGAAAAAAGCGACCCCTCCCTATAGAAAAATGCCAAGTTGCGAGTGAAGCAAATAATATTAATAGCCAATTTTTCGATATTTGTCACCTGAAGGGCCGCGCTTCATAATGATACCAATCTTGTGAAAATCCATTGTCTCTTTCGAAAGTTTTAGGCATACATACATACATACATACATACATACAAACATACATACATACATAATTTAAACAGATAGGGGAGATTTATATTATAGATTAAGATTATTACTATCTACGCATGCGTAAATGCTGTTCTTTCCTACTTTCATTTTAAAAGCATAAATTTGCAATGGATAGCGTTTTCAATTATGGTGCTCGTTTTTTGAGGTTGGAGCCAAGCACGGCCCATCTTTTTCTTTCTTTTAATAACATAAGTAATAAGCAATCTTATTTAAAACATAAAAAATCTATTTGCTATTTTAGAAAATGAATTTATATAATTTCTTTTCATTTTTTTCTCGCCTATTCTTGAAGAATACAATAAAAATTGTTTTTGAAGTTTACGGGCCGTGCTGAGATAACCGCCCACAAGTAACACGGGCGTTAAAACGGTCTGTAAAGAGAAATCCTTTTAGACTAAGGCAGCATTTAAGAAATTCGTTTAAACCGGTATATAGTGCTCAATATCCTGAGAATAGCTTCTTCTCTTTGTATCCTTTCTACCAAAAAATCTGGCAGGGAGATGGTCAGGTACTTTTTAGGGCGATTAAATGTTCGTGTTTTTGTCCGTTTTTTTTTTTTAAGTAGGATTACGGAAATTTTTGTTTTTGAAATTTTTACATTAAAATACAATTACCAAATTCCCCCCTCATATTCGGATATACTCGGATAGAGGTGGATATATCGACGTTGCTCACGATAGAATTGACATATAGTAATGAAAAATGCTCAATATCTTTAGCATAGCCGATGTATCTAAACGGAAGTTCGTTTCTTCTATTTATTATTTCTGGGCTCGGGCACCGCCGGGTATACTTGCTAGTAGTAATATAAAAATGCTGTGTTTATACTTTTACAAGTTAATTAACTTGTGGATGTTTGAAATTAATGTTATAGAAAGTCGCCGAATGGATTTCCTTCTGAAATATATAAAGTAAATGCTGGCCTAAAATAAGAATTTTGCAAGGGAAATTATAACTTTTACGTCAAAACACGCACACACACATATATTTATATGTGTGTGTTATCCCTATCCCTATATGCATAATAAAAGAGGCGCAGTTTTTCCTCTCTGGACCAAAATACCGTAGGTTTACAACAACAGATGGCACATGCATATTTGTTAGGTTTACACTATTAGTCATTACCTTATTTAACTATATAATGATATTTTAGACACATTAATTCGTAATATTAAAACATTACATTTATTCTTAGGAGCACCGTCATCATAATCTACATAGCCTATAGAGGAAGTAGTTCCAATTATACCCCCCCCATTTCGTATGTCCTCTTACGACCACATTCTTCACCGTGAGGATTTATCTTTTTTCCTTCTTTCCTGTGTCTTCGCCATCATTATCTGCCAACGGAATTCATATACATAGCATACTCTTACCACTTCTTATTTATACAAATAACAATTTCTCCCGCGTCAATATCCGGCCCAGCCGATTGGTTAAGATGTAGGCATTCTAAAATTCCGCTATTCGGTTCTTCCGGCATTAAACGAACGGTTTGCCACGATAAAACACTCCGCCATTTATGTACATAAATATTAGTTTCTTATACTTGAGTTTGATATTGTCAAAAGATTTAGTTACATGCACGCGTTAATTCGTGTTTTTACTTACATTACATATTGCTTCGCAAACAAATCCGATAAAAAGTTATAGTACCCGACACGCAAAAGGAAACAATGGTTCTTGAGGAAACGGAAACGAAAAAGCTCTGATTTATTTTGGATTTGGAACCTGATATTTATCATCTGCATACCGTGTTTTATTACAATTGTCTGTTTATATTTGATTAGGTTTTATTTTAAAAATACAATAACTTATTTCTACTTTAAACTGAACTTTTTTTTTGTTTTTTTGTGAAGAAATTATACTTTAAAACTAAAAGAAGTGTTTTTTTTTTATTGTAAACTCATAATTAACATTAATCATTTTAGTTGTGCAAACAAAATCCGATAACGCGTCATAACACCCCAAAAGCGACCACACAAAATGAAACAATGGTTATTGAGAAAACGAAAAGTAAACGAACTTTACTTTTATCATTACCAGAAAAGATGTACTTCCACTGTTATTCCCTTACCTTATTACTAAAATACCATTGTCAATTCTTTATTTTTTTTACATGCGCACCTTTCAATTATTTTAACTTTTTTTACTATATAAAAATATAATGTTGTCTTCATTAAGAACTTGTTTTATTAAAATTATATTTTCTGATGCAGACTTTTAAAGAAATGTATTTAAAATTATATATTTATACTTTTGTATACAATAACTGGTTTTTGTTTATGAATACTTTCCGATCGAAAAAAAAAATGGTTTATTACTTATTTGTCGTGTTCATTGACCAAGAATATATCGAAGTTTTGTTATTTTTCTTTTTTAATTCCGTTTTTTTTATTTACGTGAGTCTTGCTCCACAACGCCAGGCGGACGACGGAAACCACCGGATTATACCGAGTGAACAGAATTCAATAAACAAACGAATAAAAAAGAAAGAAAATAAAACAAAAAAACTTACCGTAAAATTTGCATAAATATTTATTTTACATTTATTTTTTTTTATGGCAACTGTTTTTTTTTTTTTTGTCTTTTTTTCGTAATAAAAGTTTGGTTTCTTTGACTTAGTGAACAAATATATTTTTGGTGCTTACTACGCTAGGCCACCATTTCTAAATTGCGATGACTGCAATGGTGTACGCAGCACGTTGAAGGGAGCATTCCGTTTTTGCTCTGAGAAGAAAAGGAAAGAATTTTGGCTTGTGCAGCCTTTTTTTATTTATTTGTATTGAACTTTGCGCTTTTCGGATTATTTTGTTATGTTTCCTTTTTTTCTTTGGCCGGGTATTTTTTTTTTTTCGCTGTTTTGCTCTTATCGAAAAACAGTAGAATTTTATTTTTTGAATAAAAAAAAAAATACTCGACGAAAACAACTGTTTTTGGTTTGATAATTATATTTATTAAAAAAAATAATAATAAAAATTTCAGTTTGGCTTCAACTTTGCGATTTTCGAATTATTTTGTAATCATATGATTTTATTCAGGATGTAACAAACATGCACTTATGTTACCGTGATTTTTTTTTAATGGTTTAAGTATCTCACCCAATATTTGAAGTGTTTTAAATGTTTGGAACGTGTGCTCATATACCCCTTACCCGGTCACATACATATTAGGGATACTTTAAGCAGATACCCACAAGCTAATAAATAAAGTAGATAATACGGATTTTACATGAGACTGGTTTGCACTTATTGATCTGTGCTGAAATAATAGTTATTATTTAGAAAGCCATTCTTAACATGGTGATGGGAGGGTGTTGTCTTCTTATTCTGTATTTTTATTTAACAATTTAAACAACAACAACAACAGATATCGTAAAAATTTCATTAAACTTGAAAATACTATTTAAAAAATAGCGCGGATCAATAAGTGAACTTGCACCAAATAAAATCTCACTATTTTTCGAATGAGAAAAAACACCGACGATTAAAATTTTCCTTTATTTTTGTTTATTTTCGTTTACAAGTGCTAATCTGGACTTGCACTATTTTCCTATTAATAATTACCTATAACTCGAATCTCCGGCCCCAAAAAATATCCGGTAAAAAAAAAAAAAATTAAACATAAAATAAGCAAAATAATCCGAAAAGTGCAAAGTTTCCTTTTTTTTCTTTTTTTTTTCTTTTTCTTCTTTTTTTTCTTCCTTTTTTTCTTTTTTTTCCTTTTTTTTCTTCTTTTTTCTTTTTTTTCTTTTTTTCCCTTTTTTTCCTTTTTTTTCTTTTTTTTTCCTTTTTTTTTCTTTTTTTCTTTTTTTTCCTTTTTTTTTTTTTTCTCCTTTTTTTTTCTTGTTTTTCCTTTTTCATTTTTTTTTTATTTGCAGCGCAAAAACGGAACGCTCGCGTTTCTTTTTAATCAATCTGTATAATCCGGCGGTTTCCGTTGTTCACTGGGCGTATGTGTTTTTTTTTTTTTTAATTATTATAATTTATAATTAAAAGCGTTGAACAATACGTAGTACAATGTTAGGTATTTATGTATTTTTGGTATCATGCTGAAATAATAATAATAATGTTTTTATTTACAAAGACATTTTTACCTTGGGCAGAGGAGGGTGTTTTGTCACTGACCTTACGAATGAATAAAAAAAGTTAGCATCAAACTTGAATTTAACCTGAAAACACTATTTACAAATAGCGCGGTAATAAAATTACATAAGCACCAAATTTTAAAGTAGATATTGATCTCGGATGCATATGATGGCAGAGCGTGATACTATCTGCCATCATATGCAGCTGAAGCACAAGTTAGTTACAAAACACCCTCCCCATGTAAAGAATGGCTTTCAAAATTGTAACATTATTTCATCATGGAACAAAAAATGCAAAAATACCGAACAGCTAAAAACTTACTCTTGCATTATTTTTTTTCTTTATTTGTTAAACAACGTATATAGCTTACATTCAAATATAATTGCATAGTTACATTTTCAATGACGTGATTAAATTTAACTCATTTAAAGTTTATAGTCAGATTAAATTAAACCAAACTTTAGTGCTTATACATTTTTGATATAGCGCTATTTGTAAATAGTTGTTTTCAGGTTAAAATCGAGTTAAACAATATTTTAAAAAAATATTTTTTTTAGAATTCTGTTTTTTTTTTAATTTTATTTATTTATTTTTGCTGTTGTAATTCAAATTATATCACCGATAAAACTTATCAAGAATAACTGTTTATATTTTTAAACATAATAACATTTATTTTATGTCCAATTTTATTTACTGCATTAAGGTAAGTGAAATAAATAATGGAATTATAGTTAGTTATTTGTTTTTGCTTTTGCGATACGTTTTTGAATGAATTCAATTATTTACGAAAGTGCATTTTTACCTAAATGCGAGTTGGGAATAATTTTCCCTTTAACCAATTATGTATCCCCACATGGGGAGCGGTATATATATTGTTTTTAAAATATAATTACCCACTGACACGTGTTTCGTCGTCTACAACTCATCAGAGTCGCTAGATTCAGCCACTGATGAGTCGTAGACGACGAAACACGTGTCAGTGGATAATTATATTTTAAAAACTATATATATATATATATATATATATATATATATATATATATATATATATATATATATATATATAACTATTTTTTAATTATTTGTTCTTTTCAGCTATAAAAAAAGGTTACAATTTTTATGAACCTATATTTAATTTGTTAAGCTTCAACGTGAAATGTGGGGTATAACACCTAAAATAAAATATTTCCTCTTATATATTTAACGAAACCTACTTTTATTATGTAAGTTTATTTAATAATGAATAAATATCGAAAATTCTAAGAAAATATGACTTTTATTTGATTTTTTTTCTAGAATTTTCAACATGGGTATGTCTACGGCTTCACAAACGTCACTGCATAGGAACGTGGTTTTAAAGCGTCAATAACGTAAACACGATTTATGTCTCGCAGTTTCATTATTTTTTTATATTGTAAACAATTTGTAAAAATATTAGCAGTTTATTTAAAGCTTCTTTAAAATGGTAAAAAAGTTAGGATAATAATATTAAATTATAGTTACATGGTGTTACATACAGGGACAGGTTAAAACTGTGGTGCGCGTTGGAGGTACCTATTATACACATTAAAAAATAAAACATCTGATTACGCTATTGTGGCAGTACAGACCCGTTTCTTCGACCTTAGCACATTTAATATTTAACACATTGATTATTAAAAATAACATGTACGTTCACTTTTAACGTAGATATCGTTCTCGAACACAAATATCGTAGGTGTTCTGTTTTATCATTAAATGTTATAAACATTGTCCACCAAAACTAAGCTGTTGGTTTATTTCTACAGTAGATAAACTTCTGTTTACATTACTTATCGATGTCTACCAGTGATTGTTTGTTTAAAGAAGTCATTTCGAGGCTATAATGTTGAACGCCAATCGTGGAGCAGTAGGTTAAAGCGTTTTCCGTCTTCGCACCTACTTCTACAACTCTTGTTCTACGTTCGCTCCTCACCTCTGCGGATAATTTTTTCTTTTTTTTTTACATTTCACATAAAAGGATTGGATCACTTCTTTTCCATTAAAATTTGAGAAAGGCAAATAGGTCTAAAACAAAAAATATATTGTTTTTTTTTCTATTTCATCATAGTTTGTTATTTAAATAAACTGTTCTGTTTATAATGTTTACTTTCACAGCTTAATTAAAACGGTCGCTTTCTTAAATACTGTTTACATTTATATTTGGTAACGTACAGGTGACTACAGTAATTTAATTCCCTCTAAGAGACACAAGGTTCGATAGTTTTTTGCCAACAAAAATACCTTGCCGTGAACTTTAACCTGAACCATACCCTGACAAATACACTGAACCTTCCAGCAAATTTTGTAACAACTCCACCCCCAAGCACAAGAATGGGCTGTCTATTTCGAAAGCCATTTTTAACATGAGGAGGTTGGGAGTTGGCCAACAACAAAAACAACAACCGTATTTGAAATTTATATGCGTGGGGGAGGGCATGCTACCACCGGACAACGCCGGTTAACGTGTCCTGCTAGTATATATATAATTTTCAGATGAACATATCTTGGCTCAAACAAAAAATTATTGGTCGAAATAAGCACTATTGAAATCAACACACTTTTGCCAACGCAAAACAAGTATATTTGTGTTAGTAACATCTTGCTTTCTGGTGGCGATAAAGTCGCTGAAGGCATTCTTGATATCGCTAAAGTTTTTGGAGCATTTCACACGTAGAAAGTTATTGATATGCTTGAAAAAGTGGTAGTCAGTAGGTGAGAAATCTGAGGAGTATGACGGATGAAGCAGAGTTTTGTAATCCAATTCGTTCAACTTCTGCCGGGTCGGTTTAGCAACGTACGGTCGAGCATTATCGTGGAGGAGAATTGGGCCTTTTCTGTTGACTAATGTTGGGGTTTTGTTGTCGAAGTTCCTGATGCATTACATCTATTTGTTGACAATACCTCTCCGCCGTAATGGTTTCGCCTGCATTAAAGAACTGTAATGGATGAGACGTGTAAAAAACAGTCAGCAGGGCTATCTTTTGGTGCAACTCCGACTTCGAGAAATGTTGTGGCGCTTTATCGGAGTCTAACTAACATTTAGCTGAGCGTCGCCGGTTGTCGTAAAGAACCCACTAATTATCGCAAGTTACAACCCGATCGAGAAACAGATCGTTTTTGTTGGGTAAAAGAAGGGAAGATGACACTTCATAACGGCGTTTCTTTTGGTTGTCGTTACATTTGTAAGGCACCCATTTATCGTTTTTTTTTTCTTTCCAATCTCTCTCAAGTGATTGGAAATCGTGGTATACGATACGTCTATTAAGAAGCTAGTTCTCGAACAGTTGTGCGTTGATAGGCTTCGACCACTACGCTCATTACCTTCAAGACTTTCGTCGTCTCAACGAAATTTCTTAAATTACCATTGTGCTGTAGTGGTTCCTGGGCCAAACGCTTCGTTGATATCGCGAGCTGTTTCAGCAGATTTTCGGCCTAGTTTTTATTGAAATAAGAAAAAAAACAAAAAAAAAACACTTGTAAACGTTTTTTGTTTTAATTTTTAATTTTTTTATTTCCATACTTTGTGAACCAGGCGTGAACGCAGACCCCACCATTTTAATGAACCACCGTTCTGCCAGATCAAACATACCCATTCCTGTGTCTACATCTTCTATCATTATATGCAATCAGTTTTTTTAAAATAGTCAACCATATAAGGGCTTATTCGTCATCAGGCACACACACACACAGACATTCAGCTTTATATATATATATATATATATATATATATATATATATATATATATATATATATAAATAAAGCTGAATGTGTGTATATATATATATATATATATATATATATATATATATATATATATATATATATATATATATATATATATATAGCTTAACGCGTAAGACGAAAAGAGAGAGTTCAATTCCACAAGAGGAGACTTATCCGGATAATGCCAAGCTCAACAATTATTATTGGAGCTTATACAATAGAACAACGAGAGTATGAAATGAAGTCACAAAACTATATATTGGTGGATATAGAATGGATCATTTATTGAATAATGGAATACAAGGAACATTTGGGGGATAGAAAGGAATCTTTATGCCAGGACATTTTGAAGCCTAATGCTTCTCATCAGAAGAGTAGAGAAGGTGCTAGGTAGCATGAAGGAGATGCGGCGTCTAGCATAGGGTTCATTAGGGGCGAAAAAGATTAAGAGGAATTATAAAATGTTGTGGGGAGCTTTATTGAATTCTAAAAAAATAAAGAAGAAGTCTGTTATATATAGTATTATATATAAACTTGTATATGGTCTTTAACATAGTGTTGAGTTTAAGGAGTAAATGTTTTAGGGTTTAATTGGAGGCGTGCAATAAGTAATGCCCCTGATCCACTTCTAATTGTCTGATCTAGCTGAAATTTTGCATGTAAAATCATTTATATCTCTTCGGGTTATGTGGCAAATTACAGCTCTGAACTAATTTTGGTTTGTTTTACAGGTGTTTGAACTGAGTCAGGTGTGAAATGGAGCCTGTTGAATGTCGAGCAGTGATCCGGTTTTTATATTTGAAAGGGCGCACACCACAAGAGACTTTTGATGAAATGAAAGAAACTTATGGTGATACTGCCCCGTCATATAACTTTGTAAAACGCTGGCATCGTGAATTCAAACATGGCCGGAAGTCTGTGGAAACAGCTCCCAGACTTGGTCGCCTCCTTCTGCCATTGATGAGGCATCTGTCCGTCAAGCTGAGGCTGCCATTTGGAAGATTCGCCAAATAGCCCAAGATGTCAAGATTAGTACAGGGTCTGTGGAAACTATCATTCATGGCCATTTCATATACATAAGGTGTCTGCCAGATGGATTCCCTGGTTGCTCACACCATTCCAGAAGCGAGAACGCGTCGAATGCTCGAGGATGAATTTAGAGATGTGCCAAGAAGATGAGTCAAAGTTTTTCAAAAAGCTGATTACACAGGATGAAACCTGGGTCCATCACTATGACCAAAGCCCAGTCAATGCAGTGGAAGCACTTGGACTCATCACCTCCAAAGCAAGGTCATGCTCACAGTCTTCTGGGACCCGGACGGAGCAGGACAGATTTCCTGGCAATTACAGGAGCCTATTATGCTTCACTTTTGAGGAAATTAAGGGAAGCTATCAAAATCAAGAGGCGGGGCAAGATCAGCAAAGGTACCCTCCTCCTGCAGGACAACACTCCAGTCCACAACTCGCATGTCGCCAGATCAGAAGCACGGACCTGTGGTTATGAAATCCTTCCCCATCCTCCCTACTCTCCTAACCTTGCACCCTCTGACTTTCACCCCTTCTCAGCCATGAAGTTGTTTTTGAAAGGAAAGCGTTTCCCAGATGATGCAGCCTTAATTTCTGAAGTCACGTCGTGGTTGGAGGACCAACCTGGGGTGTTCTACAAAAACGGTCTCCAGAGCTGCATCTCTCGATGGGAGAAATGTATAACTCTGGGTGGTTCCTATGTAGAGAAAGACTAATTAATGTGCCAAGTTTCGTTGCTCTACTGCTATGGGAATGGGTCAGAGCCCTCGTATATTGCACACCCCTCGTATATTGTGGCTGCGTGGTAATTTATTTTAACGGTTTGTTGGGTATCTATTATCTATGGAGTGGTATTTTTTACATGTGCAACCTAAACGGCAAATAGCGATTATAAAATCGTCTATAATTTTTTTTTTTTGGGGGGGGGGTTAAATGCATGGTTGTAATATTAATTTGGTAATATGTGGCTATATTTTTAAGTTTCCCATAATTAGAGGCGATTTTATAGCCGCTATTTGCCGTTTAGGTTGCACCTGTCAAAAATACCACTCCATAGATAATAGACACCCCACAAACCGTTAAATTACCACGCAGCCACAATATACCCCCAATTTAACCCTAAAACATATACTCTTAATCTCAATACTATGCTAAAGACCATATACATTCTTATATATCATACTATATATAACAAGCTTCTCCTTTATTTATTTAGAATTCAATAAAGCTTCCCCCCAAATTCTATAATTCCTCTTAATCTTTTTCGCCCCTAATAAACCCTACGCTAGACACCGCATCTTCTCCATGCTACCTAACACCTTCTCTACTCTTCTGATAAGAAGCATTATGCTTCGAAATACCCTGGCATAAAGATTCTCTTCTATCCCCCAAATGTTGCTTGTATTCCATATATATATATATATATATATATATATACAAATAAAAAATATCCACTTTTTCAGATTAAATATGTTTTTAACTCTTTTTCAAAGTGTTCTTAACATGTTTTATTAACTGTTTGCTCGTATATATATATATATATATATATATATATATATATATATATATATATATATATATATATATATATGTATATATATATATATATATAACTACTTAATTTACTCACATAAAATTTATATACGAAAGTATAGATTTATGCGTAAACTTTAAGTATTTACTTCAAAAATGCTCAATACGTAGGTAGAGCTAGTTAGTAATTTATAAAATATATATGGCGATTAAGCTACACTGAATATTCGGCTAACTAAAATCTCAATAGAAGAGGAGCATATAAAAACGATAAACAACCACAGAATTCGCGCATAAGCCTTAGGAGTCCTAGAGTGGATGAAACGCCGAATATTCAGTGTAGCTTAATCGCCATATATATTTTATATATATATATATATATATATATATATATATATATATATATATATATATATATATATATATATTGCCCTTCTCGCTTAAGTATTCTCGTTTTGATATCGTCTAGTGTACCTTTATCATGCTGATAAGGGACATAAAAAGCATAGACGAATGTGGCACCTGAGATTATATTACACTTTTGTGCATTTTTTTCATCCAAGGATATATCATAAAATGAAATACCGTAGAGACAGGATGTATGAAAACATACAAAAAGAAAAAGCAAATTTAACACAAAAATGAATCATCAAAAAACCAAAGCTTCGCCGATTTTGTTCGGATTGATAAACATCTTCAGAAACATGTGAATAAAAATGTGCTGGAAACTTTTTTGTTATAAGGGATTCTTTTGCGTAGAATTTATTTTGAAAATAAAACATCAAATCATTTTACTTAACAGCTTAATATGTTCTACGAACAGTAAAATTTAAATTAATCTAATCATATTAGAAATACCCATAAAAAAACATTTTTTATGAGTTGTAAGCTTTTGCGTGAGACTTTATTTTTTCACGTTACCAAGAATTCGGCTTTAACGATTCTCATTTCAATCTACGACGTTTAAACCGTTTTTAACAATCAAACTTTTCAAATATGTTTACATAAATCTCTTTCCAAAAAGATGCCGAATCTCTGACTGATTTTGGTTTTTATCAGCTCCACTATAACCGTGATTAATTCTGTCCCTTAATTACTTAATTTTATGCTTTTATGAATTCATAATTTTAAAATATATTTCCCCCCCTCCCCACTTAAAGTACACACCGGATATGCTGCCATTTCATTCATCTCACAGTTGGCATCTTAGATGTATCCAATTCCTCACTCATTCCTCGTCATAACTCGTCATAATATTTATGGCTAAAATTCTTTACCTGTGAGACAATACCTTCCCACTTGAGTTTCCTTCTCCTCAAAACTATTGTCTTTCTGACTTTCTCTTCAGTTTGATGTGGACGTTTTTTTCCAACATGACGTGACGTCAAAATAAATGAATATACATTTTTGTCAAAAGAAAAAGTTATGCGAATGCAAACGTACAATCATATCAAACGAACGTGGGAATATATCAAAGGAAACAAATATAAACATGACTGTTTCGAGTGAAACTATTTATTTCTCATCTGTTAGCAGGGTTACACGATGTTGTCCAGCTAAAATTCTCTATAACTGTGGCAGCCCAGGAAGAAAATATGGGTAAAATTGGATCGAGAGCAGATTTTAAATTAGCATATTTATGAGAATATGAATAAGATTTTAGCTTTATAGATTTAGATATCTGTACAATATTTGTGTCTTTTTTCTATTTTCGATAAGAAATTGGAATTTCCATGAACAGAATGTTTTTCTCAAAACTTTTCATCTGTGGAATATTTTGCCACAAAATTGTTTCCCTGAAAATTACAGCATCGTTATATTCAATTCTAATGTCAATCAACACTTGTCCCAAACTGTCTCCATCATCAAAATATATTAATTCCATTCATTACGTTCACTCCTTTCATAATATAGCTATGAAAACATTAACATATATTTCCTCTGGCAATCCTGCAATTCTGATTAAATAGCTGCATCACACGATGAACAATCAGGTTATATCGTGTAGCAATTTCTATCAGGCCGTTTTATGACTCTATCCTGATACCTTTAGAGTTCGCAAACCAAACAGCGAGTTTCCAGACAGTCATCAAGTAAGAAGCTTATCTATTCTCCTTCATTTGTTGGACAGACACTCCAAGCATACCTATCATCACTTGGCGATATACGCCTCCCCAAAGAAGAAACAACTATTGAAATCTCACACGTATCCACATTAATTAATTCAATTTAGCAAATGGACAAATTCACAATTCTTACCATATGTATCCCATAAACATTCAACTGTATATTAAATATGTTATTATAAAGTGTTTGTTTATAGAAAAGCCACTTTTTTTTCTGTCTTTAACAATTCTTTTCTAACAAATGTTTGTAAAACAGATTCTTGTAAATCAGATGACAATTCCCACCAATAGACATCTATCAATAACATTTTACTTTATTAATCTATTATTTGAAAATTAGAAATTTTAGAAATTAAAAATTTTAGAAATTAAAATATAAGACTTAAAATGGTAATATGGTATTCAAAGCCAAAAACCAAAGATACATATTCTTTTAACGTTAGAGTTGCATGATAGTGTAAAATATTTAATTATCCTAGGATGGCACGGATGTCGAATGTTGTGGAGGAGGTAAACACTTTGCCGTCTACGAGATGCGAGATAAACAAAATGAGACATTCCGGAAAATACTTGGTGTCGGAGTTCTTTATTTATAAAATAAGAAACGAAGGTGTTTATGCTACTTTTTAAAGACTTATTGAGCACAGAAATAGTGATACAGAAGAAACATGTGAATATCTTTTTAATAAAACTATGTGTTCGTTATTTATTATTGTAAATCTATTATATAAAAACAGATTTCGTTTCAGATCCATGATTCTGCGATTCCGTACATGGTTCTGTGATTGTGAACATTAGTTGTCTTACATATACGAATGTTGAATTTCTTCTTTTGAGGTTGATACATTTAAAGACGTGTAGGGAAGAAGGATTGGTTATTAATGCAAGAGTAACTAAACAGGACAATTGTAATTTATATTTTTTACTTTTTATTAGTTACATAAATTTATATCATTTCCTTTAATGATCAGTCTTGTGTGTGATTTCCATTGTGTGAACGTGTGCATATTCTAAAACTATAAGGTTTCTGTACTAACGTGGGCGTGCGAGTGTCTAATCAATGCAATGGAATAGTGTCCGATTAGGATGACGCTAGTTACTTTACATCCTGCATTTCGTGTCATTAATCATTAATTATGCCCAATAACAATTTTCTAACATTATTTAGAATATAGATATCTTAATAAGCCCCAAATTCTATATTTTGTTGAATACCATTAACTCTGTAATCCATAGAAAGTCAATAACTTACCGGTGTTATGCCACTGGTATATTCATGGATTCATTTTCCTACAACATCATATTGAAAATTAGCTGAGTTTAGAATTGAGTCCATTTGATTGGTCTCTCTTTTGCTTAAAGTCTAGAATCCTCGTCACATCGAGGTGATGTCGTCAGTTACAGGCGTTTTTATAGTTCAACCTACCGGAAGTGTCCTGATAAACTGTCTCTTTTGGTTTCAGACTATTCTGTACTATTCCGCCTCACTTAAAATTTACAGCATCATCAATACAATTAGAGTTTATCGTATTTTCCTTCGAACTTCATGACTTTGGAACTCTCTATCATTAATATTTAAAAAAACCTGTTCATAACCTGAACTTTTAAGTAAATTCATTCTCTTTGTCTTAAATTATTTTTTATTTATTTTTCCTTACAATATATATTTTAATTGGAAATTTCTGATAACCAAAGCAAATACAAAAAAAAAAGATATCAAAGTAATTCAAAATTCGAACTTATATTATTTTTACTCGTGCAATTTAATGTCACCAAACAATATTATATTATTCGTTAATGAAGAGCCTATGCTGGCTTTAAATAAAGTAAATATATACATTTGAAGCTAATTAGGTTTTCAATACGCAGTTTCTATAAATAATAGGAACTCACAAATGAAAGATAAAGAAATCGTAAAAGACAAGAAATCAAGGAAAAACAAAAAGAAATTATTTCCATTATTCCTCATGACGTAGAGGAAACGAAAGAATTGTTTGTTATATAAAAAAAATGAAGTCAGAAGAAGAAAAGTTGGTTGACGGGTTTGTTTAAAGGAATCGGTGACGTGGGAAAGAATGATGACGAAACACGTCACATGGTATACACAGATACACGCACGCATACACAACAACGCAAAAGGAACATTTATGCAAATGAATCATATAGATTCCACGTGGTTTTGAGAAAAAAATAAATTTAAAAAGAAATAATTGGTGCCTCAGTTTTTGTGTAAGAACAGACCCACGTTAGTGTGCTCTCATCAACGCGGCGTGTGGAGAGAGGAAAAAACACAAAGAAGGAGAGACCAAAAGCGAAAAACAGCAAAAAAGGGGTTCTGACGCGGAATAAATACACACATTCTAGTCAAGCTAACGTTAAATTTGAAAAAATTAAATTCAACGAAAGCAGTTCTTATTTAAAGTGCGGTAAGTACCTTTACAAATTCATTTGAATTATACAAGATTATGTATATATATATATATATATATATATATATATATATATATATATATATATATATATATATATATATATACTTCACTTTTTCTCGAAAACAACAGGCCGATCTGGCTGAGATTTTGTATGCACCTTTGTTATGATAAGACGCAAAGAATTAATTATTATGGTATTTGTTCGATGTACAGTTAGGGATTAATAGTAAGTAGACACCACAACTCTAATAGTTTGGCATAATGCATTCATTCTAAGTCAACAGACTATAACTTAAAATATCTAGTAAACTACTTTACACAAATCAATTCATGTTTTAATGTTCAATTCTCAATTCAATGCTTTGGTGCAGCACCAAAACATGGAATCATTTTTAAATGTTCATATAAAACATCATTAGATAATTTTTAAATGTTATATAAAATATATTTATAAAGTAATTGCGTATTGTAATGAGCAATTTTGAAATGAAGTAATTCTTAAGTTAATTTTATAAATATAGTTGATCTTGTTCAATATATATATATATATATATATTTATATATATATATATGTGTGTGTGTGTATGTGTGTGTGTGTGTGTGTGTGTGTGTGTGTGTGTGTGTGTGTGCATTTTTACGGTTTAATTCATTTTTGGAATCATATTCCAAATACACAACGTACACAACGGTATTATATTTGTTAAAATAATGGACGAAACATAAAAATGTTCAGAACAGAATAATTAAATTAAATTTTATAAAATGTAAAATATAAAATTAAAATGTGTAATTTGATGTGCGGAAGTGAACGCCGGTAGACGTAGTTCAGTCCGGGACAACGCCGAGTTTTCCTACTCGTAATAGTATCTTTCATATAATCTATATAATTTGCGTGATGTCTCTGTAGATTTAACCCTTTTCCTGGATGCAATTGAAAACAAATTAAAAGTAAACACAACAAATTGTTATGAGAAATCAAGTGTTGGTAAGTATTATTCCACGCTGGTTTCCTCGATCAGTTTGCATCATTTACTGTTTGTAATATCATTATGTACTGTTAGTAATAACATCATTTACTGTTTATAATAACATCATTTACTGTTTGTAATAACATCATTTACTGCTTGTAATAACATCATTTACTGTTTATAATAACATCATTTACTGTTTGTAATAACATCATTTACTGCTTGTAATAACATCATTTACTGCTTGTAATATCATTATATACTGTTAGTAATAACATCATTTACTGTTTGTAATAACATCATTTACTGTTACTAATAACATCATTTACTGTTTGTAATATCATTATATACTGTTAGTAATAACATCATTTACTGTTTGTAATAACATCATTTACTGCTTGTAATATCATTATATACTGTTAGTAATAACATCATTTACTGTTTGTAATAACATCATTTACTGTTAGTAATAACATCATTTACTGCTTGTAATATCATTATATACTGTTAGTAATAACATCATTTACTGTTTGTAATAACATCATTTACTGTTTGTAATAACATCATTTACTGTTAGTAATAACATCATTTACTGTTTGTAATATCATTATGTACTGTTAGTAATAACATCATTTACTGTTTGTAATATCATTATATACTGTTAGTAATAACATCATTTACTGTTTGTAATAACATCATATTTTAAATAAGAAATATCTTTGCTATTAAGAAAAAAGAATTAACTCTATATCAATAAAAATAACTGTCATTGTTTGTTAAATAAAACGAATATGTTTCTTTTTAATGAAATTATTTAAAATTGTAGAAATTTAATTCTTTTTATCTTCTTGGTGTAAAAATAATTGTTAGCTAATTTATATATATATATATATA
The DNA here is from genome assembly GCF_053919585.1 of Euprymna scolopes. Classification (NCBI taxonomy): domain Eukaryota; kingdom Metazoa; phylum Mollusca; class Cephalopoda; order Sepiida; family Sepiolidae; genus Euprymna; species Euprymna scolopes. The sequence goes on along the minus strand of NC_136499.1, from coordinate 88,470,652 downwards.
TATATATATATATATATATATATATATATATATATATATATATATATATATATATATATATATAGCTCGCGATTTGTTTACAAACAAACGTTTGAGCCCTCTACGAGTAGCGGACGAATGTTTATTTAAATAATCGTTCGGACAGGTTAATTTCGGCCACCGATTCCGTAGTCAAGGGGGTAGGACTGCCGACTGTCATCACGACGGTTCTAGGTTCGATCCTCGGCTTGGGAGAGGTGTTAGTCTAGCGGCACTGATGAGTTGTGATACAACGAAACAGGTCTGTATGTCGATGACTAAAATATATTTTATATTTATAAAGCTCCCCTCTTTGGTAGAGCACTCTCGTAAATTATCTTACTCGCTACTTAATTTAGCTGAAATAATGCGAAGCTCGCGATTTGTTTACAAACAAACGTTTGAGCCCTCTACGAGTAGCGGACGAATGTTTATTTAAATAATCGTTCGGACAGGTTAATTTCGGCCACCGATTCCGTAGTCAAGGGGGTAGGACTGCCGACTGTCATCACGACGGTTCTAGGTTCGATCCTCGGCTTGGGAGAGGTGTTAGTCTAGCGGCACTGATGAGTTGTGATACAACGAAACAGGTCTGTATGTCGATGACTAAAATATATTTTATATTTATAAAGCTCCCCTCTTTGGTAGAGCACTCTCGTAAATTATCTTACTCGCTACTTAATTTAGCTGAAATAATGCGAAGCTCGCGATTTGTTTACAAACAAACGTTTGAGCCCTCTACGAGTAGCGGACGAATGTTTATTTAAATAATCGTTCGGACAGGTTAATTTCGGCCACCGATTCCGTAGTCAAGGGGGTAGGACTGCCGACTGTCATCACGACGGTTCTAGGTTCGATCCTCGGCTTGGGAGAGGTGTTAGTCTAGCGGCACTGATGAGTTGTGATACAACGAAACAGGTCTGTATGTCGATGACTAAAATATATTTTATATTTATAAAGCTCCCCTCTTTGGTAGAGCACTCTCGTAAATTATCTTACTCGCTACTTAATTTAGCTGAAATAATGCGAAGCTCGCGATTTGTTTACAAACAAACGTTTGAGCCCTCTACGAGTAGCGGACGAATGTTTATTTAAATAATCGTTCGGACAGGTTAATTTCGGCCACCGATTCCGTAGTCAAGGGGGTAGGACTGCCGACTGTCATCACGACGGTTCTAGGTTTGATCCTCGGCTTGGGAGAGGTGTTAGTCTAGCGGCACTGATGAGTTGTGATACAACGAAACAGGTCTGTATGTCGATGACTAAAATATATTTTATATTTATAAAGCTCCCCTCTTTGGTAGAGCACTCTCGTAAATTATCTTACTCGCTACTTAATTTAGCTGAAATAATGCGAAGCTCGCGATTTGTTTACAAACAAACGTTTGAGCCCTCTACGAGTAGCGGACGAATGTTTATTTAAATAATCGTTCGGACAGGTTAATTTCGGCCACCGATTCCGTAGTCAAGGGGGTAGGACTGCCGACTGTCATCACGACGGTTCTAGGTTCGATCCTCGGCTTGGGAGAGGTGTTAGTCTAGCGGCACTGATGAGTTGTGATACAACGAAACAGGTCTGTATGTCGATGACTAAAATATATTTTATATTTATAAAGCTCCCCTCTTTGGTAGAGCACTCTCGTAAATTATCTTACTCGCTACTTAATTTAGCTGAAATAATGCGAAGCTCGCGATTTGTTTACAAACAAACGTTTGAGCCCTCTACGAGTAGCGGACGAATGTTTATTTAAATAATCGTTCGGACAGGTTAATTTCGGCCACCGATTCCGTAGTCAAGGGGGTAGGACTGCCGACTGTCATCACGACGGTTCTAGGTTCGATCCTCGGCTTGGGAGAGGTGTTAGTCTAGCGGCACTGATGAGTTGTGATACAACGAAACAGGTCTGTATGTCGATGACTAAAATATATTTTATATTTATAAAGCTCCCCTCTTTGGTAGAGCACTCTCGTAAATTATCTTACTCGCTACTTAATTTAGCTGAAATAATGCGAAGCTCGCGATTTGTTTACAAACAAACGTTTGAGCCCTCTACGAGTAGCGGACGAATGTTTATTTAAATAATCGTTCGGACAGGTTAATTTCGGCCACCGATTCCGTAGTCAAGGGGGTAGGACTGCCGACTGTCATCACGACGGTTCTAGGTTTGATCCTCGGCTTGGGAGAGGTGTTAGTCTAGCGGCACTGATGAGTTGTGATACAACGAAACAGGTCTGTATGTCGATGACTAAAATATATTTTATATTTATAAAGCTCCCCTCTTTGGTAGAGCACTCTCGTAAATTATCTTACTCGCTACTTAATTTAGCTGAAATAATGCGAAGCTCGCGATTTGTTTACAAACAAACGTTTGAGCCCTCTACGAGTAGCGGACGAATGTTTATTTAAATAATCGTTCGGACAGGTTAATTTCGGCCACCGATTCCGTAGTCAAGGGGGTAGGACTGCCGACTGTCATCACGACGGTTCTAGGTTCGATCCTCGGCTTGGGAGAGGTGTTAGTCTAGCGGCACTGATGAGTTGTGATACAACGAAACAGGTCTGTATGTCGATGACTAAAATATATTTTATATTTATAAAGCTCCCTTCTTTGGTAGAGCACTCTCGTAAATTATCTTACTCGCTACTTAATTTAGCTGAAATAATGCGAAGCTCGCGATTTGTTTACAAACAAACGTTTGAGCCCTCTACGAGTAGCGGACGAATGTTTATTTAAATAATCGTTCGGACAGGTTAATTTCGGCCACCGATTCCGTAGTCAAGGGGGTAGGACTGCCGACTGTCATCACGACGGTTCTAGGTTCGATCCTCGGCTTGGGAGAGGTGTTAGTCTAGCGGCACTGATGAGTTGTGATACAACGAAACAGGTCTGTATGTCGATGACTAAAATATATTTTATATTTATAAAGCTCCCCTCTTTGGTAGAGCACTCTCGTAAATTATCTTACTCGCTACTTAATTTAGCTGAAATAATGCGAAGCTCGCGATTTGTTTACAAACAAACGTTTGAGCCCTCTACGAGTAGCGGACGAATGTTTATTTAAATAATCGTTCGGACAGGTTAATTTCGGCCACCGATTCCGTAGTCAAGGGGGTAGGACTGCCGACTGTCATCACGACGGTTCTAGGTTCGATCCTCGGCTTGGGAGAGGTGTTAGTCTAGCGGCACTGATGAGTTGTGATACAACGAAACAGGTCTGTATGTCGATGACTAAAATATATTTTATATATATATATATATATATATATATATATATATAAAACAAATCTTATATTTTGAAATGTATTTATTTTAAACTGTACTGTTTTAGTCGACGAGATGCCATAATTCGATTTAGGAAAAATTGTTTTAAATAAGCTAAATCACGAATCATCATATATATGGACGATCATTCGACGATCTCATTTAAAATGTGTGTGATAGATGATATACGTACGGACATAAATTGCCTCAGCATATTATTACATCTAAATGCAAGAAAATGTCTTGTGGTTTACATTCACGTCGGACATCTAGAGACATCGCTTTTTTTGTATTTATAATTTAAAATTTGAAAATTATCACCAACAGAAAGGATGCAAATATGAGTATAAGGTTCAGAGTTAGGAGTAGATGTATATTGACGCCATTATTTATTCCCGGGAAATATCGAAGTGGCTGATAAATATGAATTTAGATCGAACCGATCTAATTTTACCTTGTGTTATTTTGATTATAAATCTATTATGGCTTCTGCAAAGAACTGGATAAATGTTTATGATCGCAGAGTTAATGTAAAAAGCTCAAACTGAATCTTATTGAGAATCATTTTTTCGCCATAATATCCATATATGATAAAATGATTGCAGAAATTCTCCTGTGGACCAAAGTATCGTAGGTTTGCAAAAACATATGCCACATACAAATTCAATACATCTAGCCGAATAGCTACTATCTTATGTAGCTTTCGGACACCATTTTAGACACATTCAGTTGTGATAATAAAATACTACATTGCATCCTACGAGCTACACCATCACAATCGCAACATCTCTAAAGAAAGAAGTCCCTATTTTTCTTTCTAAATATTTAGTCCTACATATTCCTCATATTCTGTGATTACACTAATCGTAACTGGTTCATACATACATAAACCTAACATAATCTTTACGATTTCCGGTTCATAAATATTAACGGCTCCCTTCAAATTCCGTCCATTCTGATTGGCTAAGCTCTGAAAATTCTCATATTTCAGCATGCAGTTCTTCGCTTTATAAACAAACGCTTACTAACACAAAAATATGGCGTCATTAAGAAACATATTATTTCTCCCGGTGTCAAGTTCATTTAATACGTAGGTCATTTCAGTCATGTAACTTCGAAAAATACACGAGAGAGAAAATCATTAAACAAAATTTAAATAACTCGTTTACTTGCTTTCTTTTACAAAGTTTAAAACATGCTATCTTCTTTGTCGTCGACGACGTCTTCGTCAAAACAACCAAAAAATTATACAGCCTTGCCATCGAGTTTTTTACTATTAAACACACTACATGTAGATTGGAGATGTTTCAAAACAATGAATTTCATATGCATTTATATATTGAAGAGTTTTGCTCCCAAATATTTGCGTCTTTTATATTAAGATTTCTCCTGAAAAAAAAATTTTTAATACGAAAGTTTATTTGTTAACTATTTTATATTTTCCATGCAATTTGACGACATTGATAGGTTTTCCGGTATTATGATCATGAATATCGCATGTAAAAATTTCGCCAACAAATAGTTTTTATGTAATAACATTATGCTTTTCGACGGTCAGCCAAACAACGCATGTGCGCACGTTGTTTGGTTTATCGCAGGACTATCTGTCTGCGAAAATTTTGCATGTGTTATTCTTTTACATGTTACTCGAAAAATTATAAATTTCATAAAATAAGGTGAATATGAAAGGCGGTGAGAAACAAACAATTTAACTTTTTTTAACCCTGAACACTACGTTTATTAATGCTATATAGAGAATATGACTATAGTGAATATATTTATTCTGGATTAAATTGAAGGGGTTAGCTCCCAAATATCTGCGTTTTTTTAGTGTGCCGAAAAAATACGGAAGTTTATTGAGCGAAATAAAACAAACTTATTTTTGCCAATAATTTTATTCCTGCAACATATTTCTTTAAAAAAAATTCTGCAACTTTTTTCAGAACCAGTTGTAATAAAAAGATGCGATAATTTGGAATCTAAACTCTTCAATATATAAATATATGCATGAAAACATCATTAATCTACAAAAGCAAGAAATAACAATAAAGACGTGTAAAATACATAAATGTTTATATATTTACTCACACACCCTTTGTTTTTATCAAATTTGGCTTTTTTTGTTTGTGAAAATCTGGCTAAAGTTATCAATTTGGCCTATTTGGCAATTTTTTTGAAAGATTTGATTTAAAATATTTAGTAGAGTCGGGCAACCCAATTAGGGGCAGCTATTGGACATGTTTACCCTTTTAGAACCTTTAAAATACGCATAACTTTTAGATTGCAAAATAATTTAAAAAGAAAAAAAGCAAAAGCATTGGTGGACCTGAACAATGCTGCCCCTACTATTTACTTTTTTTTTCACTTATTCGTAAAATTTTCAGGCGATTATCAGCGCTTACAGGTTTAAATTTGAAATTATAACGTTCAACTACAGTGAAAAATAGAATAGACTACTTTTCATTGCGTCAAAGTTTCATTTTGTCAGTGTTGTCTTATGAAGAGATATACTTAAATGTCTGCAAAAATGTGTGGGTGTATTGTATAAGCATCTTTAAGTATAATTCTTTTATAGAAGTATAATCAGAATCTAAATGACATGATACCATTGAAGGATACCTTCGCTTTAAAATAAAAACCAACCATATTTAATTGCATCCATTTAAATATCTCTCTCATCACACAAAAATTAGCTAATAAAAAAACTTCCAGATGAAACTCACTGAAATGTTTAGAGGAAGGGAGAAAGCAAATAGCAAGTAAAGCCCACTCTGAAATTAATGCAGAGAGAAATCCGTTACCCTATTTCCATAATGAGGTATTTTTTCTTATTTTCTCTTTCCACTATTTACACAGATTGATACATTTTTAAATGTTTTATTTTTCTTTCTTACATCTGTTCTTTAACTCAACCGATTTAGACGTTATTTTATTTGTATATGAGTATTAACGCTAACACTGGCGGAACATATTTTTCCAGCTTTTTTAACGGTGTGTGACACTTGTGTTAAATAATGGGCAAATTCATCATTTTCATCATCACATATGTTGACTTTTCTGTTACAGGTAGCACATCACCATATTTGGTATAGTTAGTGCCGAATAACAACACATATTGTAAATTATTCATTGTATACGATTAATTGAAAACAAGTTGTAATTTTTACACCTAGTAGAATGGGGGTGGGGGTAATCCCTTTCCAAACAGTATTTGTGTGTAATTGAACATTATAGCAGACCCGATTCCATAATCCGGGCGCATATCCATTAAGCGATAGATGCCACCTGTTGGCAGCATCAAAGTGTTTAAAGGAAATACAGTTGGGAAATGAGCTGCAAACAAATTATTTTCGTTTGTTGACTCATGTGTTGTCGTATTATATGAAAAGTAATTTAATGTTTGATAGAAAATATGAATATGTGAACTTATCTTTAGAATGTAGTTAGATTAATGAAGGAATATCTTATTGCCACATATTCAAGAGAAAACCAACGGTCGTGATCAGTGATAAGTCAATGGTAAACGGCTGTTGCAATTACGCAAGTTCATTTGCAACTATTATCGAAAGACGTAGAGAGTGCTGGAAATTGTTGGCACTCAGACTCTGGAGGAAAAGCTTCCGTTTTCCAAGTGAGTGATCACTTTAGATGAGGAATAATAATAATAATAATAATAATAATAATAATAATAATAATAATAATAATAATAATGATAATGATAATAATAATAATAATAATAATAATAATAATGATAATAATAATGATCATAATAATAATAATAATAATAATAATAATAATGATAATGATAATAATAATAATAAACATAATAATAATAAACATAATAATAATAAACATAATAATAATAATAATAATAATAATAATAATAATAATAATAATAATAATAATAAAACTTTAAAAAGATAATGGGAGAGATTGAAGTCAGTGGGATGACTGACAAGATAGAACGGATAACAATAATAAAAACGGTTGAAATATTAAGGAAAACCCGTGGATGCCGAGACTAATGCATATGAGCTGAAGGTGCAAGCCGGACATATAGAAACTGCCACCGAAGTAAAACACAAAGAAACACAACATGGAATCCAGAAAACTGAAACTATATAATTGTAAGGAAACTTAAGAAAAAGGTGTTGACATCAACTGGCAACACACCAAATAGTTCAGGGGGATTAAGGAGGATGGAAAAACCAAGGAGAGAAAGCACTAACTAGACCTCCACTGGACAGTACTAGAAACTCGGAAAGGCTTATTGTCACCTAAATCCCAGAGTAACAATGGTTATTGCCAGTGAGAAATCGATAAGCGTATGGGATGGTAATGCAAAACCAGTTACGATAGTTTCTGAAATAGGTGGAGAGTACTGGAAATATGGAGAGACTTGTTGTCACTCAAACACCAGGGAACATCATAGCAATCATTTATTCTAGATAGAATTATCATATGTCATTTCGACGTCATACGGATTGTCCTTTGTTTTTATATAAATCCGAATAAGCGATAAAAATAATTTGTAGTTATTAATTAGTCACATAAAAATTCATTGTGTTTTATAAATAAATCAAAATTCTTATACGTGGGAAGCAGTCGATCAAAATTCAGTTTGTGAGGACAGAAATAGATTTAATTTGTCTAGTAATTCAATCACTTTTACGTTGTTCTCTGTTCAGTTTATATATAGTTTTTTTCTTCAATTAATATTCACATCATTGAAACCGGAAATTATTCTGTAATTAGAAAGGTTACTCTAGTGAATTAGGATTGACGACTCGGCGAGCCATGTTGGCTCCATAGCAACAATTTGTTTTTATTTAAGATGTAGTCACCCTTCTTGTGGGCCCTCTAGTGAATTCTATTTGCTAATGAGAATCAAG
>NC_136499.1:88312479-88457479 GCF_053919585.1 Euprymna scolopes | reverse complement strand
CTTTCATTTCTCTGTTCATGATGCCTACACCCTCCAGCACTCCTAAATACTTATATCCTGTATCTTCTATTTCTTTCATGATTTCTCCATTTGGCAGCACTATTCCATTCAAATGAACCTTTACTCCTCTTTTCATCACCAGCACCGCACATTTACTAATCCCAAACTCCATCCCAATGTCTCCTGAGTATGTCCCCACAAGTTCTACCAGTCTCTTCATTTCTACCGAATATTTTCAAATCATCCATAAATAGTAGATGGTTGAGGCGTCTGTCACCAGATCCAAAGTTATACCCCAGGTTTTCTCTCTTCAAGAGGATGCTCAGTTGCATCATTAGCATTACAAAAAGAAGTGGCGATAACGAATCTCCTTGAAATATCCCACGTTTAATGCCAACCTGCCCCATCTCCTCTCTGTTTGCTGTCAGCACCGTTTTCCATTGAGCCATACTTGTCTCCAAAAGCCCTACCACATTCTTAGCAACCTTCATCATCAATAGTGTTTCACGTATCCATGAATGAGGAACCATGTCATAAGCCTTTCTGTAATCGATCTATGCTATGCTCAGATTCCTTTTCTTCTTCTTCGCATCCTGCATTATTGCTTTATCAATTAGTAGTTGCTTTTTAGTACGTCTCGAGCCTTTCCGGCACCCCTTTTGTTCGTCAAGAAAAACACCATTACTCTCTAGATGTTCATAAATTTTCTCTGCAAATATTCCAGTCAACAGTTTCCACATCAATGGCAGACATGTAATTGGTCTATTATTATTAGCATCTGTTCCTTTTGTAGGATCTTTCCTAATCAGTGTTGTTCTTCCCTTCACAAGCCAATCAGGGACATCTCCCGACTCTACAACCCTTTGCAGAGAAGCAGCTATAGGTGGATAAAGGCATGGGAACTGTTTAAACCAGAAGCCCATCACTCCATCTGGACCAGGTGCCTTCCAGTTTGTCATCCTTTGTATGCCAGCTTTAACGTCATCGATGGTTATCTCAACGTTCTTCATCTGCTGCATTTCTGATAGGCATTCTCTGACCTCTCCCAACCAGCTAACCTCATTATATCGCCCTTCAACGGACCAAATCCTACTCCAGAACTTCCTTACATCTTTTGCATTTGGAGTGTTGTTATTTCCCGCATGTTTACTACCATTTAATTCTTTATACAGCTGAGACTGATTGTTCCGGAAAAGGTTGTTCTGCCGAAATGCAACACTTTTTCCAACAAAGTTCCTAATTTTTATCCCACCAGTGTGGATCTTCCCTTTCAACATTGTTAGAACGTTCATCGTTCCCTTTTTCAGCAATCTATACCTCCTTTCAAGCTCGTCCTTAGCTTTCTGTCCTCGTTTAACTCCTTTTCTTATTTCTTCGATTCTACCAATGTCCTTCCGCCACTGTTTAATACTTTCTTGTAGCAGAAGCAGCAATAACTAAAATGAGGGGAAAAAGAGCTTACCTCGGGTATGTCTGTTGTGTCACCAGTTGGGGGGAAAAAGAGAATTCCAAGATGGCGTCCGGGGGTTTTTATTAGCATTTACCCCATGCAACTCTCAGAAAATCACGTTTCTGTCTCATGTGATTATGCAAATGGATAATTCCCGGCCACTATAAAAGCAGGAGGCTAGAGACGAGTCGGCAGTGTCCTGCAAACTGTGTGTGTGGGTGTTTCTGGCGATTGGAGTGTGTCTTCTTTTACCACGGTTATCACGGACAGGAATTCCCTCTCTTCTGGAGGTGGGCGATATTGACTATTTTGAAGTTGTACTGTTGCTGACAGAACATTTATTTATTTTTTTTTTTTTTGCCTACTACATTTTTGTTTCAAGCTATTTCGGCCCGAATATGGCGAAGGTGCGGATAAGTAGTGATATTATCAAGCCGTTCTCTGGCGAGGGAGACGTTGTAGCGTGGCTGAAAAAAGTGAGACTTGTCGCACAACTTCAGCAGGTGGATGACGTAGCGAGTCTGCTACCTTTATACCTGGAAGGCGATGCGCTGGCCCTCTACATGGAAATGGAGGAGGACGATCAAAAGAAAATAGACCAGATTGAGGCTCGATTAAAGGAGGCATTTACTGATGACGCGTTTGCAGCATATAGAAAAATAACTATGGTTAGATGGGCTGGTGAACGTGTGGATGTGTACGCCAACAAAATCAGGCAGTTGGTTGGATTGGCCGGATTCACAGGAGAAAGCTCAGAGAGACTCACAAAATTAATTTTTGTCACTGGATTCCCTGACACCATCTCAATTGCTCTTCAACAGGTGCCGAACATCAAAGCCCTGACCATGGGGGAGCTAATGTCGAGAGCGAGAATTTTGACGACGACTGGCGAACAAAATCAGGATGTGGTTGCGGCCACACGCTCACCCAACAACAGGGCCCAGAATAATCCTGTTAACGTGACCTGTTTCAAATGCAATGTTAAAGGTCACCTTGCAAGGGACTATCGAAAACGTGGAACACGGTGTTACCGTTGCGGTGAGAGTGGACACTGGGCTCGGAACTGCTCGGGAAACGAGCAAGGGGAGGACGCATAAGCGCCAGTCTCCTTCCCAACCAAGATGTGAACACGACGCTCCCGGTGATAAGCATCCATGTTGACGGGACGCGATGTTTGGCGCTTATTGATACAGGATGCTCCAGGACAATTTTACATGCAGACCGGTGCCGGTCTTGGAGAAAAACAAACGTAAATGTCAACACAATTGGTGGAATGTCCCATGCGTGCTGCGGTGTTGGAACGGTCTCTGTATCCACTGATGAAGGTGTGTCTGCCAGAGTCGATGTGTTGGTGGTGCATGGCAAGCAACTGGGATTTGACTTGCTTCTAGGGATCGACGCCATAAAAGCTCTAGGAGGTGTCGTTGTCAAGCCTACAGGATCAGTGCGGCTGGGCGCCAGGAAAAGTATTAAATGCGCAGCCATTTCTATCGATGAACCAGATTTCACTGCTACCTTTGACCATCAAAACCGAACGTGGACCGCATCGTGGAAATGGTCTGTGGACCACCCCCCTGAAAGGCTGCATAATCGAGTGTCAGAGTACCCAGTGCCAGCAGAAATTCGTGAAGAATACACGCAGGAGCTCCACACCTGGATAGATAATGGTTGGCTCGTGCCATACCCAGAGGATAAATTGGGACCCCCCAAAGGTCTAATTCCCCTGATGGCTGTGATACAGCAGAACAAAGCCAAAGTGCGCCCGGTAATAGACTACCGGGAGCTAAATCATTACGTAGACGCATTTACGGCCAACGCAGATGTTTGTGCGGCTAAGCTGCGTGAGTGGAGACAAAAAGGTGCTAACGTGTCTCTACTGGACCTCAGAAGAGCATACCTACAAGTCCGGGTCCATGAGACACTGTGGCCATACCAGACTGTGGAAATCGATGGGAAAAAATACTGTCTGACCCGTCTGGGGTTTGGTTTGAATGTGGCTCCCTTGATAATGAGAGCAATTGTCAGCGAAGTACTATCTCAGGAAGAAGTTATAAGCCGCGCAGCATCTGCTTACATTGATGACATTTTTGTCAATGAAGACGTGGTGCCCGCGACCCGTGTGAGAGAACACCTCGCGCAGTTCGGGTTGGAGTGCAAGAACCCGGAGCAGTTGAAGGACGGTGCACGGGTGCTGGGATTGGCAGTCAGGATGGAATGCAATGAACTGCGGTGGAAGCGAGGAAATGCAATTCCGGAGGCTCCCAGTATTGTTACGCGACGAACAATCTTTTCCCTGTGTGGTCGACTTGTCGGGCACTCTCCGGTGTGCGGTTGGCTTCGTGTGGCTTGCGGAATACTCAGAAGGAGAGTAAGTTCGGTAACAAAGGGCTGGGATGATGAAGCAAGGGACGCTGTACTACATCGTATGATGTTCGAAACCTTAAAATCTGCACAGCAGAACGATCCGGCACAGGGAAATTGGTGTGTGGACGGCGAAGAGCTGAATGTATGGGTCGATGCTAGCTCCCTAGCAATTGGGGCAGCCTTGGAGATGTGTGAAACTGTGCTGGAAGATGCATGTTGGCTGCGACCTGAAGATGACTCTCAACATATCAACTTGGCTGAACTGGATGCCGTATTGAAAGGCATCAATTTGGCTCTCCAGTGGCAGAGCAAGGTGCTACACATAAAGACAGATTCTGTTTGCGTATACCATTGGGTCTCGGACACGCTAACTGGAAAGGCGCGAGTACACACCAAAGCAGCAAGCGAGATGCTTATTAGGAGGCGATTAAGCACTCTTAAGGAGCTCGTGAAAGAGTACGGGCTGACAGTGGATGTGACGCTGGTTCCATCAGCACGAAACATTGCTGACCGACTGACACGAGTGCCACAGCGGTGGTTTGAGGCAATGAAAAAGAAAAACGGTCTTGACCCAGTGATAGGCGCGGTCCACACAGACGAGCTGGATGAGAGTCAAATCATGGCTATTCACAAAGATAGTGGACATCCGGGGGTGCGACGCACTACCTACTTTGTCAGGAGAAGATGTCCAACCACGACAAAAGCAACTGTCAGAACGGTCATACAGAAATGCGAGGAATGTCAGTCCATTGACCCAGCGCCAGTCAGGTGGGAAAAGGGAAAGCTGGAAGTTAACGAGAATTGGCAGAGAATTGGAATGGATATCACGCATTATGGCACCTTCCATTTTTTAACTTTAACAGACTGTGGTCCATCGCGTTTCTCCATTTGGAGGAAATTGGCAAGGCAGGACTCGGCAAGCGTGATTCATCAGTTGGAGGCAGTGTTCCTCGAGCGTGGCGCGCCGCATGAACTCCTTTTAGACAATGACACAGCTTTCTGCAGCAATATGTTCCAAGCATTTGCATGTAAATGGGGAGTTCACTTGCGATTCCGTTGTGCATACGCTCCAGCCGGGAATGGCATAGCGGAGCAATGTCATCGTACAGTGAAACGAATAGCGGCTAGAATGTGTTGTCCCATACAGGAGGCTGTCTACTGGTATAACATCACACCAAGAGACGACACATCTCCCTCCACTGCGCCTGCCAACAGGATTTATCAATACGAAGTTCGAGTAAAGGAGACCAATCTCGCAACTGCGTCCCCAGGTCCCAAGAACAGCTTTTACCAGGTTGGAGATCGCGTATGGGTCAGAAGACCGCAAAATCGATGTACCACGAGGTTCGGCAAGGGTGAGGTGACCAAGGTGATCAGCCCTCAGTCGATTTTGGTGGACGGTGTGCCTCGTCACGTGAAGGATTTGCGCCCTCGCCATTATGTTGTTACATCGGAGGAAGAGGGAGACTCAGACAGTATGATGTCTTCTGAAAAGACAGAGAGTATGATGCAGGACGACGAAGAGGGTTTTGAGCCATATAATGTACATACTGAAGAAGCGGAGGAGGGACCACCCGTCTTGCCTCTACGAAGGAGTACCCGACAGAAACGAATACTGCCCCCCTGCCCTGATTGTGAAACACCGCCTATGGAGCAGACTGGTGGCAATAATGGCGATGAGGAGGATGGCAGGGAGGAAGTGCTGCCTCCGGTTCTTCGGAGAAGTACCAGACAGAGACGACTGCCCCCCTGCCCCATTTGTGATCATGAGATCAGGGGGGAGTGTAGCAGAAGCAGCAATAACTAAAATGAGGGGAAAAAGAGCTTACCTCGGGTATGTCTGTTGTGTCACCAGTTGGGGGGAAAAAGAGAATTCCAAGATGGCGTCCGGGGGTTTTTATTAGCATTTACCCCATGCAACTCTCGGGAAATCACGTTTCTGTCTCATGTGATTATGCAAATGGATAATTCCCGGCCACTATAAAAGCAGGAGGCTAGAGACGAGTCGGCAGTGTCCTGCAAACTGTGTGTGTGGGTGTTTCTGGCGATTGGAGTGTGTCTTCTTTTACCACGGTTATCACAGACAGGAATTCCCTCTCTTCTGGAGGTGGGCGATATTGACTATTTTGAAGTTGTACTGTTGCTGACAGAACATTTATTTATTTATTTTTTTTTTGCCTACTACATTTTTGTTTCAAGCCGCCTCTGCCAGTGTGACCTTCTATCCTTCATTTTTCCCTTTTTCTTCTGTAATAAGCCAAGACGATTCGCAATAACGCATGACGCTGCATATAGAAGCCTGTTAAGTTCCGTAATCGATATGTTCTTTCTTATGATGTTGTGAATTACTCCTTGAATTATTTTTACCTCGTTTTTCACCTTCCGCCTATCACTACTCTTCATACTTGGAATCTCTATGATATCGTCTCTAAGAAGAACTTTTCTTAACATCTGAAGTACTTCTTTTTCTACAGAAGTCAAAGTTCGAACTTCATCACCACTTCTCCATACATCTGCTCCTTTCACTGGTTCCATTGTCTCAGAGTCAATGATCTCATCTGCCTTAGATCCTTCAAACTCTTTCTCATTATTTCCTCTAACCATAGGATTCCATACCTCCTCAGTTGTCCGCCTCCCATCATCGTTTACATTTCCCTTCTGCACTTCCACTCTCTTAGTTTTTTCATCAGAGCTAGTTTCATCAATTTTACTTTCGTTATTCATTTCATTCCTAATCATCCATTCAATCTCTCCTCTTGCAATCACTAAAAGTAGGTTGTTATTTTTAATTTGTTTTAACTGGGATACCAAACTCGCGACACTTCTAGGTCCCCCTCCTCTCGATTCCCATTCTTTCTTCATTTTTTTGACTTCCACTTCTTGCAAAGCATTCCCACAGGACTCTTCTTTCCTCATCCGTCCATGTTATTTTTACATTTCCTGTTCCAACTCCCTTCGTGTCTTGGTACCCTTTCTGGCAATTCTCACTCCCCCTATATCCAGCCACATCGTCAGAATTTCGAACAGTTGTATGATAACGACAGGACCCACCCTGTTGACCAGTGGGACACCTATCTGACGTGAGACCATCACAAGATTTTCTAGCCTCATTTACATCGTTATTTTTAATATTTTGATTTGACATTCTCCCATAAATGGGGTTAGTGAATTTAAGGTTACACCACCACCGATAGTTTTATCAAGACATTATCTCTAGGAGGGTTCCCCACCAAGGTCAAAGATCCCCTCCCGACCTTTTTCCTCCATCACCACCACTATTCCCATTGCCACCACCAACAACAATAGAAATAAAATCTACAAATATAATAGCAACATTAATATCGGTAGCAATAATATTAACAGCAAAAACAACAATAGCAATGACAGCAAAAAACAACACCTACCATTACAGCTACAGTAATAATAAAAAATAATAAAAACATACCACCATTACAACCACTACCACCACTACTACTACTACTAGTAATAATATTAGTGGTAATAGTAATAACCAATAAAGTAAATTTGTTTTTTAATAATAATAACAATAATAATGATAATGATAATAATGATATTAATAATGAATGATGATAACAAAAATAAAAAATAATAATAATAAGTAGAAGAACACTGATAATAATAATAATAATAATAATAATAATAATAATAATAATAATAATAATAATAATAATAATAATAATTTCAGTTAGAAAAGCTTACTTTTTTCTTTTTTTTTTTTTGTAACTCCTCTGCCGATGTTGCTTTTGGTCAGAAAAATGTACACAAAAACATATAAACATAAAACATCCAAATATGTGAAAGACAATTCCTCGTTTAACCGTGAATTTAATTTTTAAATACTAATTTCAGTTAGAAAAGCTTTTTTCCCCCTCTGCTATTTTTGAAAACTCCGCCGCTGATTTTGCTGACGACCGGAAAAATGTACACAAGGACAGAAACATAAAACATCCGAATATGTGTAAGACAATTCCTTGTTTAGCCATAAATTTCAAGTTTAAATCAAAATTTCGTTTAGAAACGCTTTTTTGTTTCGTTTGTTATTTTTTTAAATCCGTCGCTGTTGTCGCTTTTTGCCGGAAAAAAATGTACACAAAGACAGAAACATAAAACATCCGAACATGTGTAAGACAATTCCTTGTTTAACCATAAATTTCAAGTTTAAATCAAAATTTCGGTTAGAAACGCTTTCTTGTTTCGTTTGTTATTTAATAATAATAATAATAATAATAATAATAATAATAATAATAATAATAATAATAATAATAATTAGAGAAGCTGTTTGCCCCCTAAATTCCAGTGAAGATCAATAGTCGCTGTCAACGAGAAATCAATGGTAAGCGGCCGTTACGTTAATACAAATGCAAACGCGATGGTTATAGAGAGAGGTGAAGAGTACTGGAAGTTTGGGGTGACTTGTTGTTACTGAGACTCTGGATAGCACCATAAGTTGTCCTTAAGGAGAAATATTTGATGCTAGCCTGTGTGACTACTCTTAGTGAATAATAATAATAATAATAATAATAATAATAATAATAATAATAATAATAATAATAATTATTATTATTATTATTATTATTATTATTATTATTATTATTATTATCATCATCACCACTACAACCACTATTATAATAATGAAAAAAAAATCCTTTACTCACATGAGATTATTCTGGTCAACCGACAAGACGCAATCAACGTCCAACTAAATTTTAAAATATTTTTTTTTGTTTTAATAATAATAATAATAATAATAATAATAATAATAATAATAATAATAATAATAATAATAATGTGTAACGGAATAACTCTCGGCTTTCCTTGCGGTTTGACGATTTTTAGGTGAACTTACCCAAGCTAATAATGGTTTTATAAATAATCTTCCGTTATCTGTCCGTATATATATATATATATATATATATATATATATATATATATATATATATATATATATATATATGTGTGTGTGTGTGTGTGTGTGTGTGTGTGTGTGTGTGTGTGTGTGTGTGTGGTAATGTTAAAACTTTCTGGCTACAAAAACAAAATGGAAACTGAGTGAAAGTAAAACGAATTACGAAACCATCATACTACTCAACAAATTGTATTTGTTAATTGTATTTTTGTTCATTAATATTTTAGGTGAAATTACAGAATAGTTTTAACACTTATTTTGTTATTTCTTTTTTGTTTGTTTGTTTTCTTTGTTGTTAAAATAAATCAAAAACATATTTTGAATGAAACAGTTTTTATAAATCAATGAAAAGACATCTCTAAAAATTACAGTAAGGTTATATGAGCGCATATGATTAAATTTTGTGCTTATGCAGAGAAGGTAATGTCTAGAAATAATAAGGTTTATAAACCCATCCTTAACATGGGGATGGTTGGGTGTTTTGTAAATATTATGTACTTTCACCTAACAATTTACTAAACAAAACTTACTGTAAAGCTTGAAATTTACCTGGAAATACCATCGGTACCTTTTTGCATAAATACCGTTAAGGTAGTTTTCAGTATTTTCAGATGTCTTAAGTTGTTAAGAAAGGTGGATAATTTTAAGGATTAAAAACCACGTAATTCATGCATATCATTATTTGATTTCACTAAAGGACGTTATTTTTTAAAACGTAAAAACAGTTTCGTAATTTGCTTTGCCTTTCTTGCTTCCTGAAAGTAAGAAGTAAGTTTATAACTTGAAAAGATAGCCGCTTCAGTTATTGTTTAGTGAAACATTTACCAATTGAGTATATTTTTGTACGAGTGGCGAAAGAGCAGAGAAAAATAGAGGTGTCTTCTTTTTTGATGAATAAACGAAATGCTTTTTTGTTAAGATGTTCTGATACTCTAAAATGTGAATTAGAAGTAGGAACCGTATAATATGTAATAATTAATTTGTTCGTTTGGCTATATGGACGTGAAATCGTAACTGCGAATGATTTGTATTTTTCGTGTTCCAAAAAAAACTCTACTGCTGATTGCGGTGTATCCTGTTATTCTGTATAACGAACAAGGTAGGTGAGGGGTCGTTAATGCAAGTTTTTAGGCTAAATACTATAATTTACTCTCTTTGGTTTACTCTCTCAGATACATAATCCTATACAGGTAGTAGTAAATATTTCACCTTCATTAAATTTACTCCTCCAACGGAACACAAACTCACCGGGTGTTTTTTCATAGCTATACAAACCCACGTGTCACCGAAAAAATTATTCGCCTTCTTAGGAACAGTCATTTACTACATAGTAACTTAAGCCTAGAAACTTTCATTAATAGCTTCTTCCCTACCTTGTTTGTTATACGGAATAACACGATACACTGCAATCAGCAGTAGATGTTCCGTTTTTATTGTAACACAAAAAATACAAATCATTCGCATTTGCGATTTCACATACAAGTAATAATATGATATTTTCAGTTATATAGAGCTTATCGATTATTATATTGTATTCAATGTGGTAGTTATTTTGATTGTAAAATAAATATGACTTGGGTACCATCACCCAGAATCGAAACAAATATATATAGCTCTCTAGGCGTATACGTTACCATCTGCATTATGTCCTTAGATATGATTTTTTAAATAACTCTGTAAAAGGCATAAATATATATTTGTGCCTGCGTACAAGAATATCTTAAATCGACTTACGCCTACCAAGTGTCAATTTTTTAAATTTTGACCCATCATGTCTATTTTTACCGGCTAACGATCGAACCAAACCTGTTCCACAGGCTCAATTCCCTCATATATCAAGTTTCAAGTCTGTAGACCAAACAAAAATGAGGAGATTGGTAGAGACCCTTCCTTAAACAGACAGACAATACCATATATATATATATATATATATATATATATATATATATATATATATATATATATATATATATCAATATATATATATATATATATATATATATATATCAATATATATATATATATATATATATATTGAGTATATTTATGTAGCATATTTGAAAAATTTCATCATATGCTTAAACATGGCATTAAAGCAACTGCATACAATGATTGTGTATACTCTTTATTTGGAGTATGGTTTGAAAGTGATTTAAAGCCACGTCCAAGACACACACGGGCACGTGCGTGCGCGCGCACACACACACACACACACATATGTATATATCACATGTGTAAGTAGACAAAAAAATAAATCGATAGAAAGAGTGGGGCAGAGCAACTTGCATATTTGAGATACCAATTAAAACACAAGTGCAGTAGGTATACACGTAATTCTTTGAACTGCATCTAGTAAAATATTTAAGTTTTACTTTTTACCTGTTTTAAAGATGATATCAGTAAGCTGGCCATTTATTCTTCTATATACACTCAGTTAATCGAACTCTGAATTTTCAGTCAAGTCTTTTCAGCATATCGATGGGTATGTTGGCTCGACGAATGTTGTTTTTCAGGTGAGTCAAGGTGCTTGGAAGATCATTGTAAATAATTGATTTCAGATGTTCCCATAAAATAGTCACATGGTGATAAATCAGAGGACCATGCTGGCCAATGCAGATCGCCTCTCAAGGAAATGAGGTGTCTTGGGAAGTTCTGCCGCAAAGCAGTCATTGACGTGCGCGCTGTATGTGCTGTACCACACATTTTCCACGCCCATCTGGTTCAGTGTTGGTAGGAAACACTCATTGATCATGTTGATATAACGGTCAGATGTCACTGATACTGCTTGTTCGTTTTCTTGAAAATAAAAACGTGTCAATTATGCAAACTCGCGATAGTGCACACCAAACAGTTACACGTAGTGCATGTAGAGGACGTTTATGAAGTTCTTTAGGGTTTTCAGGACTCAAATGGCGCATTTTTTGCTTATTTACAGATCCTGAGTGTGTCGTCAAGTAAGCCCAAAAGTGCCTCACACGTAGTTTCACGAGCAATAAAATCGCGTGGCTTAAGTTCCTGAACGATAACCAATTTGTAGGGATGAAATTTCAATTTTTCATTGAAGATTCGTCACACAGAACGAGCAGACAACCCAAGAGCAGATGGGTTTTTGCGGGCAGATCGTAGGGTAGATCTCGAGGCAGATTGTCTTACCGCGTCAATGTTGTTGGGTTACCTTGCCGTTCGTAGGAGGCCAGGTTTCTTTTTCTTTACATCACCCGTTTCCCTGAAGTTGTTTACCCATGAAACAATCGACTGCCGGCCAGGAACACGATAACGGGGTGGGGGCGGCAATATTAAAATGTCTACGAAATGCACGTTGCGTTGCGATGATTGAACGATCGCTTGAAAAAAAAATGCCTTAACAACGAAAGCGCGTTCCAACTTCGTTCACTCACTGGGGTTCCTGAAAAATAAATAAAAAATAAATAATGCACATTAAAACCAATTGTTAAGCCTCACCTTTCCAAATAAGCTCATCTTTACTATCCTTGAAGCAACCAACCTTTTAGGGCGCGGAATTTAAATAAGCAAGTTAATTTGCTCCATCCTGTATTTGTGTGGATGTGAAAGATACTTGTTGCATCACGAGAGGTGTTCATAAGAAGTAGAATAAAGGTATGCACTTCGGTCTTTTCTTTTATTGGAAAAGACGGTTCCCAAATGCTCAGAAGTATTATTATGAGTGTAAAAAATCTAGATAATTTTCTGACATCTGAGAATTATGATAATAACGGAAAATACATGATCGATGATGAAATCAGTTGGAGACTTCAGCAAGGAGTTTCGAAAACGTGGAGTTTTTTTTAATTTTTTGGTGCACAGTCTCAGTTTAAATCATGGTCTTAAGAGGTTTCATGTCAGAAACTTGATTGGGTGACATGGGATTAAACAAAAGGTTATGTTATTGATCACAGGAAAATCTCAGTACAAATATTTGTAATTATTTCTTCTGAGAGATTTCCTATATTTTAAATGTGTTTAGATGAGTTTATGAATATCTATCAGAGGTGTTATCCACCCGTTTTTAAGTCGGTTGGAAACAGCATTTCTATTGTTAAACGCGTAAATTGAATGAGCACATCTTAAGAATGGGGCTGTTGTTATTAGATATTTTTCAATCTTAACAAAAAGTTGACAGTAATTTGATGGATTAGCCTCCTGTTTGTGTGTGGCATCTGAAAATGTGCCTTCCCGATAACAAGTTTATGGTGAAGCAAGGGTTGCATAATTCCAACTTCTCCTGACTCAGCATAATGTAAGTCTAGTGTCAAAATGAAATCCAATACAATCAAAATCAATGATGAGATAAGAATAGAATTTTCCTACTCCTAGAAGGTCTATTACGTAAAGTGTTGGATCTCCTTGGATAAGCAATATAGAGGCTGGTATGCATGTAAATGGTGGAGTAAATTTGGAAGTAGGGATAACCATAAACATACCGTTGATAACCTTGAAAAAGATTTAAACCTATCTGATCGTTCTTATGAATGAAATAGTAAAGCAAATTGGGCTGCTTTGCATAAGATTGTAAATTGTGAAAAAAAAAACTAAATGAAAAATAATATTTTAAGGGTCCTTAGGGGACTTCCTTTGTAAATTTTACATAACATTTCTTTATATTAAACAATACAGTAATGTCCACATTATCTAGTGATTGGACTAATAGATGCTGTTTTAGACTATAAAGTAGATTATGCTGGATCCAATTAATATCGGTTCTATTTTGTCCCAATTACACATTAATACCGTTTATATAGAAATGTATGAACATGCACTTTTATTGCAGGGGTTACGGTTAGGGTTAGGGGTGGATAAAATAGAAAAATGTGTTAAATTAATCGTGTATAATGGATCTTTCATATTACCAGTAAAAAACACATTATTTTCTTATTTTACCAACCGATCAAAACAACAGAGCAGATACAATTTAAGAAGAAGTACAATAATACAATAGTCGTTAATAGTTATGCTTCGACTTCAGATAGACAGATATAAAATCTACATTATTAATAAATGTATAATGTATTGTTATAAAATTATCCTCAAATTATCGATATTCTGTAAAACAACGCAATCATCTATATTCCATAATGCTGGAATACCATTTTTTTTTTACTTGCGTTGATACATGATTGTTGTCTATTGAAGATTGGATTTATTTATTAGTTTAATAGAATTGTTAGTTCCCGTTCAAATATCCTTAAAAATCAGTCAAAGACGCCGGAGTTAGAGATTGTCTGGCAAGTTCAAAAGAGTAGATGTGTTAAAAAGGTGTGAATCACATGAACATGACGTCATTGGAAAAGTGAATAGAGATTTTTCTAAAACCAAGAAAAACGATTTGAAAGCGAGTCGAAGGCCACGTGAAAATGGGATCTTGAAAATGAATAGCTAAAACTATGTGGTAAAATATAGGATGCCCGAATAAAGGAGTGGAAAGAAGGTTCGCATTACAGGCGCTCTGATTTGGGCCAATTCCATGTGTGGCCGTTTAATTCAATAATATAGGCTGAATAGAGCAACTTACATGGGAAGAGTAACGATCAAGCAGTTAATATATGAAGAGTTAAAGTGAAGAACACGATTAAATATTTAAGTGACCACTATCGAAATATTTTAAAGTAATAGCAACAGCAGCGTGTGTTGGAAATATATACTCTCGGTTGGACAAAAGATTAAATCACCGACTTCTTTCAATTTATCACAGTGCAATAAATATGTGTATATATTTTTTTATTGGAATCCTTTGAAATAATTAATTTGTGTATTTATTTATTTATTTATTTATTTATTTGTGGACTGTTATCATCATCGTCATAGTCGTTTCGGCCAATTCATCATCTAGTCTGCTTCAAGTGATTAACCGTGGAGGGATAGAAATGCTGAGTCTTGTGACTATATCCCCAGTAATTACTGCCTTCCATAGTTGTTGCTGTCTCACCACGTTTTGGCCAACTAATCCTCTGGCCTGCTTTGGGTAGGATTGAAACCGCTATTTTCGGACAATGCTCGCCTGGAACAGTAGAGACTCAACGCCTCTATCCACTGTGCCAGGGGCTCCGAAGGGCGAACAAGGCTGGATATTTTGGTTTTATAAATCCAAGTTTTTGTTTTTATCTGGTCTTCCATTGTCTGTCTCCATATTTTCAAACTGTATCTCCTCCGAAACTAAACGGGTCAGAGTGGTACTAGGGCTTTCAATGATTGCATTTTTACGAACTGTTCTTTTATGGACCTTTAGCCGGTTAAAATAATTTTTAAAGGGTCAAAAATGGGTCAAAATTGAAAAAAAATATTTTCTACATTTATCTTAGTTAATTTTTAATTTTTAATCATTTCCTATGCGTGTCACGTTGGTACAGTAGCAACGTTAACAGCTTTGAATGCTACAGTTTGGCTTTCGGTTTCGATTCTAGATGATGGCATCCAAATATTTTTTTTTACTTTTGAAGTCACTACTCTATAATAATATATACGAAATCTGGACAAATTAAAATTCTTAAGCAAATATACATACGCATATATATATATATATATATATATATATATATATATATATATATATATACAGAAAGAGGTTTGTGTTTACTATAAACTTTTTACGCAAATATTACGCAAGTATAAATCCTGTAGAATATCTGCATAAATTACGCGTAATAGTCAAATAAAGTTAATCATCCCATAAGAAAACTGAAAAATTAATAGGGAATTAATTAAAATGAATGTTTAAAAGAATTTGCAAATTAGCTAGATCTTTTGAAAATAAATGTAATTCCACGACCCATATATAACAAAGTTGTATTTTCTTTTTAAATAAATTGAAAAAAAGGGTCCTTAATGCACAAAAAAATCAAATTTATAGGAGTATAACTATATGTCTATGAAAGTGAAATTGTCTGTCTGTGCATGTGTGTGTGGAGGGGGTCTGTGTGTGTACATTTCCCTACCAAATAACTCTGTCCATTTTCAGTCTACAGACTCGAGATTTGACGTAAGGGATATTAAGATTTGGGAAAATTATTTTAATTCGTTTTCGAACAGAAATTTTGCTGTCAAGGGGTCGAAGTCCACGCTTCGACCTTTGAAAACTCTACCAAACTCCTCCGCCAAATTTTGGGACTAAACACTTGAAATTTTAAATGTAGGTTACTTGGACATGGATCAA
Organism: Euprymna scolopes; assembly: GCF_053919585.1. Lineage (NCBI taxonomy): Eukaryota > Metazoa > Mollusca > Cephalopoda > Sepiida > Sepiolidae > Euprymna > Euprymna scolopes. Next base: position 88,441,570 of record NC_136499.1, on the reverse strand, counting down.
ACTTTTTAATTTGATTTGAGCCCATAAAAATAAATGTTAAGGAGTCAAAATTGGGGGTCAAAGTTTTTAAAAAATTGACCTCTTTGGTCCCTACCAAATTATTAAGCCAATTTTTGTTCTAAACATTTGAAATTTTACATAAAGGATATTCACACATAGGATAAGTTATGAACAGTACATAGGGCCTGAGCAAAGCCGGGCTGAACTGATAGTATATATATATATATATATATATATATATATATATATATATATATATATATATATATATATATATATATATATATATTTGGAATCTTTTGAGATGAGTGTTTTGTGTATTTATTTATTGCGGACTGTTATCCTCATTGTTGTTTCAACACGTTTCGACCAACTCATCCTTTGGCCTTCTTCAGATGATTAACCGCGGCAAGATAGAATCTTATTTTCCGAAATTTAGATGTATTATCAAAACTCAAATACAACGTCTTATTTCTTCCGGTTTTCTTCCACAGTCGACATATGTGAGGATAGTCCTCACAAAATAACCTCGGGGCTGTGGTCTGAAAAAAGATTAATAAACAAAACTAGAACACAAACTACTCTCTCTCTCTCTCTCTCTCTCTCTCTCTCTCTCTCTCTCTCTCTCTCTCTCTCTCTCTCTTACATCTCCACTAGCAAAACAGGCATTCTAATATATATACGCCCATCTGCAATGGCTACCTCATTTACACACGCTGTAACACGCAAACTAACAATGCGCCAGCCGAAATAAACATGTCTCTTCAAATTCTCCTAACAGGCAAAACACCTTCCTTCGACTAGAACGACACTGGAGCATTCTGAACGCTCAATCTATCCCACATTTCTATTTTTGATTGTCTTAAAAAAAACAATACAATATTCAAAAATCATTTTTTGAAATGTCATATATTCAACAATACAACATTCAAAAATCATTTTTTGAAATGTCATATATTCAACAATACAACATTCAAAAATCATTTTTTGAAATGTCATATATTCAACAATACAACATTCAAAAATCATTTTTTGAAATGTCATATATTCAACAATACAACATTCAAAAATCATTTTTTGAAATGTCATATATTCAACAATACAATATTCAAAAATCATTTTTTGAAATGTCATATATTCATCAATACAATATTCAAAAATCATTTTTTGAAATGTCATATATTCAACAATACAACATTCAAAAATCATTTTTTGAAATAATGTCATATATTCAACAATACAATATTCAAAAATAATTTTTGAAATAATGCGATATCTGCCTAATTTTCTTATTCCAATTAAAATGTCCAATTTTAGATTTGAAACGGTTGCTATTTTATAGTCAAATTCCTCAATTCGAACAAATGTTTCGTGTTTTGCATTCAAACTTTTCAAAAACTGCTTTTCTTTTCATAGAGAATGCCGACAAAAATCATTACCGTGCGTCTTAATAAAACCCATAAGATCATGAGATATTCACGAGTTTTTTGTACTCTACGATACACTCCTGTTTTAGCACGAAGTGACACAGCCAAAATCGTTTGACGGCGGCGAAGTATGAAGAATACTTTTGTTTCCTTTTTCATATATAAATAAAGCGAGTGAATCCATCGTACATTTTTCTTTTTCCTCTGTTGTATTATTATTCATTGAATTCAATTGCTTTCCTCGTTTTCTTTTTGTTTTCTGAATCGCAAACGAAGCTTATTTCCGTACATTGCAATTCTTTTGTTTACTTAGGATGGGCCAGTTCGTCTGGTAAGTTTCACATGCGTTGAGGTCATCACAATGAGACAAATACGTTTCGAACAATGTAAATTATTGCTGTATATTTGTCCACAGCTGACGATGATGACACATATGTTAATTTCGCTGATGAGTGACGGTATAGAAACCTATCGTAGTATAGGCTATAAGACAAACTCCTATAATGTTTCTGAATTACGAAGATTGATAATCCGTATTATTTAGATTATTCGGACTACTGTTCCCATTTGGAGTGTTATTCCCACAACGTTTCGGTTGATGTAATCTATGATCTGCCTCAGGTGTATCTCTAAGTGTATATAAAATAATTGGGCTACAATGCAATAAAACAAATGTCACATTTTAAATGTATTTTTTTAGTTGTGCTGGTTTAGTCAATAAGATTTGATTTTTTTTAATAGGTAATGTCGAGGCTGTTTACCTTAGCAAAATAGCATAAATCACCAACGACTATCTTTACTGATTAAACGATCTCATTTTTAAGGTGCGTGAAAGCTGACAACGTACGTACGAACGTGAAATGCCATATATATATATATATATATATATATATATATATATATATATATATATATATATATATATATATACATATATATATATATACATACACACACAGACAGAAAGAGAGATATATACACTTATATAGATACTAAAAGAAATACTTCAAGAGGTGTGAAAACTTACTATGTACTTTTTTGTTTAATCCATAAGAATACAATTTTTGTACCTTAAGTATTGGAATGAAATATGAAGATATTTTCCAACAATAAGAGGGCATAAATGAACTTGATCAGAAACGTTCCGATATAGACTAAGCATAGCGATTACGTAATCCACAACGGTATTTGTTAGGCAAACGACACGCACACACTTCGGTTGGTGTATCAAAGGCTGGAAAGTCCAACGAAAATGTCTTCTTTGTTTAGACGTAGAATCTTTCTTTGTTTAAACATGGTGGCGGCTAAAATTACACATAAAAATCTCAGACATATCTTCTTTACAATTTTAGTTTAAAAAAACGACAAAAGTCCTTTCGTTAATCGGAAAAAATGTTCTTTTATGAGAATTCCTCAGGAATAACTACAGTGCGTGAGAAATTGTTCAATAAAAAAAATTTGATGAGCTTAGACATTGTGGTCTCGCTTTGTTTCTTTGAATATATGTATATATATATATATATATATATATATATATATATATATATATATATATATTGCGTGCATCTATTTTTCATATATTCCACGAGAATATTCTTCGAAAATACATTGCTTAAGTTCTCACATATTTTATTAAAATTAGATATAAAATACGCTTTCGGTGACATCAAAACCAAGAAAATCTAAGTTTTCCATCAACAGACTCTTTCATTTTTCAACCGGTTCATCTTTTGTGTAGACCTCGAATCATGTAAATTGCTTCTATTCTGACAGATTCACTAAAATTAGTACTTGAAATGGCAGCTAATGGAGTCGTCAAGGTCAACATACTTTTATTATTTTTACATCTTAATGACACCACGTACGGAGAAACTGTAGAGACCACAGTCGACGACTTATACCGCTTTTTTTCTTTATCATCCGAGTTTTGAATGCTAAGAATGTCATTTCAACGAATGACCGAAGCACTTCAATTGATAGATGCACGTACACTCATACAGTTTTGAAGAATAGTTTTGCTCTTTCAATGTTAGTCTTTTTCTACCTTAAACATGATTTCTTAAACAAAGTAGATACTGCAATTTAAAAATGCACAAACTTAATATGTAACGTAAAGTCCAACGACAGACTTCAATAAATAACAAGGGAAGAGTTATTTGAGTCTCGCCGGTCAAAACGGCTTTTGTAATGAAAAATTAATAAATTAAATAAATGAGCGCAGAAATAACTTTCCATCCCACATGACCCATACAAACAAAAGGAATAAATAAAATGTTAGACCAAGTTCACTAACTTAAATCTCTCTATATATTAGCATCGTCTACTAGCCGCGTTACAACTTACTTGCAGCACCTGATCCAACGTAATGTGTATCTCATCTATCGGTAGTCTAGATGACGATAGCATTCGCATGGGAGTCTTGAACTCAAATTATGTAAATGTCACAGATGCAGATGTCTCTTTCCAACATGCATACATCATCTGAGCCAATAATAACTTTTCACCCAACAAAATCCATGAAGAAGGGTACTGTATTTTCGAATCAATTACTGTTTATTTTCTTTTAACATAAGCATATCTTCATAAATTAACTTAATTACAATTTTGAAAGAGAGAAGTAGAAAGATGTATTGATTATTTAAATTTCAAAATAGTAATTAAATTTATTTTCTAAAATAATCGAGACAAAATAAAATGCGAGGTTAATTTCATTTATGAACCTTTACCTTTGGGTGTTTATTGCATCGCTCTTGCTGGTCAAAAGTCACTGCTCGATTTCGACACCGGCCGTCGGGTTTCAGTCAGGCACGTATTAGAGGGATCCTCCGTATTATTTAGATTCTTCTGACTACTGTTCTGATCGTGGCTGTAACCTTCGACCTTTTTCGGGTGTATTTTGTCGAAATCGGGAATCTTTCTGTCAAATTCGGAAATCTGGGTATCATGCTCTCGTTCCGTCAGCCATCACTGAGTAGAAATCGTAAGCATTCATATTATTTGGATTATTGTTCTCATCTTGTGTTATTTTCACAACATTTTGATCGATGTAACTTCCGGCTTTCTTCAGTGAGAGCAAGGACCTAATACTCCCTGCAAATACAAACAGCATTACGGCAGGCTATCACACGTATACGGTCTTCCTAAGATTCATAAAAACTGTATTACATTTAGGCCTATTGTCGAGGTTCAGCGTGCAATCCATTGAGCCGATTCGTGGTACCTATATTCACCTCAATCATAGGCAAATTTCTATCGTACGCCAAGAATTAGTTCACCTCGTGACAATAATCAACAGTGCTGCCATCAATTCCAACCAGATTGTGAATCTAGATGTAATGAGTCTGTTCATAAAAGTTCCCGTTGACACTGACGAGATAATCTGACTTCAGACACTTGACTGAAGGAACGCACTTGCATCCCAATTGACAATATAATTGAGATGTTGACATCCTGTGTTACACTACATACTTCGTGATGGGATATGATATATACCAGCAGGAAGAATATCTGGCGATGGAATCACCATTGTTCCCAATACTGGTCAATGTATATATGAAATACTTTGAGAAAAATAGTGTTAGTATCAACACCACTAAAACCAATAATGTGGCCGCGATATGTGGATGACACATTCATATTTTGGCCTCACCAGGAAGATGTTCAAACATTACTGGACAATGTGAACTCTATCCATCCATCTATGCAGTTCATGATGGAAAAGGAACATATTAACAAATTTTCATTCTTAGATGTACTGATAACTCGCACTAGTTAGAGTATATCGAAAGTCAATTTTCACTGGACAGTATTCAAATTTTTACTACCACCATCCATATAATGTAAAGAAAAGAACCGTTCATTGCGTACATCACAGAGCAAAAGCAATATGTTGTAACAGCAATGCATATCGAGAGGCGATGAATAGTTTAAGAGAAACCCTCCACAGAAATAACTATCTCGAGATCATGGCATCAGTTCAAAGAAATCTGGATGAAACCCTCCAACATAACGCAGTTTGTATTTTTAGTGTTGTCCGCTGATGATTGAACCTTAAGCTTTCAGAAAAGTGTAATTTACAACTGATTATTAGCAAATACTTTATATCCACTACGCCACGTGTGCTTACGGAGAAACTACTTAGTAAAATTAGGTTATGATTTCCACTCTTCTAGACTCTAAGGATGTTCCTGAAAAACAGGAAAATGTAATATTGCGAACTACTTGATTAAGAAGAATAAATAAATAAAAAGGGTAAAAGAAGCAGGATCTTTATTTCAAGATGTTTGTGGGACAAGACGAAAATCAATAAACACAACAAAGAATCTCAATAGTCAACACAAGTTATTTTTAAGTATTATATATATATATATATATATATATATATATATATATATACTTATTTTTACATACTCGCAAGGAAATAAATTTTATAACAAAATTCACTCTCGAATTGAATAAAGCTTAATAACACGTAACCAAACAAAATGCAAAGTGCATTCATGCGCACACATGCGTATGCATGTGGAAACCCCCACACACAAATCAGAGCCGACATATTGAAGCGCGCATATGTACATACGTGCACACGTACACGCACAAAATTTCCCCTGTCTCATTACTATGGCTAGGCCAACAGCATATTCTTCTCGTTGTTTTGACTCTCGAGTGTTTATCCGTTGATATCTTATATGCTTTTATATAGAGTAATGTGGTTCTCGGTTGATTAAGTGTGCCTAACTGTGTCGGATATATACTTGAGAGTAAAAACAATGAAAAGAATATGCTGTTGTCAGAGCCCTACTCATTACCAAATATCAGGCAAACTTTACTGTGAGACTAACAACATTAAGGAAATATTGTATTTTAATTTTTATTCTATTCTATCTTATCTGTATTCATAAATATAACTCTGTTTTATTATCAACATTTGTCTCATCCGATAAAGATAAAAAAAAAACATTTTATATAAAAGCATAGACCACAAAAACGTGGTAATTAGAATGTTTTACGAGTAACAATCAAGAAAACATTAATTTTCACAAGAGATTAACAATGGCCCAAATATCATTATTAGTTATTAAATTATAATTATTTTCTATATAAAATATCATGGGTATTTTAACAAAACAAAATGAATGTTAAAATGGAAATAAATTTAGATTTAATTAAAAAAAAAAACGATATCCTACAAAAAAGAGATCTCAGACATAGCTTATTGAAATTATTTTCAGAGTTGGATTCCAATATGAAATGTACGAAAATATAACCTGCATTCACAATCCAATAACAAGAGAAATCTAATAAATTGCGTATATTTATTTATGGTCAGTAATATGGAAACAAGTATAAACAAAATAATAATTAAAAGGAGAACTAGTAACAAATAATGATGCATGTATGTGTATTTGTGTATGTATGTATGTATGTGTATTCGTTTGTGTGTGTGTATGATATGTATGAGTATATTTGCGTGTGTATATATACACCCATATACGCACAGACCAAAACAAGCACATTAAAATCACTTACAGACACGCACACTACACACACTCATGCGCTCTACCACATGCACATGAACATACACACACTTATGAAACAAAGAAACAACAGGAAGACATACACATACGCACGCACACGCCACATACTTACTTCTACAATGTTATTTATCCGTATGTAATTGATATCCCAAGTAGTTAAATTGCATATAAGCATATAATTTTTTTTATATTTATATATATATATATATATATATATATATATATATATATATGTATGTATGTATGTATGTGTGTTTGGGCGTGTGTTACATTTCTCTATGTATCTGTATGTCTGTTTGTCTGTCTGTCTGTCTCTGTCTTTCTGTCTGTCTGTCTCTTTCTCTCTCTCTCTCTCTTTACATGCACACACATATCTATGTATCTATGTACCTATATATATGATTACGTCATTTAATCACATAAATTAATATACGAAGATATAATTTATGCGTATACTTTTCAGTAGTTACCTCAACAGTGCTCAATGCATAGGTAGAGCTAGGTAGTAAGTTATGAAAAAAATTGCCATATATATTTTCATAGCTAACTATATATATATGTGTGTGTGTGTGTGTGTGTGTGTGTGTGTGTGTGTGTGTGTGTGTGTGTGTGTGTGTGTGTGTGTGTGTGTATTAGTTACGTTATGCTGTAGTTCTATCTATTCATAAATCGTGTGCTAAACTGCTCGGCGAATGTATATAACAAACACTGTTGATTTTCGGTAAATAAAAAAGTGACAATTTTATTCTTGCAATAATACTTTCACTTTCACGAATAAGCTATGGTATGAGGGAGAGAGATGGTGTGTGGTGTAGTGTTGTGGTGACGACAAAATGACAACTCGATCGGCTCGATGCCATTCACTCTCTCTGACTGAATTCTTCCTTGGCTGGTATTTGTTTTTATTTACAAAAACATAAGATAGGAATTTCTTTTTTCGATGCCGCATTCCACTGGCCCTTATTAAATTCGTCCAAGGCCAGATTTCAATATGACTGTTTTCAAAACTTGTCAATTGAAGAATGTTGCTTTTAAAGCTTCTACACACTTCTTTCAATTGTTATGACTTTTGATGACATTTCTTGGTTTGTCAACAATATTAGCGTGTGTGCTCCATATGCGTGTGTATACCCAGCAATAATTCCGATGTTGTTCAGAATACTATTCAACACACACACACACACACACACACACACACACACACACACACACACACACACACACAAACTCTATATATCTATCTTTCTTTCTCTCTTTGTCTCATACCAAAAGGAGACTACGTTGATGAATAGAGTCCAATTCTGTTGGTTTATTGATTACGCACAAGACGTATTTGATGATATGTTAAGCATTATTTAAAAGGAACATAACAGAATAGCTTAATATATAGACTGGTTTTTCATTTATTATTTTTAATAAAAAATGATTGAAATACATTTATTATATATACTTTTTACTTTAATAAAACTTTTTTCCATTTTATATTTAAAGTTATTTGTGTTTCTTAATTTATTTGAAGTAATCGAACTATTTTATATCTGTGTATAGGTAAAAATTCCTACGCTCATCGCATTTGAATCGGTTAAAAAGACAAAATATTCTCGTTGAATCAGTGGTCACGAGTACAAGCGTTTGCCTTCATATCGACTATTTTATAGCATCGTAGTTTCAAATATCACACTGATTGTTTTTTTCTATAGCGCCCCAGTTATTTTCTAATCGATATTAATCATTATCATAAATGGAAATATGGATGAAATATATCTAATAAAGGGCCTTAACTTCTAATCTTGTTTATAAAATTAAAGAAAAGTTGATATACCTGGCATAGATGGGTACCTTGGCAAGTTTTATATATTCATATTTATTGAAAGAAAAACAATTAATTCCCTCTTTATTTTTATTTTTGCAGCCATGAAGATGCCTAAGGTTTGCTTCGTTCTTATCTTGACAATAGTGTCGACAGCAGAAACCAGTTTTTCTGTAATGAATCTTCCAGAAAAACTCCAAGATTGCTATTCGCGCCTGTCACGCAGTTCAAGCAGCTACCCCATCTTCAGTCCGGCTTCGAGACAACGCTATTGCATAAAACAGTACCTCAATCGACGTAACCGTGAAGACTGGTTGCGCGAATCTCCGGTGATTACAAGTGATAATGGTTTTAAGACGACAGGCTTAAGCGCATACGAGCCAGACATTAATGTTAATCAAATATATTGGTCACCGCCACTTCAAGAATGGCGGTACCCCATCATCAACAATTTTTGGCAAGGGAAAACACAATATTGGCCAGCGGTGCAAACATCCTTTAACCAATTTTGGAAGCCTTCTACAAAAGCGTCTTTTCCTAAAACATGGAACACAAATGATTTCTTTAAGTCACATTCCAAATCCGGATCTTCGGAATCTCAATTTCCGGTGACTACGACCACGATTGCACCGAAAACAGAAGCATTACAAATGACAACGACAGCACCAATTAAATGGCAAAGAAATCAGCAATTCTTCAATGTCCAGAAAAATCCGGTTCAAAGGACGAGATACTGGCTGGCACCAATGTGGTCAGTCGTTCCAAATTATCTTAAAGTTCCAAGAATACCATTCAACAATAAGTGGAGACATCCGAACTGGGGTTTGGAAAATCCTTGGGATAGAATTAACAACGCGTACGATATACCAAAGTATCCAATAATTCCAATGGAAACGTTTTCGGAATAGAACAACCAATAATTTTCGTTGAATATTATATATATATATATATATATATATATATATATATATATATATATATATATATATATATATATAGTAGTTACTTCAACTTTCGGAGAGCAGAAAAGAGCTTATTGTCCTTATGTAAATATATGTAACTAATACATTTTTAAAAATGGCTAAAATATGTTTTCACGTTTCGATCGATGCAAACATTAAGAAAACAAACGTTCCGAAAAGAAACAAAAACACAAAATAGTACTAACTTTATTTGGTAATTTTTATTTCCGTTCGAATCTCATTGCTGTAACGAATGTTCCGTTATATCATTTGCGTAAAGTAACTATAACCGTTAAAATGTTTCCAAATGAAGTCATTTGATTTTGTTTTCAAGTAAATATACTTTATTGTGTTCCAATCTCTGAATATTTGTCCGGATGAAAAAATGTAATAAAAATCATACGGACCAACAAAAGCACAGGATAATATGCGATATTAAACTTCAAGGAAATTTTACCTTTTAAACTGTATTGAATCAACCACCTCGATTCACACTGAAAAGGAAAATCAACAAATATTTCCTGGTGAATTACATCCTGCACAGACTAAAAAGAAAACTAAGGACAAAAGCCATGAGAACAACATTGCGAAAAAAAGAAAAAACATCCAACAGAATGGTATATTCCATACCAACAAATTGGGCGAGGGGGTAGTCAACTCGACTGTTCATTTAATTTAATTTAATTTTTTTTTTATTAAAAATATTCAAATATGAATAACTCGACAGTAATACAATTTCAGTACTTCAATGTCTATAAATTGTACAACGACCGATTATAACATAAACATTATATATAAACATTATATATAAACGTTATATATAAACGTTATATATAAACGTTATATATAAACATTATATATAAACGTTATATATAAAAATTATATATAAACATTATATATAGACATTATATATAAACATTATATATAAACGTTATATATAAACATTATATATAAACATTATATATAGACATTATATATAAACATTATATATAAACGTTATATATAAACATTATATATAAACATTATATATAAACGTTATATATAAACATTATATATAAATGTTATATATAAACATTATATATAAACGTTATATATAAACATTATATATAAACGTTATATATAAACATTATATATAAACATTATATATAGACATTATATATAAACATTATATATAAACGTTATATATAAACATCATATATAAACATTATATATAAACATTATATATAAACGTTATATATAAACATTATATATAAACATTATATATAAACATTATATATAAACGTTATATATAAACATTATATATAAACGTTATATATAAACGTTATATATTCCCAACAAAAAGCTGCTACATATTAGCGTGGGCATCAGAAAAATATTGAACAGGCGGGTATTTCTGAGCTCCGGTATTGTTGCTATTCATATTGTTTACATATTTCGAACTGTTGCTTGTCGCCTTGCCTACAATTGGTTTAATATGTTGTACACTAGCATATTACTTCATCTTGGAATCAGTTGCTTGTTCCACAACTCACCTGACGTTGACTAAAACATTCAGCAATTAGATAAACTTAGGCAAAACCCCATATTTTATAAGATCAGATCAGAATTAAAAATATCAAAAGCGAAATGTGAGCGATCAATTCTAGAAGAATAAAACAGTTTTATCTTTTGTATTTTTTTTTAGATGCGGATTAATGATTCGAATTATTTGACTTATTTGAACTGGTGTTCTCATCTTGAATGTTATTCTTATGTTACGGACGATGGTACCACCGACCTTCTTTAAAGGTGTCGTATTAAACTCACGAATATTTATGACGAACTCAGGAATCTATTCATAATTTCGAACAAACCCCCTTATTTAACCCATAGATATAAACTCCTCTTATTCCGTCAGCCAGATTCCCGAGTTCAGCACAAAGATTCAAGTTTAAGTTCAACAAGACGCACCAAAAAATGGTCGAAGTTTACCGAAACGTTTGTTCTTTATGATTTGAACAAACATAGCTTACAGCATAGAAATTCTTTGCAAGTGGACGTTTTTCTCGATCACCTTTTTCCCCATATTCTTGTGATTTCTCCGCGCCGGTAGCAGAGAGAGCACACCTTTTGTTTCTTCGGAGTGAGATTATTTGTAGCATTACTACTACAACGCTGTAATAATAATATCCAAAATCAAAACATCAGTCATAATAAGGCAAATCATACATAAAGTTTCAGCTTAAATTATGATATGATTATGATAACAACTTAATGATTATGATAACAACTTAATGATTATGATAACAACTTAATGATTATGATAACAACTTAATGATTATGATAACAACTTAATGATTATGATAACAACTTAATGATTATGATAACAACTTAATGATTATGATAACAACTTAATGATTATGATAACAACTTAATGATTATGATAACAACTTAATGATTATGATAACAACTTAATGATTATGATAACAACTTAATGATTATGATAACAACTTAATGATTATGATAACAACTTAATGATTATGATAACAACTTAATGATTATGATAACAACTTAATGATTATGATAACAACTTAATGATTATGATAACAACTTAATGATTATGATAACAACTTTATGATTATGATAACAACTTAATGATTATGATAACAACTTAATGATTATGATAACAAGCCGAAACGTTGCAAGCATAACAAGCAAAATTAGGATAACTGTTTGAAATGTGTAAATAATATGAATACCAAACAACCATTCAATTTTTTCACCAATATTTTGTATATAATTGATCTGTCATTTTGTACCCAAACGCATTTAAAAGACACAAATTTTTTTTGTTATGAAAGAATGTTGTCTTTTCAATTTCAAATTCACTTTTGTAAAAAAAAAAAAAAAAGGTAATATTCAAGTATGAAGTTACCGTAATTTTATTTATATTGTTATAAAATATATTTGTTCAATCTTTTGTGTCAATCTATAATATAAATCTCACCTGTCTGTTTAAATATATGTATGTATGTATGTATGTATGTATGTATGTATGTATGTATGTATGTATGTATGTATGTATGTATGCCTACAACTTTCGACAGAAACGACAGATTTTCACGAACTCGATCCTTCGGACAACAAATATCGAAAAATTTGCTACAAACATTGGTTCCTTCTCCCATAACTAGGCAGGTTTTTACAAGGAGGGTCTTTTTATTTTTGTTTTTTGTTTTTTTGCGTCGCCATTTTTGCAAGTCATCGTATCAGATGGAATGAATTTCAACGTCCTGAACTTCCAGTCGCGTCATGAAGTAGCGGTAAGACGTCAGATTTATTTTCACTTTCTCTTCCGCCTTCGCATCACGGATTCGAACCTATCTGCCATACTACCACTTTTCTATTTAATTTAATTTTATTTATTTATTTATTTATTTATTTATTGCTCAACACACACCTCCAAACACCGGGCAACGCCGGGCACCCAGGCTAGTTATACATAAGGCATATCAAGCTTAAAGTATTCTGAGGATTGTGTGTTTGCATTTGTGTTGTCATGACGGTCGCAATTGACTAATTATTAATATTACAGAATATTTTTGTTACTTAGAAACATAAAATATATGCATAAAGGATTGATTTTTAGTTATTTCTTTTGGAGAATAGAAAGTAAGAATGTCCACCTGATCGAACTGTTCGCTCACGAAGAAAATGTCGTAATCATCGTGAGCGGACAGTTCGATTGGGTGGACATTCTTACTTCCTATCATCAAAAGGAAATAACTAAAAACCAATCCCTATAAAGTTGAGAATGTGAAGATGCTGGATGGAGGGCAAAGCATTTCCTGGTTGGAGTTATATGTCGAGGATTTATTAGAAAAGATTATGAAATTTCTAATTTTGGATTAGATTGAAACGCCATTGTGGTATTGATGTTATGAAGATAGTTTAATCGATTGGGGAGACAACCAGTCATCGGTTTCGGTTGAAGAAGACTAACAAGAGTTAATTTGAGTGAAGTAACCAGTAACGCCCTATTCAAATGGGTTGGACCTCAAATCAGTGACGAAGGTGGTGGAGATATCGCCAAGAGGTATGCACTAAAACGATTACGTTTTCTTTCTTGATGATCCATAAAGTATGTTATCTGCAATTTGGGACAAATTGGATGGTTGCAGCTGCCGAGATTATATGTTTCAATTCCTTACATAAAAAGTGACATACACTTCTAACATCCCGGAAAGAGACAAAGACATCTTAGATACACAAGATAACAACACGAAAAGATTAGATACACAAGGTAACAACACGAAAAGACTAGATACACAAGATAACAACACGAAAAGATTAGATACACAAGATAACAACACGAAAAGACTAGATACACAAGATAACAACACGAAAAGACTAGATACACAAGATAACAACACGAAAAGATTAGATACACAAGGTAACAACACGAAAAGACTAGATGCACAAGATAACAACACGAAAAGATTAGATACACAAGGTAACAACACGAAAAGACTAGATACACAAGATAACAACACGAAAAGACTAGATACACAAGATAACAACACGAAAAGATTATATACACAAGATAACAACATGAAAAGATTAGATACACAAGATAACAACACGAAAAGATTAGATACACAAGATAACAACATGAAAAGATTAGATACACAAGATAACAACACGAAAAGATTAGATACACAAGATAACAACACGAAAAGACTAGATACACAAGATAACAACACGAAAAGATTAGATACACAAGATAACAACATGAAAAGATTAGATACACAAGATAACAACACGAAAAGATTAGATACACAAGATAACAACACGAAAAGACTAGCTGACAATAGGAAAGATTATGGACATTAGGGAAAGACCAACCGCTTTCCCGGGCTTGCAATCGGTGCAGCTGTCTAAGTTTGAACATCAATTTAAGTGAATGACAGCCACGTAATTGACAGAATGAGTTAGAGAATCATCTAACCAATGATAATGCGGATCTTGAAATTGAAAGGTAAGTTGCACAACTCATGCAGAATACCGATAGAATTGAAAGTAGCTATATTTGAGAGTCATGTCAGAAAACATTTGCAAGGCAAAAGGGTCTTAGAATACACCAAGAGAAGGTGTGTAAAAATAAGAATAGGTAATATTGATGATTAGATTATAAAACATGTAACAAAACATCCATGTAACAAAACCACACTATATAGTGAGACGCTACAACCGGAAATTCTTGTGCGGAAGAGAATCTAATACATGAGTAGCCCATGCTAAGAAACCAAACATCCTCTACATCGAATCCAGTGATGAGAATGGCTTCGATTACCTGGAAATAACAAAATGTGGTAGAATCAACAGAATGTAAGGGCTCGATCGAATAAAATGTAAAAACTGTTTTCAAGCAAATTTTACGAAATGAGAACACAGTTGTTTGGTGTATTTGGAAGCAAAAAAAAAAAAACAGAAATCAGAATATGTGAAAGTAGGTGAGGTCAAAGGATGAGGCACTTACGAAGAGAAAAAGCGGTTTGGAAGATAGTGAGAATAACTATCGATGCTTTAGAAAGATTTGAAAAACAAGTGTCGGCAAATGTAGGCGAATATTAGGCGTGTTGAAAAAAGTAAAGAAAGCAAACGCGCACATTAAACATTTCTTAAGAATCTGTAGAATTGGCAATGAAGCTTTCACAGAGGCACGTAGTCGTAATCTTACATGTACAAAGAATGAACTTGACTGTCGCATAAATGACACATACAGTGATCTTAAGTGCAAACATGAGGTGCTACGTTTGGGAAGTTTAAAACTCGCAATAAAACCAGAGCACGAGTTTTAATTTGGTAAAATCAAGAAGAATGAAGTTGACTGCTTCATACGGAAGACAAGAACAAAAGCCTATACTCTCAAGTATACGCATATTACGACATCCTATATCACGAATGATTTGTGTTGCTGAGTTATGAAGAAATGATGAATTGGTGGAGGATGTAAAGTGAAAACAATATACATTTTAACCAAGTTAAATTAAAAACTTCTTAAGCAATTTAGGCCAATTTCATTCATAAGATCTACAAAGGCATTCTTGCCAAATGAACAGTTCCTTTTCTTAACGGCTGCACAGACGAAAGTGTATAGAAGCAGGTGTACCTGGTATACCTGATGTATGGAAAAAGCATTGCCAATTTAGAACGTTTTACAAATTTAAAGATCAACAAAGGTAATCTAAATGCTGGATGGTCAACGTGTCCGATGTAAACTGCTTCAATTCCTCGCATAAAACGTGACATACGCCGCTGACATTCTAGAAAGGCATCAAGACATCTACGAGTTAGAATATGCGTTGGAAATTGAAATGCATATGATGACAATTTTTAAGATTTATAATTTTGACACATATATGTTAAATAAATTATTGTAGAATTTACAAGTTTTCCAAACTGAATAAAATAGTCCAATTAAAACAATTTTCGCATTTGTTATATAAAACTTGTAGTCTATCAAAAGAATTTCATTTTTTTTTTCTAAAAATCTGAAATCATCGTGTAATAGTAATGAACTATTTTCTGTGAGCGGAGAGTTGTTATGCTGGGATGAACTTGCCCAAGAGTGAGGAAGCGGGATGTGGGGAGAGGGAAGAGGAGAGGCCCAATTAGTCGATACAGCGTAGTAACATTTTTACGAACTTCTTACACTTTTGCTGACGGAAAAAGAACCAGATGTCAACTTGACATCGGCGAAAGGACAACCGGTAATCTCCAAAAATACCGTTAGGGCTTACAACATGGCCGCCAGAAGAGTCACGTGATCCGGTAGGTGTATCAGAATTTTAGGCGGAATTTTTGACACCCCCAACAAAAAACTGCGAATAAAATATATAAAACTCGTAATTTCTGTTTTAAAAGTGGGTTGTCAATTTTCTTTATGAAATATACTTCCAAAATAAACTATTACAGTCGTTTAAAACATAATAGAAGTATTATTTTTTATTTTTTAAAAACAATGTTTACAAAATGTCTACGCCTAAAATTCTGATACACCTACCGGATCACGTGACTCTTCTGGCGGCCATGTTGTAAGCCCTAACGGTATTTTTGGAGATTACCGGACATCCTTCTCCCACTTTCTGCTTTCAATCGAAGTGATCGAAAAGATGATGACATTATAGAACGGCAATCACACGATGCACAGAGAAACTACTGACATATTGTTTCAAACTCGCAGTTGCTGATAGGAGAAACATTATTTCTTACAAGCAAAGGACAGTTTACACTTGTGTATTTAAAACTAACTTTCAAATATTTATTCATGCATATATATATATATATATATATATATATATATATATATATATATATATATATATATATATATATATATTTACAAATATTTTGGTTATTATTTCTTATTTCTATCCATATTAATTATAGCACAGGACTTGTAATTAATACTAAGATTCGTTTCTATAATTACACTAACTACACCTTTATATTAAAGAATATACAAACGTCTGGAATATGGAGTACAGCTAAAATATAGAAACACGCAGAGAAAGAGAGGAAGCGGGATGTGGGAAGAGGGAAGAGGAGAGGTCCAATTAGTACAACTAAAACGCGAAATGGTTACAGCCTGTCTCTCAGTTGGCTGTCATCAGCCGTGTCGGAACAAACGTATATTATATGGGGTCGATCTATCGGCACATATAGGGATAAAAAAAATGAGAGGGAATATTTATGTGAAGATAGCTATTCGACGACTTTCCTTTGGTTGTTTTTCTCTGGAACTTTCATCCAACTTATCTTTTTCGTTTACGTTTATATTTATCTTCTTTTATATAAAGTGCGATGAGATGCTGTTGACCGTAGTGGCTTCCTTGCTACAAGTAAGGTAACAAATGTTTGTTGTTTCTAAGAAAAAATAAAACTACTTTTCGCACGCACGGACGGACCTATACGAGAATACTCCCCTAAAAATGCGGGGGGGGGTTCAGCTTTTTAAAACTTTTGCCGACGATTATAATAGATTACCAACTAATCATATCATACAGAATAATCATATCAGCAGAAAAATTTTGATATAAAATAAATTTATATTATTTGTATTGATCGGACTATTTTTCTCATCTTAAGTGTTATTTGTGCAACGTTTCGGTAGGATTGCCCTTCTGCCGTCTGCGGGCATGTTGGTTATTGTTTGGAAAAGAAAAGAGAAAAGCTACTGGCTCCGTATATATTTTCATATTCTTTGAGTTAGTATCTATTTTATGGTTTTAGTTTCGAATTTGAGAGAAAATTGGTTAACAAAGGAGAGGTAACTCTAATAAAAAAAAAATCACTAGGGGATTATCTCCCTCTCATCGCCAAATTTTTCTATTAAAATCTAGGCTTAGTGTACTTAGTAAAAAAAAAAAAAGAACACACTTCCCTTTCTGGAACGAGGCCAAAATAATTGGCAGGGATGCAAGGTGGAAGATCAGGCGACTCAAGGAGGCAGCACATATGCTAAAAAATGAAACATTACTAAGCAGAACAAGTATAGTATTTGGGAGTCTCTAATCATAGAAAAAATAAATAAATATTGTACACCCTTAAAAATTAGGTGATGAAAGGGAGATAATCCCCTATATGTTTTGCCTCTCCTTTCTAGTTATGTTCTACTTACTTGC
This sequence comes from Euprymna scolopes, assembly GCF_053919585.1. NCBI lineage: Eukaryota > Metazoa > Mollusca > Cephalopoda > Sepiida > Sepiolidae > Euprymna > Euprymna scolopes. The sequence goes on along the minus strand of NC_136499.1, from coordinate 88,423,168 downwards.
TCCTTGACTCACTGTACATCTCTTTACCTGCGTGTCACGTGATTAGTCACAATGAGGTTTTCTTAAATTTCCTTACAACAAACGGTAAAAAAACAACAAAAATAAAAGATAAATAAAAATGTCCCCCACTGATTCTGAAATATATTTTAAGCGTCTTTTAATACGGGACCTGCAGGCCGTCTTTTTCATTTTTATTTATTTATTTTGATTTTTATTAATTATCAAAGTTACATAGACACGAGAACTACGCACACGCAAAAAAAATCTCACCAGTCACATGACACGTCAACAAGTCAGGAAGCAAGTAAGTAGAACGTTATAACGAGAAAGTGACCCCCCCCTTCTTAAAACTTATTGAATTTATTTTTTATAAATATTTTTCTGCTGATATGAGAGTTAAGTATATAATCTATGATGATAAATATAATAAAAAGATGATGAAAAAGATAGAAAGAGTAAAAAAAAAGGTGAAAAGAAAAGCATTTGGGGGCGCACTCTTGTACAGATCCGCCCACGTACCTCATGCCATTAACTCAAAAGTATAATTGAATCAATAACACATTAATGCATTGTTGCACGTGAGTAATATGTGTGTATGCACCAGACAAAATCATTACAAAAAAAAATAGTAAACTTAGCTTGTATCTTTTTAAATGAACACCCACAAACACGCGCTTATTCATTAACTTTGTAAAAAATAAAATACGCATCAGGTGCGCTTGTAAGGCAAATCAGAACGCAATATTACGAAAATAAACGAATATTTTACTTGTTTGAAATTTATAATTCATATATTTCGGAGTCAAACTTCACCCTCGGTATTTTGTACATCTTTTTTCTTCTTTTTTCTTCTTTCTTGTCATGTTGTAAAGCTGGAGAAAGAAACGTCAGTTAGTAAAGATCCGCGTGTTGTTTCTCATTTGTTGTATTTTGAAATGTTGGTACGGTGCGTTGGCTATGCGAGATTAACGTCAGGGGTGTGAGTTCTGTTATAGAAACGTTGATTTAATTTGAATAAAATTAAATAAAATACGCATAAGGTGTGCTTGAAAGCCAAATCACAACAGAATATTACGAAAAAACAAATATTTTACTTCCTTAAAATTTATAATTTATATATATATCGGAGTCAAAATTTATCCTCAGTATTTTTTCTTTTTTTCTTTCTTGTCATGTTGTAAAGTTGGAAAGAGAAAAGTCAGTTAGTAAATATCCGCGCGTTGTCTCTCAGTGGTTGTATTTTGAAATGCTGGTACGGTGCGTTGGCTACGCGAGATTAACGTCAGTTGTGTGAGTTTCATTGTAGAAGAGTTGATTTAATTTGAATAAAATAAAATATGCATCAGGTGCGCTTACTCCGGAGTTTGACTCCGAAATATATAAATTATAAATTTCAAACAAGTAAAATATTGTTTTTATTTTCGTAATATTGCGTTCTGATTTGTCTTTCAAGCGCACCTGATGTATATTTTATTCAAATTAAATCAACGCTTCTATAACTGAACTTACACAACTGCTATTAACTTTCTCTTTACATGACTATGTACGCTTTTGTTGTATTCCGAAGAATACAATATTAGAGAACTGACTTTGTCGGAGGTTCGATTTCGCTGGATTTTGATGGCAAACAATAACGTTTCTTTTCCCAATATAGCATCTTAATAATTGTAAAACTCTGTGGACTGTCCGGGTGTTCTCGCTTGTTTGCTTGCTTGTTTGAATCTTGTATTATAATAAAGTTGGGGATGCTATTTTACAATTTTTCATTTTTCTGAGGGAGACAACTCTCTTTTACTAAGAAATTCGTTCATTTTTTCATCTCAGAATTTAGGACGCTCAATAACGATAGTTTTATTAAAATATAGGAGGGAAATGTTGTGCATTTCTCTCCTAATAATTACTTAAATAAACACAAGGTCAAACGACATTGCTTTTAACGAAACAATAATAAAGGGTTTATTTAAAAAAGGCGAGATTGTATCTCAAACTGGAGAGAAAGAAAGAAAGTGTAAATGCCTGTTTGAAGGTGTCGTCTGCCATTAGACTGCAGTCGTCAACAAGTAGCAGTGGGAGGGGTGAGTGAGAGAGGTAAGTTGCTTGCTGGCGTCTCTCTCGCGATCGTAGCTGAGATCCCAAAGGGCTAAAAATAGTCCTTAAGGGGACAGCTCAAATCAATGCGCCCTGCCAACCGAGTGGCCGAATCACTTTGGCACCGGGCATTGATCCGCTTATAGTAAATAGTTTGTTAACTGCTACAAAAACAACAAAGTTGATAACTTTACGTGACTATTAAGCGAATAGTTTCCGTTTTCATATATTTGTTACATTAAAAAAATCGTCGTAGCTTTCCTTTTTGTAATGTTTGGATTTAATAAAAAGATACCGTTGGCTTGAGCATCCTAAATTATGAGATGAAAAAAAAACGAATTTCTTAGTAAAAGAGTTATCTCCCTCGGAACAATGACAAAAGTTAAGTACGAGCGGAAAAAATAGGTGGACAGTTTTGAAGCCAGTTTATCATAATTTTTTGTAGGTTTCCGACTACTTTTTTTAATTGTATTTGAAAGATTAAAGCCTACAGTTTATTCCCCTGCCCCAAAAAATAAATATTTGTACACGTGAAAAAAAATTATAATGAAAAAAGTTTTCACGGTGACATTCGGAAACTGACAATTTCTGCTAACTTTTGAAGTTAAATAAATTCATTGTAAAAATCCCTTGAAAGATAAATATTAGTTTTCTGGGTCTATTTCAAAATAAATAAAGTCCCAAGATATTGAATTAAATTAATAAAGCACATTGTTTGTATAGAAAATAGCTTAATTAGCGAGAGATTACGGCTTTGCTCAAACGAAACAAAACGAAGTCGTCTTAGCATGGATTCTACGGAAGCTCAAAATATCAGAAACTCAAAAGGCTGCCTGTAAATGACGTCAGGTCGTTGGAGGGAGGTAGTGAAGTCTTAAAAATTACGCAAAACATGTAATCTAAAGATAAAAGTAAAAATATTTTTCGCAATTATAATTTTTTGTATGAAAATATTAAATAAACTATGCTTAATTCAATGATAATATCTGTAGTTCGAGAAATTAATTTTTCTTCGGGTTATATCGAGTTTATTAGTACGGATTTTAGGGGATTTTATTCGTGATGTTCCTGAAAAAGTTATTTTTTTATTGTTGTATCAATTTACGATGCTTTATTTTTATAAAAAAAAAACGCAAAAATAAATTAATGTACTTTTTTTACTACTAAAAACCATAATTTTAGTAAAGTTGTTTTTGTTTAAACAAAATAATAGTTTCATTAAGATTCAAATAAAAATAATGGGTTCATTATATTCCGTGATCATTATTTGATAAATACTGTAATTTTAATTAATACAAATAAACAAGAAAACGACTTTATATAATACAGTCATATTCTTGTATATTTGTTTGTTCACAATTTAATTAATATGTTCAAAAGGTACACTGGTTCACAAATTAATTTATGTATTTTATTTCGCAAACAGAAGTTAAGAAAACAAAATTAGGCACAAGGTCATTAAAAAAAGTGGGAAAGGGCGTCTATGGTGATCCTTGTCACTGCACCTTTGATTCGTCTAAGATATTTTTAGTTAGAGTTCTCAATCACTATAATACCACATTCACACCACGGGTCGCAATACTTAAGATTCTCGAATAAAGTAGTTTTTTTAAGAATATATATATATAATCTCTGTAAAAAAATAAAATTTTGGAAAAATCCTCATTTCCATATTATATTAAAGAAGGTCTATTTTAATAATTAGCTCAATATTATTAATTGTTTGTTGTAATAGAATCGTTTTAACTGTTATATTTAGAAATATTATTTAAAGTTATTTTATTTCATTTATTTTTATATTTAATTTAACTTAATTTCACTTATTTATAGCTGACAACAGTTGAGTTTAAAACTGGAAGTAAACTTATTTATTTAAGCTATGAGGGTTATTTCCCGTTTAAGCTATGAAGTTATTTGATTTTCATAAACAAGGCGGGTGTTTTATGTTTCCCTAAATCCAGCATGTTTCGTAATAAGTTAGGATATTCAGTGTTTCTTAAAAAGTATGCGACTAATCCCTTGCCCACCAATGGTTTATCCGAACGAGGCCGGGTATATGCAGCTATTAGGTTGAGAAAAAAGGTCTTGCGGAATTTTTAATTTGGATTTCAAATTATGTATTTTCATATGCGTTTTCATTATAATACCTTTACTTTATATATCATTTTAAGAGTGTGTTTTGCTTTATCAAATCGTTTAAATTACAATCGTTTTAAAACAATTATGTCTTCTTTTCAGAACGTTGAATACAAGATGGAAAAAAGCAATTTCGCACAATTTTCTTATTTCAGTTAAAGCTAGGCCGGAAATTTGCTGGAACAGCTCGCAGAATCAACGAAGCGTTTGGCCCAAGAACCATTTCTGAACACACAGCACAACAGTGGTTTAAGAAATTTCGTGGCAGCGACAAGAGGCTTGAAGATGATGAGCATAGTGGTCAGCCATTGGATGTTGACAATGATCAATTAAGCCATTGGATGTTGACAATGATCAATTGTCGAGAACTTGCTTCTGAAATAGACGTAACGTATACGACAATTTTCAATCACTTGAGAGAGATTGGAAAGATAAAAAAAAAACTTGATAGATGGCTGTCTTACGAATTTAATGGAAACCAAAAAAGACGTCATTCTTTTACGCAACAAGAACGACCGGGTTGTGACTTGCAATGAAAAGTGGTTTCTTTACAACCAGCAACGCACAGCTCCGTGGTTAGACGTCAACGAAGCTCCTCGACACTTCCCGAAACGAGAGTTGCACTAGAAGAAGTTCAAGCTACCTGTTTGCGTGTCTGCGACCGGTCTCATCCACTACAGATTTTTTTTAATGCAAACGAAGCAATTGTTGCAGAGAAGTACTTTCAACAAACGGACGAAATGCATAAGAAACTTCGACAACAACATCTAACATTAGTCACCAGGAAAGGCAAGACCTCTCACCTATTGACTACGATTTCTTTATATTCCTAAATCCAAATTTCATGACTAAAAAATAAGATTATTTTTCCCGGGCAACGCTTAAATGTTAATCTCGCTAATTTAAATAAAATAGTTTTACCTTATATATATATATATATATATATATATATATATATATATATATATATATAAATATATATATATATATATGTATATAATATATAATGTTAATCTCGCTAATTTAAATAAAATAGTTTTACCTTATACATATATATATATATATATATATATATATATATATATATATATATATATATATATATATATATATATAGTGTTATAATGGAAAAATTCCAGAGGAAATCCGGGTATGAGAGCTCAATGTGGTAAACAGAGCAATAAGATAAAAAATATAACACGGAAATTACATAAATTATGTAATTTCCGTGTTATATTTTTTATATTATATATATATATATATATATATATATATATATATATATATATATATATATATATATATATATATTTATAGCTCATTCCGTGTCAAATCCACAAATTGGGAGAGGGATGCCATGCTCGACACGGATTTTTCTTTATTTGCTACACTTATAGATCTCCACGAAATGAATTGAATGGCACCTGTAACACATCTCAGGCTCAAGGCATTCCTGAGATATGACCTTGACCTCTTTACAAAAATGTGAATTTTTATCAAGAAATGACCAACTTTAAACGACAATATCTCTGTTATTTATAGTCTCACAAATATTATTCATATATCATTCTAAAGTACTTAGATAGATCTATGATTTTATCTGGGGATATTTTTTTCAAGGTCAAATCAAAAAGTTGACCTTGACCTTGACCTTAATTATCTCAAAAACGTTATTTTTTTTTTTTTTAATTTTGACAAAATATTTGTCTATCTTATCACAGATTCCAAATTTCATGGTAGGCATTCCACTAGAAATCTGTCTACAAGCGTTTTATAGAAGTGGGAAAAATTCAAAATGGCGGCACGTAGTACCTGCTACTTCATATAAAAACATTTTGATATTTCACAATATGGTCAAGTTTGGTATCTTTGTAAATCTATTTTAATGCTGATTAATATTTACATAAAGACCATGGTCATGAAAACAATAAAAAAAAAAATCCCCACCCAGGCTGGTCATCCAACCACGACATGACTTCAGAAATCAAGGCTGCATCATTTGGGGAACGCTTTCATTTCAAAAACAACTTCATGGCTGGGAAGAAGTGAAAGCCAGAGGGTGCAAGGTCAGGAGAGTAGGGAGGATGGGGGAGGATTTCATAACCACACGCCCGTGTTTCTGATCTGGTGACATGCGAGTTGTGGACCGGAGCGTTGTCCTGCAGGAGGAGGGTACCTTTGCTGATCTTGCCCTGCCTCTTGCTTTTGATAGCTTCCCTTGATTTCCTAAAAAGTGAAGCATAATAGGCTCCTGTAATTGTGGTACCCTTTGCCAGAAAATCTGTCATCACTACTCCGTCCTGGTCCCAGAAGACTGTGAATATGACCTTGCCAGTGGAGGGCAGCAACCTTGCCTTCTTTGGAGGTGGTGAGTCCAAGTGCTTCTACTGCATTGACTGGGCTTTGGTCTCTGAATCATAGTGATGGACCCAGGTTTCATCCTGTGTAATCAGTCTTTTGAAAAACTTTGACTCATCTTCTTGACACATCTCCAAATTCATCCTCGAGCACTCAACGCGTTCTCGCTTCTGGAATGGTGTGAGCAACCTGGGAATCCATCTGGCAGACACTTTATGCATATGCAAATGGTCATGAATGATAGTTTTCACAGATCCTGTACTAATCTTGACATCTTGGGCTGTTTGGCGAATAGTAATGCGCCGATCTTCCAAAATGGCAGCCTCAACTTTACGCAGAGATGTCTCATTAATGGCAGAAGGGAGGCGACCAGGTCTGGGAGCTGTTTCCACAGACTTCCAGCCATGTTTGAATTCACGATGCCAGCGTTTTACAAGGTCATATGATGGGCAATTATCACCATAAGTTTCTTTCATTTCATTAAAAGTCTCCTGTGGTGTGCGTCTTTTCAAATACAAAAACCCGGATCACTGCATTTCACACCTGACTCAGTTCAAACACATGTAAAACAGAAACCACAATTAGTTCAGAGCTGTAATTTGCCAAATAACCCGTAGAAATATAAATCATTGCACATGCAAAATTTCAGCTAGATCAGACAACTGGAAGTGGGTCAGCGGCATTACTTATTGCACGCCCCTCGTGTTTATGGTTACTGGTAAAATTTTAATCTTGTAGTCTGTATTTGTGTCTTATCTGTTCCAAGACAAACTCAACTGGCAAAACGGTTTCAATAATATTAATTTTTTATAATCTTTTATTGTTTTTTTTATTTTCACCCATCCTCTTGCTATATATTTAGAAATTGTTTTTGCAACCAGTAAACAGACATTAGTCTCCACCTGTAAACAAACAGTAGCTTCATAAATCAAAGAAACGTTGTCACTAAGGCATGTCTCACTTAGATGTGAGAAAAGTTTCACTTCGTCCACTAATTTATAAAACAAAAAAAAAAAACAAATATTTTTAATACCTTTTAGCACTTTCTCGTCAGATTTGTCAATGATGAAGGACTGGACAGAAATCAAAAGGTCATGTTTATGATTTTTTTTTTTCACACAGTTAAAATAAAGTCACATCATTTTTTTTATGTTATTAGGTTTTACTTTTACTGGTGATTAAAAATAAATATTACTCATTTTATGTTATAGTTCCAGCAAAAGAAATTTTTTCTGATTCTCATACCTCAAAAAGTTCTGATTTTCCAGATTCTGATTAATCGTCCCAACACTAACTATATCACTTTTTTTCCATAACGAGATCTGTGTTGCATTAAAAAAATTAGGAGAATTCAGTTCAGTCAACAGAAATGTTTTTATTTTTTTTATGCTCATTGTCTTTCTGCAAATATTAATCAGCATTAAAATGGCTTTACAAAGATACCAAACTTGACCATATTGTGAAATATCAAAATGTTTTTATATGAATAGCAGGTATTACGTGCCGCCATTTTGAATTTTGCCCAACTCTATAAAACGTTTGTAGACACAAGTACTTTAGAATGATATATTAATGAATTTTTTACGCCCATAAACAACATAAATATTGTTTTTTTAAAGTTGGTCATTTCTTGATAAAAATTCACATTTTTGTAAAAAGGTTAAGGTCATATCTCAGGAATCCAATAACCTTGAGATGTGTAACAAGTACCATTGTATTCCTGCTGTGGAGATCTTGAAGTGTAGCCAATTTGAAAAAAAATCCGTGCCAGACATGGTTTTACTCCTTGTTGATCTGACACGGAATGAGCCATATATATATATATATATATATATATATATATATATATATATATATATATATATATATGATTTAATCAATCTTAGCGTTCTGCTCTTTGTTTCGACAAACTTAATCTTCTGCTTTGTTGAGTAAGAATTTTAAAAAAATAGCTGATAACCTCTCAAAAGCGAAAATTTAATAAACGCTGGTGGAAACACATAAATAAATGTTAACAATCGAGTAAAAAAGTTCTACATGTATTTTGCTTAATTTTCGATTTTAGAGCGATTAGACAATATGCAATCCTTAGAATCGGTCGGAAATGATCATCATTTTATGTTAATTTTAACATGTGTACTTTTACATTCTGAAAAATATATACGGACATTATATATATATATATATATATATATATATATATATATATATATATATATATATACACACACACACACACACACAGTGAGTGCAATAAGTATTTGATACAAAGCAAAAAGTGCATTAATTTTTATTACACGAAAACAAAAACAATAACAAAGTGTTCTTCTAGTGTATTTTTTATGATGAATACAAATCTTCTATCAAAAATCCTATAATTTTTTTTTTTTTTTACATGGGGGTCACCACTTATCAAGGCCCGGAGGCCACTTAGGGATAAGGATTATTGCATGTACAGTAATCAATGAGATAGTATTGTAGTAATCATTAGTATTGGAGATTTGATAAAGTGTCTTATTTAAGGGGGCGGTTTGTCAGGAATTTGTTTATGTTGGATTTGAAGACATCCAAGTTGTAGTCAGGTGGGAAACAGGCGAACGGAAGAGAGTTCCACAGTCGTGCACTTCTGAGAAAGAAGCTCTGCTCATGGAATCTACGTTTGGATTTAGGCACAGATAAAGAGTGGGGAAAATTATTGACAGTAGTTTCAGCCAATCGGGTGTTTCTCGTGAAAGATTGGTAGGGGGGGACGAGAGATTGGTGCTCAGACAAGCACTTGCCATGATAAAATAATGATAAAACAAATACATGCTCGCAACGTCTCTTCTGTGGGAGAGAGACTGCAGGGAAGAGAAAAGGGCATCCCCCACTAAACCACGAAGTCTATTTTGTACTCTGTCAAGGCAGGATAGGCTGTTTTTAGCAGCTCCTGCCCAGATGTGGCAGCAGTACTCCATCCTTGGATGTACTTGGCTTTTATACAGGTAGAGAATTGCATCAGTAGTGAGATATCTTCTGGAGCGGTAGAAGGATCCCACCATTTTCCCAGCGACCTTGGCAACAGAGCTGATGTACGTGTTCCATTTCAGATCAGGAGTAAAGGTCAAACCCAGAAGCTTGTCAAAACATGGAGCCTCCCCAAGACGAGAGCCATCCATTTCAATTGATGCAAGATGGGGATCAGAGCGTTGATGATGTAAAGATAGAAGCTTGGTTTTGGATGCATTAAAAGTGACCAGCCACCTCTTCCCCCACTGTACCACGTGCTCAAGATCAGAGGAGAGAGAATTAGAGAGAACTTTGTCATTTACAGCCTTTGATGGGTTGCCATAGATGGTCGTGTCATCAGCATAGATGTCAACGAATGATTTAAGTATGTGTTTTGGGAGATCATTGATGTAGATCAGGAAGAGAGTTGGGCCTAGGATGGACCCCTGAGGAACTCCAGCATTAATACTGTGGGCCTCTGATTTCTGCCCATCAACCACTACTCTTATGAAACTATCAGAGAGAAATGATTTAATGATTGAGAAAACATTTCCAGTGATACTGTAGCTGGAAATCTTGTGGAGTAGGCCCTTATGCCATACCTTATCGAAGGCCTTCGATATATCAAGAACAATTGCCCTGGAAAGGAAGCCTTTGTCAAGAGATTCACTAATCCTTGGAGATATAACCGTAGATCTTGCAGAGTGGAAACCATATTGCATGTCACTAAGAAGGTTGTTTCTCTTGAGGTTGTTGACTACTTCTCTATTTAATATGGATTCCAACAACTTACTCATGACACACAGGAGACTTATTGGTCTGTACTGAGTGGGAGATGACTTTTCACCTGAATTCTTAAATACAGGGCATACTGATGAGGTTTTTCAGAGTGTTGGAAAGCACTTCTCCTTAAGGCAATGCTTAAACAGCTTTGTAAGTATGGGGGCAAGTTCTGGTTGGAGCTTTTTCAGCACTATACCTGGAATGCCGTCAGGGTCAGTTGCTTTACTGGAATCAAGGTTCTTGATTAGCTTGGCGACCTCATGCACAGATATTTGCATGTTGCATAGTGTGTTGTCTGTTATAGGAGGAAATACAGGGAGTTGATGGGCTTTGTCGCATAGGGTAAAATTAGCTGCAAAGTTCTTGGTAAATAGTCTGGCCTTATCTGATGCTGACGAGATGACCTCAGGTCCATTGATGATAGTTGGGATAGAACGCAGGCTTCTGTTCAGGATCCTGTTTGCTATTTGCCAGAACTGGTGGGAACCAAGCCGCTGCTCAGCTACTTTGGATTTAACGGACTGGGTATATAGCTCTCTGGCATTTTTTATTGCTCTTTTACAGTCGTTGTTGGCACTCCTGAAAGCAGCTTTAGTTTCAGTACATCTATTACCTTGGTAACTATGGAAAAAGTGATTTCTGTGTGCGATGGCAGCAGCACATTCAGGGGAGAACCATGGCTGGCTATTAAGTCTTTGTTGGAATTTTTTAGATGGTATGAATCGGTCTATGCCGACAATTAACCATTCGGTCAGGTCTGATACTATAGAGGACACATCCTTTTTAAACATGGAATGCAGACGTAGGTCAGATATGAATGTATGGAAGGTATCCCAGTCAGCCATTGAGTATCGATATACAGTACGGTGGAGATATAATTACGCATTCACTAGATAATTAAATAAATGTCATATCTAGGGTTCAAAAAGTATCCAACACAAAAAATAAAATAGTTTTATTATTTAGTAATATGGCTTTTACAAATTGTTACAAATTTTAACTGGAATTTTATCCCACTCTTCTTGGTAGATTCGTTTAACTTTTGTCAGATTCCTTGGATCTCTTTTTTCTACCATCAACTTAAAGTCTCGCCACAGATTATCAATTGGGTTAAGGTCAGGTGATTGACTTGGCCATCCTAATACCTTTATTTCTTTTTCCCGAAACCATGTGGTAGTTGCCTTAGCCGTGTGCTAGGTGTATCAGAATTTTTGTGGAGTTTTTGATACCCCTAGCACAAAACTGCGAATAAAATATAAAAAACTCGTAATTTCTCTTTTAAAAGTGGGTTGTATTATTTTTATGGAATATACTTCCAAAATAAACTATTAAAAAAAAAAATTAATTCGTAAAATTCAATTGATTTCATTACATAAAACCATGGCTGCATGAACGTGCGCAGGCACTTTGTAAACACTGTTTTTTAAAAAATAAAAAATAATATTTCTATTATTTTTTATAATAGAAATACTATTTTTTATTTTTTAAAAAACAGTGTTTACAAAGTGCCTGCGCACGTTCATGCAGCCATGTTTTTACGTAATGAAATCAATTAAATTTTACGAATTAATTTTTTTCAATTTTTAAACTTTAAAAATCTATCAAAAATTTTCTATTGGTTAAATTTTTACGATATTTTCAGTGTCAATGTGGAATTTTATGCTCTTTCCAATAAACCGAATATAATATTTAAGTTTTTTTAAATTCACCCCTCACTTTGAAATGTCTATTAAAAAGTAAATAATTAATTTACGCAACAAAGTTTTATATATCACAAATTGAAGATAAAAGATCAATAAATAAAATATTTTAATTTAAAACAAAAAAAGAAGTGCTTATTGAAATTTACCTGTAAAGTCCAAAGTGTAAAACCTTTTTTTTTTAAACGACGTTTATTTTTTTTAAGTGAAAGCTCATGTGAGGCTTACATAGTCAAGTAAATATCGGATGCTGACGACAATTTTATCTATTTCATTCAATGTTTTCTTTTTTTAGATATTAAAAAAAATCACTCGATAAAGTAGAAATAAAATATATTATTGGAAAACTCATATATTTCATTAAGAGAATAAAAAAATCGGCAGAGTGTGTTTGTTTTTTAAACGGCAAAAACTATTAAATGAATGTGTTCAGTTTTCGATGTACGGTGGCCCAAAAATACTAATTTTGGTTTATAGCACGCAATAGAAAGAGAGATTAATTGTGACGCTTAGCGCCACCAAAGAATCAACGCGAAAAAAAAGCATATATTTGTCTCCCTTTATTTCAACTGTGAAACACATATGATCGCACATTCTTTTTAATCCTTGCTTTAAAAAGTATTTTATTTAAAAAGGACATGGAATATAAAATATAAATATGGATAAATTTTTAACAATGAAGAATTGAAATACTCATTGAATAGTATTTTTATAGGTAAGTGATTTTTTTAATTTATATATATTTTTTATAATCGAAGTAAGTAAAATTTCGTTAATTTTCTTTAAATCTTTTTTAAAGAAACCCGCTTTAAAAAAAAACAAATATTGCATAATTTGCTATTAAACCTGTTATTTTTTTTTTAAATTTTGTCTTTGCTCCTTAATTGAAAAAAAATTAGGGTTTGAATTATATTTTTCAAGTAGTTATAAGTTTCGAAAGATAGTAAGTTGAATTATTAAAGTTCTTATCATGTCATTTTTAATGGCGCTTCTGATACACCTAGGCCGTGTGCTTGGGATCGTTGTCCTGCTGGAATATCCAATATTAGGCAAGTTCAAATCCTCTACAGACTTCGAGAGATTATCGTCAAGTATAGCCCGATACATTTGAGAATTCATTTTCCCTTCTATGATGTAAAGTTTTCTAAGACCGGCTGAAGAGAAACAACCCCAAACCATTATACCTCCACCCCCAAACTTCACTGTAGGGATGGTATTCTTTGGGTCAAACGCTGAGTTCTTCTGTCTCCAGATATGACTTACATTATTTCGACCAAATATTTCAATTTTCGTTTCGTCTGACCATAATATTTTATCCTCCCAAAATAAAGGTTTCTTCAAATGTTTTTTTTTTTTTTTTTTTGACAAATTTTAGACGATTCCTGATATGAATCGGCTTTAACAAAAGAGTTTTTCTTGGTTTCCGCGATTAGAATCCTTTCTTTTGAAGCACTGTCCTAATTGTATTCTTGCATACGTGTCTCAGAAGCATCTAATGTTTTCTGGAATTCAGAAGTCGAACCATACCGTTAGAAATTTAGGAAGAACTTATCAACTTTTAAAGAAAATAACAGGAATATGGGTATGATTACAAAAATTCGAAAAAAAACGGAAGAGTAGTTGCAATTGTGTATTGTGATATTTACGCCATCTTTGCTTTTTCATTATATATATATATATATATATATATATATATATATATATATATATATATATATATATATATATATATATATATATATATATCCTGTTTATAATGATCGATTGGTTTTGTTAATTTCAAATGTTATCTGCTCGCTTAACGCAATTTCTTTCCTTTTCTCTCCTCCCTTCCTTTATCTATTTATGTCTTTTTCTCTCTGCCCTATCCCTCTATGATTACTAAATATTTCTCATCCTAACTCCGCATCTCTCTTACCTGTATTTTCTCTCCTTTTTTTTCTTTCTTTCTTTGTCTATAATTATCTACTTTCATTTTATTTCATATAAATTACATTTTAGGTTTTAGTTCATTTCCTTTCTTTCAACTTTTATACTGAATAGATCTTTTCACTTTTGGCATGTCAGCAAATGTTTTTCTAATGCAAAAATGTTTTATTCATTTATAAAGTGAATCCCTACGAACAGCTTATATTTTGAATATATATATATATATATATATATATATATATATATATATATATATATATATATATATATATATATATATATATATATATATATTATCTTTAATTTATTTTCAACTGACTTTTTAGGTTCCACTATAATCCAATCACACTTGGATTGCAGATGGTCCATTTTGGACGTTATGGAATATAATTTCATTTAATTTAATTGGCTTTTTGAACTTTACTATAATCTTTCTACACTTAGGATTGCATCTTCATTGGTGTTACTAAGTACAACTTCATTGATCGCTTTTATATATTTTTTTCAAATTTAACTGATTTTGGGGGGTACTACGTAATCATCCATTCATACCACCATTGTCACGGTTATTGATTTACTGGCTAGTGTTATTAGAAAGATTGAGAGAAATGACTCATTCGTAATTATGAAAGTTTTCTGATATAGATATATTATAATACTAGCTGTACCCTGCCACGCGTTGCTGTGGCTCAATTTGGTGTAATGGAAAATTCTAATAAAAAGAGAAAATGCATGTTTCTTATATTCTTAGTACAGCAATCCACTCTAAAAAAAAAAATGAAAAAAATGAAAAAAAAATGGTACTCTTGCAGAATTGGATCCTGATCCTCAGGATTACCGTCAATCATGGCTTGGGCTCGACCAACAATCAGTGGATAAAGCTAACGTTGAAACGCTAAATTTTTTTTTTTCTGTATACAAAAATGTGAGTTAGTAACTAATATTTGAGTGATGGGGGGGGGGGAGGTTACTATACACAGATTCGAAACAGTTGTCCAAAAACAAATGAAAGCAAAGGTAAGGTAAGTTACATTTCTACCTAACTGGATAATTGTTTAGTGTTTTTATGTAAGGTAAAATGTTTAATCGGCTGGAAAAACAGAAATGATTGCAGACTGTTGAATACGTTGTTTGGGAAATTAAGTTGAAAACTAAAAACTATACAATACAGTGTCAAAAATCCACCGAATATGTTACCATGACATAGGCTGACATAATCGGTGGGTTTGTGACAGTATTTTGTATAGTTTTTTAGTTTTAACTCACTTTCTCAAACTTAACATAATCAACAGTGTCCGCCACCATTTGTATCTTTCAAATACACCGATAAACACTGTTTTTCGAGCTGACTAAACGTTACATTAAATGAAAAGGGTTTGTATTAACAGATACAAAGAAGTTGTCAAAAAATGAATATATAACAAATAAGTGTTATCAAAGGCAAGAAAAGTAAATGTTCTACCTAACTGGATAAGATTGTAGTGTTTTTATGTAATGTATAATGTTTAATCAGTTCAAAACATACAGTGCTTATCGGTATATTTGAAAAATACAAATGGTGGCAGACTGTATCGAACACTTTAAGTTTGGGGAAATTTTGGGAAAATGAGTTTAAACTAAAAAACTATACAAAATACTGTTAGGAACTCACTCAATATATGTTACTGTGATGTAGGATGACATATAATCAGTGGTTTTAAATTTTGATCGATACAGGTAACGACTTTTAAGAGTCCCTTTTAGTGATTACCTGGTTTAAGGATATTATACAACTAAATGGCAAATCTGGCCCAAAAATCCGGTATTATTTTACTTTAAGCCCGTCTCATGTTCGTATATAACGAAATATTTTATTGTAGATTTCAGTGTACTAAAAACGAATCTGCAAACCGTTTCCGTCGCAAAAAGAAAGTTTTCATGATATGAAGAAATTACTTTTTCGAAAAGTGGGTGATCACTTTTCAATTTAAATTTAACTTAGAATGAGCACCCACTTTCTGGCCACCTAAGAGAGGGGCATTTTTCTGTGTGGGGGGTGTTTTGGCGGCCGAGCCCCCGCCCCTCCAACCAATTTAAGCAGGTAATTTTAAAGGATTTTCCAAGGGTAGAAAGAAAGCCCCCACCCCAAAAATCGTGGCCACAAAGTGGGTGATCATTTTACGTTAAATTATTATGGAAAAGTGATCCTTCACTTTTTTAAACTAACATTTCTTCATATCTTGGAAACTACTCGTTTGCCTTAATTATAAAGGTTATTTTCGTTTTCAGCGACCCCGAAAACCTATTGGAGTGGTAATTTTAAAGGAATTTTCGAGGGTGGAGTAATTCCTCATATTTACCTTTTTTTTTTTTTTTTTCTTTTTTTCCAATAACATAAGAAATTAACAATTAGACAAATTTATGGTGCTAATGCACTTACCGATCCGTACCATTTTTTAAATCGTATTTCCAAGTTTAATTAAAGTTTTTTTTTTTTTTATTCAATTGTATTCTAAATAATGTTAATGCTTCTGTACTGTTCCTTGTCTGCTTAAGTTTAATTTTTGTTTATTAAATTGTTAGGTAAAAGTCCAGAATAGTTACAAAACACCCTCTTCTCCCCATGTTAAGAATGGCTTTTTAAATAATAACGTTATTATTTCAGCACGGATCAATAAGTGCACGAGTACCCAATTTCTTTAATAAAGAAAAGCATTCATATTTTAGAATAGATGCAAAACTCCCTCCCCATGTTAAGAATAGCTTTCTAAATAACGGTATTATTTCAGCACGGTACCTTCTCTGCATAAGTACTATCTTTTGTTTATTAAATTGTTAGGTGAAAATATAAAATAGTTGCAGAACACTCTCCCTTTCCCATGTTAAGAATGGCTTTCTTAATAGCGTTATTTCAGCATGGTACCTTCTCTGCATAAGTACCATCTTTTGTTTATTAAATTGTTAGGTGAAAGTATAGAATAGTAACAAAACGTCCTCCCCATGTTAAGAATGGCTATCTAAATAACGTTATTATTCTATTATTATATTATTATGGTACTTTCTCTGCATAAGTACCATGTTTTGTTTATTAAATTGTTAGGTGAAAGTACAGTACTCATGTAGAGAGTGATCCGTGTTGTAATAATAACGTTAATATTTAAAAAGCCATTCTTAACATGGGGAGGGGAGGGTGTATTTTAACCTTACAATTGAATAAAAAACATATAATAAAACTGTAATTAAACCTGGAAATACGATTTAAAATATAGCGCGGACAAAAAAAAAACTGTACTTTACCAACCAATCTTATATCGAAAAATAAAAAAAAACTCAAAAAGCAAGCGACAAACTTTTTTTTGGCCTTATATAATAAAGAAAAAATGTGTAAATTAAAAAATTTGGAAGATAAACAAATGAATTATGTTTTTTTTTTGTTTTTTTTACTTATCGAGTAAACAGAAAATGAAATCTTTCGTCAATTCGTGGCTGTGAAATGAATCGAACCGGAAGTTCAGTTTTATCAACCGAACAGATTCGCACTAACGGTTAAAAAAATATATTTATTTTATTTAATATTTTAATAATTCGCGAAGTAAATTTATTTTAATAACATAAAAACATCCCTCGACTCTAAAGATGGGTTGTCTGAAAATTTCAAATAAATTAGTAACGTAGAAATATGGTTTTATTCACTTTTAACGAACCAAATTTACATTTTTATATATATAGATTAAGTCAGCTGGGTTCTCTAAGTTAAACCTAAATAGCAATGTTTTTAACAAGTTTATATATGGTTCATAGTCGATGAAATACAGATATTTTCAAAAGAGATGTGACACAAAATTGGAATTATAAATGCTCCTAGGAAACGGTGGGTCGGGACAGCTAGTATTTTCATAAATAAATGTTTGTGGTGCTTTATTATTGCGGTTAAAGAAATAAAGAAAAGTATAACAAAAGTTATTAAAACGAATGCACAATGGTCGTTATTTTAAGTGGCATTATTTCTTGGTAGCTCTTTCAAAGATGGCGACGATGCCTTTACTACAGTGACGCCTTTTGTTTGTTTGTCGTGTGAACCAAATAGCTGAACGCTTCGTAGATCTAAACAAGTCAGATAGACAAAAATGCTCATTGATTGTTTTGATGATTTATCACAAAAGATTATCGCATTTAAGAGATAAACCTTCTCACAGTGGTTCCATAAGCCATGTTGACGGATGTCTTATAAGTCGAACGATTAAAGAAATATAATCTTAATATAGTTTATCTATTTTGGATGTCGGAAAAAAAGTTATGATACAAATACATAACCTTTTAGATCCAGAATTCGCCAATTCCATCTCGTTAAATACTTTTTCCGGTCAGTGAGTTAAAAAAGAAACAGAAGACAGAGATAAAAAGCCATTATCAAAGTTTTTACCCATCTTGGAAAAGCAGTACCCCCTCAAAGTGTTCATTATAATTGCACTTTAAATATCATTATGGAATTACAGGAGTCGTTCCAAAAGTAAAACCTCCTATTTTTTTTACCCCCAAAAGTTGAAGAGCTATGAAGATGGGAGTGAAACCATTAAAACAGGCAACTTTTTGTACTCTAAGATTTATTGTTCTACATAGTCACCACCATTCTCAATGCACTTTTGCTAGCTATGAACGATGGCTGTGCATGGGCGTTCGAGGTGCACTTTATCATACGATGGTCGTTTCAAAAGTAAAGCCCCATATTTTATTAAAATTGAATAAGTTAAAGAGATATGAAAGCGGGAGTAGTAGTATTAAAACGAGCGACAGTTTGTGCTCATGAATTTATTTTTCTACATAGTTGCCACAATTCTCAATGAAATTTGCCAAGTATTCAATGACGCATATCTGCTTCTAACACACGTCCATGACAGGAATTGCTTTCTTAGAATCTCGCACTGTCAATCCCTGTAACAGAGAGATGAAACTTTCAGATCATTACTGCATATATTCAGTCATCATAACTGCAATTTTCCATCCCCTCTGATCCATTCGGGCGGAATAAAAAGAGCAGGCATTACTTTTGAGACGCCCCTCGTACTTGTGTTTTTTTATATTATCTAAAATAAAGCATTTATTCCCTTTATAGACTAAAGTTTTCTCTCAACCAAAGCAAATGAATTGAAATTATCAATGTTTTGCATAAAATATAATTCTATTCTACAATTTTAACTAATGGTTAAATTTTTGCAATTATGGTGGACACTTTTGTTATATTTCTCCTCGATCTGATAACTTTTCAAAAATCTATTAACCAATTGAATTTTTGTTAATAGAGTAATATATATTTGGAAAAGATCACCAGATCAGATTTAGAAGACCAATAACGTAGAACATCTCATATATAATTAAGATGAATCAAAAAATAATAATAAAGGTATTAAAAAGGCATTTTGTGGTATTAAATATTTTTAAAAATTTAACGTGTACATTAATATTCTAATAGGCAGAGCTAGTTTATATATATATATATATATATATATATATATATATATATATATATATATATATAAATCAATACAGGCCAGAAAAAAACATCAGTACTGTCGGTTTCTAATTTGATATAAAGGGATAAGTTTGTGGTTGAAAAATATCGAATTCTCTTTAGCCTCTGTTTGTATCTTTTCTTACCGGAAACGGCAACAGCACGTGGTTTTGGGAGTTTTTTTTTTTGGGGGGGGGGTAACAATTTATTTTTTTATTTTAATTTTTTATTATTATCGACTGGTTTTTATGAACTTATATTTTTATTTTATTTCAGTGGCTTCTGTGTTTCAAAATATGTTCCGTTGCTTTAATTGAAACGATTTCTTTTTTAACTTAAATAGTGACTTTGTATCATAGAGATGATTCTTGAAACTTTCATATTTCCTCAAATTCAGACAATCTGTTGTAAACTCACATACTTTTGCCTTAAAAAGCATTAAGTCCATAATAATAATAATAATAATAATAATAATAATAATAATAATAATAATAATAAATAAATCGAAAAATAAATTGCGATCCGAAAATAGCCAACGTGCTGTCGCCGTTTCCAGTAAGAACAGATATAAACAGAAGCTAAAGAACCTTCGATATTTTTCAGCCATGAACTGGTCTCTTATATCAGATTGGAAACCGACAGTAGTAATGTTTTTCTAACTTTCTGTAAAATTTTACAATAAATATTATGCTCTTATATTGAATTCTTCTTTTTAATTGAGCATTTTGCTGGCGTTTTTTCTAAAAATAATAAAAATAACACACAATATATATATATATATATATATATATATATATATATATATATATATATATATATAAAACAGCATTTTCTTACCAAATTCTTTCAGCACTTCAAAATTTCGGCGCATTTTTTACAGTTCACGCAGAAATAATCGTTTATTATTATGTCAATATCGAATCTTTTCATTCGAATACTCTTCAGAAAAAATATAATTTTTTGCTTAAAAAGAATTAGGCATGATAACCAAATGTCGGAAAATAGAATTCCATAGAAGATTCAGGTGTATCAGAATTTTGGGGGAACTTTTGACACCCCCTAACACGAAACTGCAATTAAAATATAAAAAACTCGTAATTTCTCATTTAAAAGTGGGTTCTTTGTTTTCTTCCAAAATAAACTATTAAAGTTGTATGAAAAGTAATAGAAATATTATTTTTTTATTTAAAAAAAACAGTAATGAATCAATTGAATTTTACGAGTTCAGTATTTTTCAATCTTTAAACTTTAAAAATCTATCAAAATTTTTCTATTTATTCAAACTTTACGATATTTTCAGTGTCAATGTGGAATTTTATGCTCTTTCCAATAAACTGAATATAATATTTTAGACAAACGTTTTTTTTTATTCACGCTCCCCGATTTTGAAATGTCTATTAAAAAGTAAATAATTAATTTACTCACCAAAGTTTTATATATCACAAATTGAAGATAAAAGATCAATAAATAATATATTCAAATTTAAAACAAAAAGAAGTGTTTTTAAGAAATTTATCTGTAAAGTCCAGTTTAAAACCCTTTTTTTTAACCACGTTGTTTTTTTTTTTTTTGTTTTTTTTTTTAATGAAGCCTTGGTCCTTGCTCCTTTAATTGAAAAAAATTAGGGCTGGAATTACATTTTTCGAGTAGTTATAAGCTTGGAAAGACAGGGGGTCAAATTATTCAATATTTTTTCACGCATTCGTAAGGTCAGATTCTGACACACCTAAAAATTCACCACTACGTGTTTACCTGTGTGATATATTCTTCACTAGGAATATACACTCATTATGTTCGTTAAAAAAGTTCGTTTATTGACTATATAAGCAAATAATTGTTTCTGTCTGTACTGATGCATGTATCGTTTGCTATATCATTATTTTTTACTACAAAAACTACTACTACTATAGGCCATTATTAGTGCTAAAATATACACACAAAAAAAAACAGCAAAACGTCCCCTTCACCTGGGAATAATTTTCTTGAAAACAGTTCGTATGGAGCGCCATATTTTCAGCAGATTTGGCGACAGATGTGAATGTATGTGTTCCATCTCAGATCAGGAGTAAAGGTCAGAGAGGTATATATAAATCAACGGGTTAAAGGAGTATTGAAGAATTCTTTAAATGCAGGACAATCAAGATGTACGAAGCTCAACAAACAGGTGGAGCTTAAGTATATGAAAGGGAATTAGTGACAAGAGAAAGCAATATACTGGTATATATAGTTTTATTGGTCAATTCAATAGCGAAGTAACATCAAGAGGAGGGGGGGTGTTATAAATGCTCTTTATACCTTGGTATTTCACCACTTATCAAGGCCCGGAGGTTACTCGAGGATAAGGGTTAACGACTGTACAGTAACCAATAGGAAAATACCGTAGTAATCGTTAGTAGTTTGGTAAAATTTTGTAAATTGGATTACTTAAGGGGATGGCTCATCAAGAACTTGTTCATGTTGGACTTGCAGCCGATCATATTGCAGTCAGTTGGAAAGCAGGAAAACGGAAGACAGTTTCATAGGCGTTCAGTTCTAAGAAAGAAGCTTTGTTCATGGAATCTACGTTTAGGTTTAAATACAGATAAAGAGGAGGGGGGAATTATCGATAGTGGTTTCAAATAATTGAGTGAAAACCAGGCCAGGGGGAACCATAGATTGGAGCTCAAACGAGCACTGTCTATGAAAAATAACGATAAAGCAAAGACAGGCTCACAACGTATCTTCTGTGGGAAAGAGGTTGCAGGAAAGAAAAAAGGCTATGAAGTCTATTTTGAACTCTGTCAAGGAATAATAAGGTCTTTCTAGCAGCACCTGCCCAGATGTAGCAACAATACTTCATCTTTGGACATACTTGGCTCTTATACAGGTAGAGAATTGCATCAGCAATAAGATATCTAGTAGAGCGGTAGAACGATCGCACCATTTTTCCAGCAGCCTTGGCGACAGATTTGATGTATGTGTTCCATCTCAGATCAGGAGTAAAGGTCAGACCCAGAAGCTTGTCAAAGCATAGAGCCTCCTCAAGACGAGA
Organism: Euprymna scolopes; assembly: GCF_053919585.1. Lineage (NCBI taxonomy): Eukaryota > Metazoa > Mollusca > Cephalopoda > Sepiida > Sepiolidae > Euprymna > Euprymna scolopes. The sequence continues at coordinate 88,400,667 of NC_136499.1, read as the reverse complement.
GCCATTTATTTAAATTGATGCCAGATGGGGATCAGAGCGTTGATGATTGAAAAACAGAAGCTTGGTTTTAGATGCATTAAAATTAACAAGCCACCTTTTTCCCCATTGCACCATGCGATGTAAGGCGTATAAAATGAGGGGAGTAAGGTCGTATGACAAAATTGTCTACGCATGAGAAACAGAGGATAATATTGGGGAGAAGGTGATGGTATGGAAGAAAAACACAAAGAGATATAAACATATGTTTATATCTCTTTCTGTTTTTCTATAGATGATGTTCTATAATTTTAATTTGTTTTGATCTATTTCGTTCCTAATGAATCCAATGATTGGCACAAAGAGTCCTTCTATCCCCCAACTAATCGATTGTATTCCTTTATTGAATAAATGAACCAATCTACATCCACCAATATATAGTTCTGTGACTTCATTTCCCACTCCTATTGTTTTCATATATGAATATGTGCATGATTATTAAGCTCTCCTGTCTGGGTTGAGCACTTTGTAAATATACTTTCACCCGATGCGTAATTAAGCAATTAAGTGAAGTCCACTATTAGTTTGTTTGCAAGTTGTTAATTTAATAGACACTTGAGGAGAAATATTTATGGGCACTGATTCGTAGTCCGAAGGTTAGTGCTGCCAACTGTCTATACAATGGGAATGAGTATGTGGATGACTATATATATATATATATATATATATATATATATATATATATATATATATAGTGTTATAATGGAATAATTCCAGGAGGAAATCCGGGTATGAGAGCTCAATGTGGTAAACAGAGCAATAACATAAAAATATATAACACGGAAATTACATAATTGTCGATGCAATAATTTATTTCAACCTTATGGTATTTTCAAGCATCTAAACTAGACAATTACATTTTTGATACTGAAATAAAGAAAGAAAAAGACCCTCTCTATAAAATGTATTAAGTGGATTGCTACTACCACCCCCTCTGGTTTTTGGCGGTCGGGGCCCGATTCTTTTTCTTTCTTTATTTCAGTATCAAAAATGTAATTGTCTAGTTTAGATGCTTGAAAATACCATATGGTTGAAATAAATTATTGCATCGACAATTATGTAATTTCCGTGTTATATATATATATATATATATATATATATATATATATATATATATATATATATATATATATATTAAAACGATGAGGAATAAAAGTTACATAGAGCTTCATTATTAGGTCAATAAGGATGAAAATAAGAAAAAAGGTGAGCAAACCTCAATGGCAATTCAATGTTAAACGCTTCTCATTAGAAGAGAAGAACAGCCGGCATTATACAGATATAAGGATATACAAAAAAAAAGACTTAAGAACATTTAGACTGAAGATGAAAACAATGCATATAAAAAAGTATGTATCAGTAGGGAATAAAATAATAAAATTAAAGAAGAAAAAAGTAAAGCATCCAAAAATAGTTGTAGTGGAAGACATCCGGGATATAATGAGGAGTAATATATTATCAATAATCTTATAAATTTGTTGGGTTGTTTTGTTTTTGTTTTTGTTTTTTCGTGTATTGATTTTACTTTTTTTTATCAATACTATATCCTGGGTCCAATATAATATAATAATAAATACGAAATCTGTATTAATCAAAATATCATATTAAAGCATATTTTACGACCAGGCAATGCTGGACTAGGTGTACCAGAATTTTAGGGAATTTTTGACACTCCTAATACAAAACTGCGAATAAAATATAAAAAAACTCATAATAATTTATCTTTTTAAAGTGGGTTGTTTATTTTCTTTATGGAATATACTTCCAAAATAAACTATTAAAGTCGTTTAAAAAAATAATAGAAATATTATTATTATTTTTTTTTTAAAACAGTGTTTACAAAGTGCCTGCGCGCGTTCATGCATCCATGTTTTTTACGTGATAAAATCAATTGAATTTTCGATTTAATTTTTTTCAATTTTTAAACTTTAAAAATCTATCAAAATTTTTTTAATTGTTCAATTTTTACGATATTTTCAGGTTCAATGTGAAATTTTATGCTCTTTCCAATAAACTGAATATAAAATTCAAGACAAGCCGTTTTTTTTTAAATTCACCTCCCCATTTTGAAATGTCTATTCAAATGAAATATTTAATTTTCTAACCTCAAATTTATATATAACAAATTGAAGTCCTGTAAAGTCCAAAGTTTAAAACCTTTTTTTAAACCACGTTGATTTGTTCTTTGTTTTTTTTAAGTGAAACCTTATAATCTTATTATATTTTCCAGAAAATTTCGTAGAATTACAATTTTTTCTATTTCATTTAATGTTCTTTTAGATATTAAAAAAATTAACCCCATAAAGAAGAAATAAATATATTAAATCAAAAACTCATGTATTTCTTTAAGAGAAGAAAAAAATCAAAATTTCGTCGAGTGTTGTTTTAAGGCAAAAACTGATAAGTAAAATGTGATTATTTTTTTATCTACGGCTTACGTGTTGGAATTTGTTTTGTACCAATAATAATTCATCACCCCCTGTTTACATTTATTATTTTTTATCTGGTTCTTGTATTTGATTTTTTGTATTTTGTATCTTTTTTTTATTCTTAGTTTCGTACATTTTGGGTTTGTACGAAACTCCCTTTAATTGGAAGAAAAGGGAAATGCTAGCTCCGTAATAACGTCATGAGCCCAGCGCGAGATTCACCCTTTTTTTTTTTAAATTCCGGCGACAAGGATATTAGACGTTCGTTTCATTGCCCGGCGCTGAAAATGGAATTTTGACGAGCCTCCTTCAAAGAAGAAAACCTGGCAAGAATACCCCGGGCATGCGACGAGCCATGCTTCTGAAAACTATCTACGCTGCTACGTTTTGCACGTAATTTGAAGGAGTGCAGTTATTTAAAAAGAAAAGACCTTATTTTACGTGACAAGGAATTTTGGAACTTCCTACAAAGAAGAAAACCCGGCAAGAATACCCCGGACATGCGACACGGTATGCTTCTGAAATCCATCTGTGTGTCTACGGTTTGCACGCAAACATGGAGGGAGAGAAAATTCTAAAAGGACTTTAAATGAAAAAAAAAAGAAAAATGCACGTGCCTGACTGACTTTCAATTTGTGAGTATGCTCCTAAAATTTACTACATAAGAGAGTGTGATTACTCTTTTGAATCTTATTATTGTATTCGTTCATGGATACAACATCTTCATTATAAGAACCAGTGTTATTTTTTTCATTACATGTTACCTTGGCGTTTTTTAAATTTAATGCCCACAAAGGGAATTATTGGGAAAAAAATCAAGACCTTTATATTTTATTCTTTAGCCCCCCCCCCTTTATTCCATGCTGTTATTTTTTTTTTTAGGTTAGTTATTTTAGCGTCGAATTTATCTGGAAGCAAGATAAATTTTCGACATACGCGTATGTGTTGTGTTTTAACGTTTCATAGCCTTTTTATCCTTCCGTATTTCAAAACAAGAAGAAACACAAGAAAGCACCGGCTTGCTAACACCGGCTAATGCTTACGTAATGGCGGTCTTTTCAAATGGTTGTTTAATAAAAATTATTTTACTTAAAAAAAACATGGAATATAAAATATAAATATGGATAAATTCTCATAAATGAATGAAAGCATCAATTGATTGGTATTTTATATAGATAAGTGATTTTTTTTAATGTATATATATTTATTATATTTAGATAAAGTTAAAATTCGTTGAATGTTGTGAAATATTTTGTATTTTTATTTATATTTTTTTCGATAAAACCTTTTATTATTTTAAGGTTTGGTCTTTGCTCCTTTTATTGAAAAAAAATAGGGTTTAAATTACATTATTCATATTGTTATAAGCTTCGAAAGATAGCGAGTCTACATAATCACTCCTTTCTTAATGACGAATTCTGAGACTTCTAATGCTGGACGGCCTGTCATATTAGTGCTCACACAAAAGAGCAGGACACAAAATGTTTTAAATAACAATAATAATAATAATAATAATAATAATAATAATAATAATAATAGAATAACAATAACAAAGACTTTCGCTGGTGAGGACTAATGTTGACCGTAACCAGTTATACAGTCCTTTTGAAATTTTCATCTCTATTTTTCTCGTTATGTACTGAATATTTGTTAATGAAACCTATATGAAATATGTTCCTTATTAAATTTTCTATTCTGAAAGAAGTTTTAAAATTTAATCTGAAAAAGTTATTTTAAAGTTTTTGTAAAAAGAAATTCAGATTTTCTCATTATTCAGACCTGTATTACAAAGAGGGGGCTGCAAAAAATGAGTTGTGGTGTGAGGAGAAATACAAACTGAAACAGAGAGAACTGTAATAATACAAAGAGGGGGTTGCAAAAATGAGTTGTGGTGTGAGGAGAAATACAAACTGAAATAGAGAGACGGAGAGTTTTAAAATATAATCTTAAAAAGATAAGATACAAGTTAGAAAAGCATTTCATCCAAGGCATGAAAATTGTTAAACAAAATGTTTTTACTATAGGCTTTAAAAATAAAGGTACAAGATTAAATTTGAAATGTATTTATCTTCAAAGTGCACTTTCATAAATTTTACAAAGTAAGGTGCAAAAATTTAATTTAAATTGAATCAAAAAATTATCTTGGATTTATTTTATGTAATGTACATTTTGTTGCAATTTAAAAACATTATCTTTTATCTAACAATTAATGATATAGATATAAAATTTTCAATGATTTTATTTTAAAGTTTAGGAGATGGGGTAGTGTAATTATGTCATTGTGTCATAAAAACAAGGAATATATCGGGACGCATGAGCATATATATATACACGTAAATAAGCACAAACACATTTATATATACACATACATACACATATACAGATAGTAGATACATACACATGCATATATACATGCAGATAAATAGTTATATATATATATATATATATATATATATAGAGAGAGAGAGAGAGAGAGAGAGAGAGAGAGAGACACACACACACAGAAGCAAAACAACTATCTCAGAAAAGAGAAAGAAATAGAAAGAAAAAGAAAAAAGCGCCAAATATATGCAATATATATATGCAATATTAAACCCTACTTAATCATTTGCTTTTATATATATATATATATATATATATATATATATATATATATATATATATATATATATATATATATAAGCAAATGATTAAAACCTACGAATAGCTCCAAAAATAAGTAAGTCTAAATAAAATAAAAGATTATAAAGAAAAATATGAAAAGGTTACATCGAATAAATTTTTTATAACCGTATCAGATAAAACAAAAACAAAAAAAAAACGGTTACAAACAGTAGACTGTAGACTGTTTATAACCGTCTTTTAGTTTTATCCGATACAAAAAGGCCTCAGAATATATTAGCCTTATATACAAATTAAAAAAAACAAAAAAAAAACAAGTGGGATGAGGAAAAGGAGAGATGTGAAAGAAGAGGGGAAGAAATATCGAATATCCAGGTGTCAGAAAATGGGCGTAATTGAAAATTCTCTTAAGCATACAGAGGGAGACGGAATAGAAGATATCGAGGATAAATGACAGAAGAAAGAAAGAACTATATATTAACATAAAGAAGAATATGATGTATCTGTCGGGGCACAAAAAGTGGGCATACTTAAGTTTTCTTTTATGCCCGGAATGGAAAAATACTTCAGTTTTAAATTTTATAATATTAATAGTTTTATTTTAGGAAGAGGATATTGTTAAAGGTGTATCTGAAATGTAGAGTTTGTGAAGTATACTGTAGTTTTGTAAAGGGGAAAATGATTCGATTTTATTATATAGAGAAGAGATTTAAAAAACACCTTGATTTTAATCAGATAATATATATATATATATATATATATATATATATATATATATATATACTAGCATTTCAGCCCGGCGTTGCCCGGGTGTTTGGAGGTGTATGTTGAGAAAAAAAAGAAAAAGAAAAAGCGGTCAATTTTTTTAAACTTTGACCCCTATTATGTCCCCTTAACATTTATTGTTTTGGACTCAAATCAAGTTATTAAGTTATATCCATGTCCAAGGAACCTATATCTAAAATTTCAAGTGTTTAGACCCACAATTGGCGGAGGAGTTTGGTGGAATTCTCAAAGGTCAAATCGTTGAACTTTGACCCCTTGCTCGGGTGTTTGGAGGTGTATGCTGTGCAAAAAAAGCAAAAAAAACAAAAAAATGGTTAATTTTTTAAAACTTTGACCCCTATTATGACCCCTTAAAATTTATTGTTTCGGGCTCAAATCACTTTATTAAGTTAGATCCATGTTCAAGGAACCTATATCCAAAATTGTCGGAGGAGTTTGGTAGAGTTCTTAAAGGTCAAATCGTTGAAATTTGACCCCTTAACAGCCAAATTTCTGGCTGACACCCGTCACATCGATTTTTCCAAATCTCAGTACCCGGTATTTCAAATTTCGAGTCTATAGACTAAAAATTGACAGAGTTATTGCGTAGGGAAATGTACACAGACAGACAGACACACAGACACACAGACAGACAGACAGACAGACAGACAGACAGACACGTTCACTTTTATAGATATATAGATATATATATAATTTGATGGGGAGGTTGTCCGACGTTGCCCTATCATAAAATACGCTTTAATATGACATTTTAATTTATGCAAATTTCGTATTTTTTATTATAGAGCCAATTTTCTGTTGATTATTATATTGTACAATATATAGTAAGGGCTCCCCGGCATGGCCCAGTCATAAAATATGCTTAAGTATGATATTTTAATTCAAGCAGATTTCGTTTCTATTATTATAGAGATAATTCTTTATTGATTATTATACTGTAATTAGTAACTTAAAAAGCTTAAAAAATGACTTCAGTGCCATCAGCTAGAATCGAAATCAAAACACTTAGCATTTCAGCCTGAGTTGTTACCGTTTGAGTTATAAACAGATAGATGAGAAAACATTGAAAATTAAACGCCTATAAGCTATAAATATATATATTTCCACCTGCACAGAAGTAACAGGTTTAGTAGACTTACTCCTGCAGAGTTCGTTTCTTTTCAATTTTAACCCCTTAAAAACTATTTTACCAGTTAAAACTCAAACCGAATTTGTTCCACGGGTCCAAATCCTCTAGATATAAAGCTTCAAGTCTGTAGATCAAACATTGAGTGAGAGGTTTGGTATAGACCATTAAATAAAATAGACGTTTTATGTCTATTATGCTTTTAATCCTTTCCAACTTTTGAATAATGGTCTTCACTTCTGGCAGATACTGGCTGATGTAATCGCCATATTTGTCATAGGTCCAAGTACACTCCAATTCTTCTGGATTACATCAGCCAGTTCCTACAAGAAGTGATGACCATTAATGAGAAGATGGAAAGGATAAAAAACAATTAATAGACAAAAGGTGTTTATTTTATTTAATGAACTATGCTTAATAGAAAAAGGCTGGCTAAATATATATATATATATATATATATATATATATATGTATGTGTGTGTGTGTGTGTGTGTGTGTGTGTGTGTGTGTGTGCTATAACTTTTTCATTTGAAATGCTATGCAATTTTTTTTTTACATAGGCATCATCACTTATCAAGGCCAAGAGGCCACTCGAGGATAAAGGTTAACGAGTGTACAGTAGAAATTGGACAATATAGTAACCGTTAGTAATGGAGATTCGGTAAATTTGATAACTTATATGGAACGGCTCATCAAGAATTTGTTTACGTTAGACTTTAAGATAATCATATTGTAGTCAGCTGGAAAGCAGAAAAACGGGAGACAATTGCATAGGTGCGCAGTTCTAAGAAAGAAGCTTTGCTCATGGAATCTACATTTAGGTTTAGGTACAGATAAAGAGTGGGGGAAATTAGTGATAGTGTTTTCTGCTAGATGGATGTTTCTTGTGAAAGTTTGCCGAGGGGGGGACCATAGAATGGAGCTCAGCCGAGCACTTGCCATGAAAATAATGATAAAGCAGAGACAAACTCGAAACATCTCTTCTGTGAGAAAGAGGTTGCAGGGAAGAGAAAAGGACATCCCCCACAAGGCTACAAAGTCTTGATAAGTCCTTTCTAGCAGCTCCTGCCCAGATGTGGCAACAATACTCCATCCTTGGACGTACCTGTCTCTTATATAGATAGAGAATTGCATCAGCAGTGAGATATCTACTGGACCGATAGAAGGATCCCACCATTTTTCCAGCGGCCTTGGCAACGGATTTAATGTATGTGTTCCATTTAAGATCAGAAGCAAAGCTCAAGCCCTAAAGCTTGAAAAAACATGAGGCCTCCCCAAGACGAGACCCATTCATTTCAGTTGATGCCAGATGGGGATCAGAGCGTTGATGATGTAAAGATAAAAGCTTGGTTTTAGATGCATTAAAAGTAACAAGCCCCCTCTTTCCCCATTGTACCACTTGCTCAAGATCAGAAGAGAGAGAATCAGAGAGAACTTGGTCATTTACGGTCTTAGATGTGCTACCATAGATAGTAGTGTCATCAGTATAAATGTCTACGTATGATGTAAGGATGTGATTTGGAAGATCATTAATATAGATCAGGAAGAGAGTTGGGCCCAGGATTGACCCTTGAGGAACTCCAGCATTCTTCTGATTTCTACCCATCAACCACTACTCTTATGAGCCTATCAGAGAGAAATGATTTAATAATTGAGAAGACATTTCCAGCTATACCGTAGCTGGAGATTTTGTGAAGTAAACCTTTATGCCATACTCCATCAAAAGCCTTTGATATGTCAAGAGCAATTGCCCTAGAAAGGTAGCCTCCGTCGAGAGATTCGCTAATCCTATGAGATATAACTGTAAGCACATCTGCTGTAGATCTAGCAGAATGGAAACCATATTGCGTGTCACTAAGAATGTTATTTTTGCCGAGATAATGGATTACTTCTCTATTTAACACAGATTCCAGCAACTTACTTATGACGCACAGGAGACTTATTGGCCTGTACTGTGAGGGAGATGAGCGATCACCTGAATTCTTAAATACAGGGCATACTGATGAGATTTTCCAGGGTGATGGGAAGCAATTCTCCTTAAGACAACCACATTATCCACAATGTAGAAAATATGCATAAACCAATTATCCAATGAGAAGTCAAAAAATAATTGATTTTAATTAATTATTGAAAGTTTGTTTTGCAAAGGCATATGCAAAACAGTTAATCTTTATGAAGTTGCTCATATATCCATTCATATATTAAGAATTTCGTTTTAATATTTTTAAATAGAAGAAGTTGACTTTTGATATTAATGTCATCATGACAAAAACCACATTTGTATAGATTAATGGTGACCTTATCTATAATTTATTATTAATGGTTCCCATATTGTATTAAATTATATACTAGCTTTTTCTAGTAGGTTATTTCGTCCAACATATGTACTGCTTATTTAAGTCATCTCACTCTCAACCGTTCTTCTTTCTGTATACTTTAAATGACAATTACAAGGATTTATTACCGTCCCCACCTAAAAACAAAAAAAAAAACAGTACAAATAGTACGATCAGCTCAAATCGTACATAATGTACAACCAAATCGTATATTATGTGTGACTAAATATAGGCATGATAAAAATGTACGATCAGCTCCTGCTGGTTCATGCAACTTGATCACCATACTGTTTATGCTTTTAGGGGGTCGCTAATAAATCTTTGTAATTGCCATTTAATATTTAAAAAAATTAAACTAGCGTAAAAGTAAACAAATATTTTCCCTTAAACTTCAGGGGAAATTTCTTTCTTTTTATTTTTTTTTAAATTTAATTGCGACTTTTTTTTAATATAAAATAATTTAGACTGTCGATTTCCCATAATTTTAATAGCAAAATATTGTTAATAAATCCATCAAAAGTATAATAAAATTAAAAAAAAAAAGAATGGCTAACTGTTAGTCGCCTTAAGCACCCCTACCGAGTAATGCTGATGGGGCAGCCTAGGTATTTTTTGTAGGCCATAATGTTTTTTGTATTTTTTATATGTGACTCGTATTTTTTATTTTCCCTTTGTCTGAAAAAAAAACTTTGTTTATTTTTTTACAAAGATTAAAAAAAAATCATGGCCGTTCGTCTAAATCAAAATCGATTCTTTCTTGTTTTTGACACAAGAATCCAAGAACCCTGATTCTAATTTTACTTTATGTGGATTTATTATTGTATTTAAACATTTCTTTTTTTCATTTTTCAAACTTAAAAAAATTGAGACTTTATTTTGGAAATTTTACTAAATATTAATTGATTAAAAAATATATTGTTATTTACTTGCCTCCCCACGAAGGCAGAGTTAAACACGAGGTCTGTTTTAGATGTGGTGGAAATACAATTCTTCCAAAAGTGGCACACAGGATTGGAAAAATATAATGCCCCAGTCAAACGGATCTTGGCCTTTAAATGAGTTCTACTCAAATCATCCATGGAAAAGTCATAGGAACGGGTGCTTCCTAGTTCTTCCAAGAGAGATACAGTCCTGGAAATTAACTCCTCAAGATTTGTACAAGAGATCTCCTTTTTTGTCAATCTTCTTATTAGTTTGTTTAAGCTGGGGATGGGGCATCCTACCAGATGCCAAATATTCACCTGCTATCTCATATATTTCAACTGAGAGATCTTTTTAAAGAATCTGACCCTTCTGTTAAGTGCAATTGTTTGACTCTCTCTCTTGCACTTTGTTCACCGGGTATATTTTCCAGGTACTTTTTGAAATTCTTTTACATGGATCATGTTGATCCTGTAATTACTGGAATGAAAGAGATCTTCTTAAGATTCCAGTTTCTTTGCATGTCATACATAAAAAAAAAACCTTGGTATTTCTTCATCTTTTCCCTCTCAGCTCTGTTTAACTCAACATCATTGGGGACACTAACTTCTACTAAGGTTGCTTCTTTCTTCTTGTTGTCCCATATCACTATGCGAGGTTTTATGGCTCCGTATTTTGGGAAGATAACTGTAAAGATTGCATAATCACATTGGATGGTGTATAACTTATTTCCAACTGTTCTTTCTGGTATATAATCCCAGGACTTGCTGCTACATTCAATATTCAACTTTGTATAGATCATTCAATGGAGATATTTTCACACTCCAGCATACTCTCTACTTCTGTGTTGTTGTCATTGCTGAGACTTGATCTTGGGCAGCTATTATTATTCTCTCCTGATCATAGAGAAGTGATTTTCTTTTTAACTAGTCTATAAAGCCTTCCTTGTCTATATTATTGTCCTGGGTGAATTAATCCAGAATATCCTTGGCACGTTGTTGGTTGGCCCATTCTTCTTGTGTTTTGTAATGAAAGTTCTTGGCAACTCTCTTTAGCTATTTCTGTAACAGACTTGTTTTCTGATTCTGTCTCATTTTTAAGACATTTGTTATTCTGTACAGTGTCAACATATTCCGCATTTTAATGTCTAGTCTATTTATGTCCCTTTGTGGTGAGTCAACAATGCCAAAGCTGTATGTTATCATAAGCATAGCAAGTTGGTTAATGCCAGTAATCTTGTTTCTGTTTGTAAGTTTTGTTTTAAAGATTTTCCTTACACAGCATATGTATGCATTGCTAAATTTTTCGCTTATCTTGGCATGTTGCATTGAATCATATTCTTTCATATCTAATCCAATATGTCTTGAAAATTTTGATAAAAAATCTCATTAATATTCAAATATTCCCTCTTCAGTACAGGAAAAGCATGTTAGCAATTTGCGTTTGTGTAGCTAAGGTGATTGATTAGCCGCAATGCCCTGTCTGCAAGGGAGCATTTTAAGAGATTTAAGTGTTCAGTGTCATTAGCCATACCAACCACCAGTGGCGTAGCATCAGATTTTGTTGTTACAGACCGAATTTTCGCCAAATAACATGGCTGCATCAAAGAGAGGATAGTCCGATGTAGTTTTCTTTTCTTTTTCTTCGTAATGTTATTATTAAGAGGTCGAGCCTCTCAAAGAGAAAAAGCGTCTTGTATCGGCGCTTTTTGAAATCGCTCTGTTTAAGTGCAAAATTTAGAAAACATTTTTTTATAAATTTAATGAGAATATTTGAAATTTGAATTTATAAATTTAAATGAGAACATTTGAAAATATGAAACGGTTAAGAAATGATAAAATCATTTTATTTATATTTTATTGTTGTTATTTCCAAATTTTCACAAAAAACATGGCTGCATCAAGGAGAGGATAGTCCGATTCAGTTTTCTTTTTCTTTTTCTTCATAATGTTATTATTAAGAGGTTGAGCCTCCCAAAGAGAAAAAAACGTCTTGTATCAGTGCTTTTTGAAATCCGTTTGTATAATCACTCAGTTTAAGTGTGAAAATTTAAAAAACTGTTGTTAATAATATTTCAATCCTTTTAAAAATAGTATAATTTTTTAAATAAATGTATTTATGAATTGAAAATAAGGCTATAAATTTATTTTTGTGAAAGAACTATTGCAAGGCATCAAGGCGGTTGAAAATTTACAAACATACTTTTTGCGCTTTTTTTTGGCAAAGTTATCATTAACTTTATCAAAATTCACTCTATCTATAGGTTCCCTCTTTATGGAGAGGATTGCCAAGTCTGTAAGCTCATTTTTGATCGAATGTAGTTTTTTATGAGTTTCAGTTTCGAGAAAGAGCGCTCACAGCTGGCAACACTAACAGCTCGGGTAAGGAAAATGCGCAGCAAGATCACAATATTAGGGATGAAATCCCCAAGGTGGTATCTCTGTATAAAGTTCAAAAGTTCAAGAGGTCTATTGATTTTGTCTTTTCCTGAAGCTTTCACAAAATACTTTCGGCAAAGAATTTATCTTTTTCTATATCTTTGTCAACTTCACCGAGCTGACAATCATAATTATCATCATCAAGCAGATTTGACGGTGTAAGAAAAGCGTATTTACTTGCAAGATTGTGAACTTGTTGAAATCTGCAAGATATTTCTTCAGTCAGCCTGTTTATGACAGACAGCATTTCCCATCTCAACTCAGTATCAAACCCTAGTGCTGCATCAGTCAATCGTTCACCACCCATTCGTTTCTTTTTGCGGATACGATGCTCCATGTTTGTCCCCATTTCAAAGCAGAGTTTTTTTGACTTGTCTATTGCAGTATCCACCATCTTTTCTCTATTCTGAAGAAGGCAATCTCTCCACGCCGTCAGCCTGATAGAACTTTGTTGCATATCCAGCTCCTTTTCTTGAAGATACTTCTGGGCATCATTGATTTCTGGGTGAATAGTTTTCCAAAGGCTCAGGAATAAAAGAAACGGAAATGACAATACCGAGTTGAGAATTAAAGATGCATCTGATTGTGTGGTTGTATTTTCTCCTTCTTCTGTGAGATGTTCCAGGGCAATGACGACTTCCAATGATTTATTTTACCACAACATTTACAGCATCTACTCGACTACTCCATCTCCTTTCCACAGTCCACTTGATACTTAGACCGGTCAACTGAATCAAAACGTCCCAGCGATGTGTAGATGCAGAAAAGAACGAGAATAACTGGTACAGTATGTCAAAAAATGTAACAGAGTAAACCGCTACAGAAGCCAGAATTTATGAATTGTTAGCGCATGGCACAAATAGAGCTTTTGGATTGATTTTGGAGATTGGTTTCTGCACACCCGATCGGTGGCCTGCCATAATAGCAGCATTGTCAAATGCCTGGCCAATACAGTCACCAATCTGAATTCCATCGTTCTCCAGTTCTCTCAAAATCAGTTTAGAAATGTCCTCCATTTAGAAATGTCTCAATGAAGCGGAGAAACGACTCCTTGACTGTCACTTTATTTTCGTCAATTTTACATAGCACAACACCTCAACTCATCTGGTCCTTGTGAGATACATTAGTGCTATCAAAAATTATGCAAAAATACTTTCTTTGATCTGATCGATAATTTTCTTTCTCACCTGCTTTGCCAAAATGCTCACAAATTCATTTTGAATTTCTGCTGACAGATAAGAAGTAGCGATTTTCTTTCCCAGGTTAACTTTCACCGCATGTTCACGGAGCACAGAGTCATACTTGACGAATAAATTTACCAATTCTAAAACATTTCCTTTGTTTTCTTGATTTCTTTCATTATAATTGTTGTCCTCCCAGTGACCCCATAGTGCCAGATTCTGCTTGACGAGAAACCTGATGATGTCCAGCAATCTAGCTAGAATTTCCTGTCACTTCTTGGTTTCCTTCTCAATAAGATGTTGCTCTACTTTATCAACTACCTTTCCTTCAGCAAGTCGGATTTCTAGATCCTTCCAGTTGAGAAATGCTTGAGCAATATTAATTGGACGTAAAATGATTTTCGAGACATTGTAGCATTTTAGAACACTAACCAAAAATTATTATTTTCCTCATGGAAATAAATTCTGTATGCTTTTTTGGGGGGAGGGGGTCTAAGCGATTACGCATAGTTTTACAACCTTACCAGTCAGACGTCGGGTTAATGAACATTTCTACAATGTTAGAGTAGCCTGGAAATTATGATTATTCATTATTTAAGATTAAATTAATGTAGGAAAGTTTAAATTTTAAAATAATTAAATGGTAGTTGGCTTGAAGCATTTCTTGTAAAGGAATACATGGAAGTTTTAAAAAGCCGAGAACAATGCGGAAAGGACCGAGGTCACAAGAAAAAAGAAAGGAAAAACAAATAGGCGGGTATGTTCGTAAATATTAATAACAAAATAAAATTATCCCCAGTTACCTACAGATTTAAATAGTCACATCTTACTGGGGTTCTAACCTATATCTGCGGTCCTAGTCTCTTTTGCCATCTTGAATATTCTCTTGTTTTCTTTTTGAAAAAGGGAGGCATTTCTCCCAAAATTAATCAAAGTTCCATACCAGTAACAGACTTTATATACACCGGAATACCAATAACTTGGTTGCAAATAATTATGTAACGAGAGGAGAAGTAATACATGAATAAATAGTTAGACATTTCTCTACTTGAACATACCCGTCTATTTGTTTGTTTGGTTGTTTGTTTTTCTTTTCTTTCCCCTTGTGGCCCCGGTCCTTTCCGCATTGCTCTCAAACTTCCATATATTTAAAAATAATTGTTTGTGCTTTTTTCCAGTAAGATTTTCAAGGTGTCTATATGGAATTGCAAAAACCAAATGAAAGTCGAATAAAACAAAAGGAAAATATCATTTTAGCCAAGGGTGTTAGTCTAAAATTCTCACAATATTAGTAAAAAATATTTCTATTATAATTATCTGTATCTTGTTTTTATTTTTATTTTCATTAAAACAAATCAATCTACTACATATCTATGACATTGTCAGTAGTAATAACAGGACAAATATTGATGATTAGGGTAAACACATGAGCATTTTTTCGTAGAGAGAAGGTATAGAATAGTTAAGAATACATTCAAGTTAAGAATAGTTATTTAGAAACTCATGTATAAAATGGAAAGGGGACTTCGTTAACTATTCTCTTCCTATACCGTTTTATTTTGCATAACAATCGTTAATTATTTTCAATTGTTTATGAAATATTCAAATAGCATTTTGCCAACTAATGACAAATGCAAATCGGCTTTGTTTTAAAAGATAAATGCATCTTTAGTTGTTTCATTATTTTCAATCAATTAAAAAGAAAACATTCAAGAAAAATATTTAGACCCCTCCCCCGTAT
This sequence comes from Euprymna scolopes, assembly GCF_053919585.1. Taxonomy (NCBI): domain Eukaryota; kingdom Metazoa; phylum Mollusca; class Cephalopoda; order Sepiida; family Sepiolidae; genus Euprymna; species Euprymna scolopes. The sequence goes on along the minus strand of NC_136499.1, from coordinate 88,385,051 downwards.
ATTCAATATATGTCCCTCCTTACACACACACTGAGAACATTTTTTGTTTGCGAAAATATATGTAAACATGAGAATGTTTTAGAGTAATTCGAAAAAAAAGAAGACAAAAACAAATCACTAATTAAATATTTAGAAATTTAAAAAGAATCGGAATCGAAATCGGGAATCGTATCGGATCAGGAATTTAACACAGAATCGGTAATTGAATCAGAATCAGGAAAAAAATTGGAATCGTTCCATCACTAGTATATAAATATATATATATATATATATATATATATATATATATATATATATATATATATATATATATATATATATATATATATATATACACACATATGTGTACATACATATATAAAAACAAGCACATATACATATATACACCTAGAAAATCGGACAAAAGACACCGGACAACCCCCATCAACTAATTACAGCAAAAACAGATAAAATCCCAAATTAATCAAAAAAACATTAAAAATCACTTTTTATATTTTTATTTTTATTTATTTAAATTTAGGAAAATTAGACACCGGTGAACTAAGTGAACTAATTTTGGAAAGGTATGACATATTTTTAAATATTTACTCTTGTTTGAAAGCAAGTTAATCGATTTTTCTAAGTTATGTACGCGTTCTAAGGAGATTTCTCTTGTATTATCTTTTACAATTATTATATTAATAAAAAAAAAGTAAAAAATCAAAATCCTATTACCAGAATTAATTCATCATAATAAATTTCGGTTTAATCATAAATATGTCAGTGATTATAAAATTGTGTTAATAGTTTGAAAAATATCAATTAACTTGACAGAAATTCAGCAATATTTAAACTATCAAATAGAAAGCCACTTAAATAGTATTTGAGGTGTAGACTGTAGCGCTTACTTCCCATTTAAAAATAAATCCCCTGATATGACGATCATAATATCTGTTTACAGTCGATTTTTATTCTGTACTTGTTTAATGTTTCCACAATTCCAAAATTACGTAATTTTCTGTTGCTAATTTTCCGTTGTATCATTTAATTATCAGTGATGTTTGAAAGTATTTTTCTTGGCAAAAATGTTTTAGTTTTTCAACATTTTCTGGAACATATAAATCAACTGTTTTCTTTGAAAGGTTACCTAGAGAATTTATGCAACTTTTTTAAAACTTTATTTTACAAATAAAATACGTTTAGATCGTATTTTGATGTTATTATCATTTTAGTTTCCGTGATAATTTAAAAGCAATAAATATTTATTATTAGTACCAATAATGAAAAATTAAATTAAAAATTTAAAACAATCGGTTTTGGAATCGTAAATTAGGGCACATCTTTCCGATATCGATACCTCCAAAAGTTCCGATTTTTTACAACCTTTTCGGTATAAAATTTAAGATTTTTTGTTAAATTTTATTTATTTTTTCTATCTTCAATTTTTACCCTCTCAAAATGCCACCCCTGATATGTGCTGCTCGTAAAATAGAGACACATTTTTCCGATTCCTATACCTCCAAGAGTTCCAATTTTTTACAAAATTTCAAATTTTTTGTTAGCTTTTATTCATTTGTATTTATTTTTTCTATTTTCTATTTTTATCCTCACAAAATGCCCCCCTCTGGTGTGTGCCGCTCGTAAAATAGGGACACATTTTTCCGAATCCGATACGTCCAACTCCAACTGTTCCGATTTTTTACAAACGTTTCGGTATAAAATTTCTAATTATTTGTTACCTTTTATTTATTTTTAATTATTTTTCCTATTGTCTATTTTTAACCCTTCAAAATTCCGCTCCTGATATGACTCGTTCGATAGATAGGGATACATTTTTCTGATTCCAATACCTCCGAATGTTCTGATTTTTTTACAAACTTTTTGGTATAAAATTTCAGATATTTTATTTATTTTTATTTTTTTTCTATTTTTAACCTCTCAAAATGCCCCCCCTGACATGGGCCACTCGTAAAATAGGGGCACATTGTCCTGATTCCGATACCTCCAAAAGTTTCGATTTTTTACAAACTTTTCGGTAAAAATTCCGATTTTTTGTTAGCTTTCATTTATTTTTTCTATTTTCTATTTTTAACCTTTCAAAATGCTGCTCCTGATGTGTGCCGCTTATAAAATAGGGACACATTTTTCTGATCCCGATATCTTTAAAAGTCCCGATCTTTTACAACCTTTTCGGCATAAAATTTCAGATTTTTTGGTAGCTTTTATTTATTTTTATTTATGTTTTTTTTTACCCTTTCAAAATGCCGCCCTCTGATGCGTGCCGCCCGGGGCGCCCCCCCCCCCACCTCTCCCTGGCTACACCAATGCCAACCACACAGTTTTCAAATCTCGATAAGAAATTCTGGAAACTCATGTAATCTGTGACCATCTCAAAACCACCAAATGTGGGTCCTGTGATTTGGATCTGTGGAGGAGGTTTAATTACAAAGGAAGCTGAATTTCTTCCTGGTGTAGCAACAGAAGTTGTATTCATGAAAGAATTGTCAGTTAATGCAGCCAAGGAATTATCCAGACCATCCAACTAACTTCAGCTACCAATATACCAATCTCTGGGATCTGAGCTAATTCTAAGTTGATGATACAAACTTCCATCTCATGAATATATTCCAAGATATCTATCTGAAAGATGAAGTAAACATGCAGGGTCACAGCTTCAGTCATTTCTCAACATTGTTCTTCAGCACCATCATCCTGCGAAGGATCTGTACCCTCGAAATGTCCATGTTGAGAAATTAAATGTCACAGAAATGTAACATAAAGATAGCAGATAAGAAAGAATTTTCACTTCTCTTTGCCATATGTCAAAAAAAAAAGAAAAGAAAAAAGGTTTGAACAGTGATATTCAGAAATGAGCAGACAATGGTTGAGGTTGCAAAAAGGAAATTCTCTTTAAGCAGCCCAATCAACTGGGTCTGGTAACAAATATCGATTTTTTTTTTTTTTTTGGAATAAAGAACAAATCCTCTAGACTCCTTGATAACAAAAAATTAACAAGAGAATGACAGAACCTGATATATATATATATATATATATATATATATATATATATATATATATATATATATATATATATACATACATACATATATATATATATACATACATACATATATATATATATATATATATATATATATATATATATACACACGTTTTATTTTAATAATTTGTTTCTTGCAAAACAAAATATACCCTCTCTGAAAAACAGATAAAACTAGCTGATAAAATTTGAAAGTCTTCTAGGGAGCTAACCGCTTCAATATAATGACAAAAATATATTTTGTACATTCATAATATTTTTATGTAAAGTAAGAAGTTAAAATATAGTGTTTTTCTTTTTGGGAGATGCTTTTGTTTCCAATTAGTGGTTTTGGAAAATTACAGATGGCAACAGTTAGAAATCTAGCAATTTTCTGGAGATACTTTTTACCTGATCTAGCGGTTTTTTTTTAAATTTCAATAGGCAGCACTGCATCCTCCTACTTAGTCCAGTCAATATAGCTGATTTTTGGGCTGAACCTCAAACAAATTTCTAACAAAGGTTTTAACTTGGATGTTGGGCATGAATAACCTCTCTTTCAAATAAAAAAGTTTACCACAAGTAACCTTGCTGAAAGGAGTCAACGACCGCCATTTTTAAAGAGTGTTGCCGATTCTAGTCTCCTCTCTCAACTCAATTACTATAAATTTTTTTTCAAAAATAATAAATGTAGCAATGTGAAATTGGATAAAATCAACTGTTTTCATAAAATTAAATATAATTATAACTTCTTATGCCTGATTTTTGTCCCTTTTACTTCATATTGTGATATTCTAATTTCAGCTTGGCCAAAGTGAAGTACCAATAATTAGGGATGCTGACAAGTGTGCTATTTGCAAATGAACTGTTCAGTAATGAAGAAACATTCATCGTCAGCTAGAAGAGAATAGATTCCATTAACAGAGCTTCTGAACAATGTGGAAAGAACCTCTATCTCACAGAAGAGATGTTGCGAGTTTGTCTCTGATGTATCGTTATTTTCATGGAAAGTGTTCAACTGAGCTTCAATCTATGGTCCCCCCTCGCCAAACTTTCACAAGAAACACTCGTCTAGCTGTAAACACTATCAATAATTTCCCCCACTCTTTATCTGTGCCTAAACCTAAACGTAGATTCCATGAACAAAGCTTCTTTCTTAGAACTGCACGCCTGTGGAATTGTCTTCCGTTTTCCTGCTTTCCGGCTGACTACAATATGGTTTTGTTCAAGTCTAAAGTAAATAAGTTCTTGATGAGCCGTTCCATATAAGTTATTAAATTTACCAAATTTTCATTACTAATGATTACTATATTGACCAACTTCTACTGTACACTCTTTAACCCTTATCCTTGAGTGGCCTCTGGGCCTTGATAATGTGGTGATGCCTTTGTAAAAAAAAAAAAAAAAAAAAAAAAAAAAAGATCATAATTCAGATTGGTTAATGGCGTCACAAGAAATGCAGGCACTATTGAATCAACCCCAAATACATAGAAATCGACCGTAAAATAGGCCCACCCATGATGAAATACCATCCTGTGCAATCCGCACTTTGTGTGTGTTTAACTTTAATGAACATTATTATTTTTTTTTGTGGTTCTGGAGCAAAATCTGATATATAGTGTTGTGGTAGGATCTACCTAATTAGCATACGTGGAATGTCAACAATATAAATATGGTTGGAACCGTAAAGACAACGGAGACAACGAGATCGAGAGTCGATGACAACCTAATGGACATCTTCTCCCGTGACGGTCTCCCATGACTATACTAATGAACTCTATGTAAATATTGTATATATTTTCTTGCTTTCAATATATTTGTCCTACTTTACTTTTGTGTTGTTGTTATTTATTTCCATGTGTTCAGTCGAGCTTCAACATAAAGAAAAGATGATGTTTCCCATGTAGAAACTATTAAGTTTAAGGAGAGAGTGTTAAAAGTTTGTGAGAAAGTCCGAAAAAATGATGATAGCTGGGCATCCACTGTTAAAGGTAAAATAGGTTATGTAGCTGACCTTGATTCACAAGACGCATTGTTATCACAGATCATATTTTGCAAAATTTGATTCCAATAAAAACATTCCTAAGGCATTCTCTTCTGCTGATTCTTCTAAGAAACAAAACCTTGGTGAACCAGAGGATTCAGAGAGAAAGCAGGCATTTCTGGAATTGCAGCAAAATGACGAGGAGCAACTCATCATGGTCAATCTTGTTAACAAAATTGGAGAAAATTCTCGAGGACACTGGCTTTGAAGCATACAATCTCTCATATATGAAATCTCGATTGCTATAATATCTCAAGAACAAAATCATGTGACTAAAATTAATAGGAAACCTATCGTTGTTACCTTCTTCAGTACAACAAAATGTATTCTTCATGAATTCTATGCACAGAGCCGCTCAACAAATAATTCAGAATCAGAGGTGGCAGCCAAGCTTATCAAGAATGGCATTAAAAGTATCCAGACATGTTCAGAATATTATCCGTCTAAGAATGATCTTGAACAGGATGCGATTCTTGAATATGTTCCTAAAATGTTGTTGATCTTTCTCAGGCAAAGACAATGATTTGAAACTTGCATCAATAGGTCAAGTGATACTGCAGACTGTTAGACCTAAAATTCTCCTTACACCTTTGCAGTTTGGTTTGGCAGTGGAGATGCATAACCAATTTGGATTGAGGTTCTTAATTGATTCTGAATAAGCATGGCTTCTCTTCATCTTATTCAGAAGTCCAGAAATTCAAAAATAGTACTGCTCTTGTTCATGGCGCTGAAACTCCCTCTCCTGTTGAAACTGAATCTGTGCAGTTTGTAGCTAATAATGTGAACCATAATGTAAGGAGCATTAGTGGATTCAACACATTCCATGGTATGGGCATCATAGCATCTTTTACACCCAGGAAAGTTAAAGCAAAACTAGTTCCAAGGATTCAGGTCCTTTCAGAAGATATAATAAGGGTTGGAAGGATCAATATCAAGTACTTAGATTCACAGCACACCAACAAACCACTAGTGATATTTAAAGAGCTCTAGATCAAAAAAGTCGTCGATTTCATTCCTAATTTTGATATTCGTTTAGAGGTTTCATTAATTTTACACTTGTCCAGACCAGCATGGTCAGGCCTTATGCAGTTAGTGCATAAAGGAGAATATCCTGGAAAATCAACCAGTTTTTTGGTCAATGATCAACATGGATCATGATAAGCCAACTTACATGTACTCAACTCTATGTTACATTAGTGATTTAGCCAGAAAAAACAACATTATAACAATTTTAATATTCGATCAGCCACTTTGGTACAAAGCAATGATGAAATTCGAGTCACAGGCTCGTTCCAGTTCCCGAAATTATTTGTCTAGCGACTTGGTGGGCTTCATACACAGCAAGATGAGCTTGCTGGGGTCAATTTGATGACAGGTTCTGGATTGCAAAACCTTTTTGGACTTGTGTATGCTGAAAACATGCTAAGTGGCAAAGTGATTGCAAAAGCCATTCATGCTCATTTCTTAGTTGATGCTGTCTGTTGCAAGGAGAGCCACATTTGGGGTATCTCTGTTGTCTGCAAGATGGAAGAGCACACCCGGAAGTACCTTAACAGCTTGGGCAGGGTGGGTGGACAGTATGTCTGGTTGTGTGCCCGGGGGATGGGCTGTTCCTAAGACACCAAAGAGTCAAGTGCAGAATACGCTCAGTAGCAACCCTCATCCATTTACTGATTGGGAAAAATTGACTAAGCAAAGGAGGACAAAAGTCTAAAGGTCAGTCAAGAGCAGCACGATGAAAGAGCCTAAGGAACTAAGGAAGTGGTAGTCCATAGATCTGACACTCGGCAGGGATGAGGAAGAAATAGAACGTTTTCTAAGCCTAGAAAAAGAGTGACCAGCACTCTGGAAGAAGGAAGAGGAAAAGAATCAAATGAAAAAGGAACCAACTTGAGGACTCCAACAGCAAAAGACACTGGAGAAATGCTGGAGAGTGTTTCGGGAGAAGTACTAGACTTTAGCATAAGGGAATACAATAAAGCTGGTCCCAGGAACATTGGAAGCCCTGCAAGAAAGGATGATCTCACCAGTGACCTCGGATGAGACGAAGAAGGAGGTTAGTGGGGGTCCCCAAGGAAAAGATGAAAGCCTTGTTGGTGGAGCTAAGGTACATAGTGAAGAGAAGCTTCACAATGTGGGATCTACTCCTCCCAATCACAGACGATGAAACTAAGATGGTGAAGTCTGGCATCATCTGAAAGGGCTTAATTTTTTTAGCCTGAATATATATGAATATATATGAATGTATATGAATATATATGAATATATGAATCTATCTATCTATCTATATATATATATATATATATATATATATATATATATATATATATATATATAAAAGTGAAAGTGTCTGTGTATCTGTGTGTCATTGTGTCTGTGTGCATTTCCCTATGCAATAACTCTGTCAATTTTTATTCTACAAACTCGAAATTTGATATACATGGTACTGAGATTTGGGAAAATCGATGTGATCGGTTTTTGGCCAGTAATTTGGTGATTAAGGGGTCAAAGTTCCACGATTTGACCTTTAAGAACTCTACAAAATTCCTCCGACAATTTGGGGTCTACGCACTTGAAATTTTAGATATAGGTTCCTTGGACATGGATCTAACTTAATAACTTGATTTGGGCCCACTTTTGTTGAAAAACAGTGTGCGTTCTACACTTAGAATGAGGTAGAGAGGGCCTTACTAACGTGCCCCATCGACATTTTATTTAGTTGTTTTATTTTTCTTTCTTTTTTGATGTATTCAAGTTTTTGTCCCACTTCTATCATTTCATGTTTTACTTTTTGTCTTAAAAAAAAGAAAATTTGTATGTAAATTTTATGTTTTGCTTGCTGTAAATACATGTTCCTTTTTTTTCACAGAATTGTATACAGAAATCGCAGCATTTTGAGATATTTTAAGTAGGTAAACACCACAGAGATAGTGTAGTCTTTTGGTGATAGCAGTTAGCTTAAGGTCAATAAAGTATTAATAAAATGGTATAGAAAAGTAATTAGATGGCCCCCGACACCCCACTTCTCCCTACTGGCCTTGTGTCCAAGTGTGTTAAGATCCCAAATGAGGCTCTGGTAGTAGAAAATGCCAGAACCGGAACCAAATAAATAAAATCTGTTCTGATACCACACTTCACCTTTTTTGTCTTCATTCAGTGGGGTGGGGGACAATTCTTTCATGACTGAGACAATTTTTATTTTTGTTCCTATCCAGAGTGCCCCCTTTTGGGGAGTTGGATTTCCTCCACATTAAAAATCGACATTGTGTCTAACTCTGTCCTCGCAAGGAGGCAAGTAAATAGGAACAATTAGTCGCATCTAATTTAATTGTAGATAAATAGTAAAACGGCAGTTATAGGTCAACTTGCGAAATTAAAAAATCACACTAGTCAAGACTTGCAAAAAAATATCACTCGGATGTTTATTTACAAGGAATATTTTACATAATACACCGGAAAAATACGATTATTCTAAATAGAAGTAACAGTAGAATCGTATAAATTCATAAGTTATTGTTTTCCGAGATGGAATCCGTGTTTGTAAGCAGTTTTGAAATTAGTTACGAAGATTTTTATTTTTATGAACTGTTATTAGACGTTTCATAAATCATCAATTTTTTATTGTCTATTTTTAAATTGTTTTTGAAACTATAAACTTGGGAAAAGTCGCTAAAGAAATTCGTGCAATTCTTAAAAAGTAAGTAATGTTGATGTTTATTTATCTATTTCCTTTTTTTCTTCTTTCTTTCTTTTTTAACCAGTTTTCTTCTAAATTTCGGAATTTCTGCAGTTTAACATTTCCCCTGAAGCAAGTTTAGAAATTCATTAACATGGGTAGGGAGTATTGTTAACTCTTTCTTCGCACTGGCAGAACTTTCCTAAAACAAAAACCAATTCTTGGATATTAAATTCCACAAGTGCCTTTATTTCATTAACAGATTTATTTTTCTTAGTGCTCAAAGTAATTAAATTAAAAAAAAAAAAAAAAAAAAAAAAAAAAACGATTACGGCTTTTTTTTTTTTTTTTTTTTTTTTTTTAATTGGAAACCGTGGCTCGGGGTCTGTTTATTTCGGTTTCCGGGTTTGTTTTACTGTACACATAGATTCGAAAAAGTTGTCACAAAACAAATATAGAACAAATAAATGTTATCAAATGCAGGATAAGTTAGTTTTCTGCCTAACTGGATATCTTTTTAGTGTTTATATTTAATGTAATGTTTATTCCGCTCGAAAAACATACAGTGTTTACCGATGTATTGGAAAATTCAAAATGGCGGCCGAATTTCTCTCGGAGACAGTAAGTTTGAGAAAAGGAGTTATAAATAAAAAACCAGTCAAAATACTGTTAAAACCCCGCCGAATATGTGTCAGCGTATATCACGGTAACATATATTGAGCGAGTTTCTAACAGTATTTTATCTGTTTTTTTTTTTATTTATAACTCATTTTCCCAAACTTACCGCGTCAAAGAGAGAGTCGACCGCCATTTTAAATTTTCCAATACATCGGTAAACACTGTTTTTCGAGCTGAATAAACATGTTTGTTACATTAAATATAAACACTAAAAACATATCCAGTTAGATAAAAAAGTAACTTATATTGCCTTTGATAACATTTATTTGTTCTATATTTGTTTTGTGACAACTTTTTCGAATCTGTGTACAGTAAAACAAACCCCACTTGGAGATGGTTATTATTTGTTCAATCGAGAATTGAAAACCGAAGCGTCCCACATTTCATGCTTTTTTTCGATCTGCAATCGCTGATGTAAGGGCGATAACTCTTGACTCTTAAGATGAATGCATATACTTTTCTAGATAATTTGGGATGCTGGAACTAACGCAACTTCGAGGAATTGTCGTATTAGTGCATTTATTTATCTGTGCTGAAATAACGTTATTTAGAAAGCCATTCTTCGCATGGGGAGAGGAGGGTGTTTTGTATCTATTCTGTATTTTTAATTTTACAATTTAATAAAAAATATCATAAGCGTTTTAATTAAACTTGAAAATATTATTTAAAAAATAACGCGGATAAAGTGCACACCGGGATTGTATTTAATATGGTTTTTAACATTAAATAATCTAAAACCAAAAATTAGTTTTTTTTTTTTTTTTTTTTTTTTTTTTTTTTTTTTTTTACAATAAACAGAACGGAAAAAATGGTCAACATGTTATCAAAGGCAAGGTAAATCGCTTTTCTACCTAGCTGGATAAGTATTTAGTATTAACTATTTTAAAGCATTTATTCGGTAAACGAGTGTCGAGTGTTACGTTAGAACAAAAAATGGCAGGTAGGTAACTAACTCTCTTACTAAAGTAGTTGAAAACTCATTTTCTTATAACCATTACTCGAATGTTAAAAATTACATCGCATTTTACATTTTCTAATGACTTAAAACTGTATTTAATGTAACAAAGTAGTTGAAAAAAAAAATTGTAAAAGTGGCAATAGTTGCTTCCCTTAGAACAATGAGTTAAGCAATAAGCATTCGAATTTGCAATTATTTATCAATCTTTTCATTGTAAGATATTTTATCTCGCTTGTTTTTTGCTTCCAGACAATGGCAGAAAATAAACACAAAAATTACAACAAAGCTCTAAAATTCAATACAAATTTTATTCTTTCTTTGTTGCAAAAAGAAAATGTCAGTTTTTCCTCTAAATAGCGCTGGTAACAACCTCGAAAGATAGTTTTTATCTTCATTAGGAACTGGTATCTGGGTACAGCACAGCACTGTTCAAAGATTACAGCTATTTGAAGAAGGTTGGTACGATGCCTTCTGATGAAAAGATTCAATTATTTAGGCTTTAAAATAAAGTCTTAAGGAGACGAAAAGTATGAGGCCTCCAAATTGCCTCGTATCCAGAGTTGTTTTCTAATGTAAACAGAATTTTTGTGAAATATTAAATGGTTCTTCTGCTCGGTTAATGTTGGTGTGTTACTTACGAAAAAAAAAAAACGATGAATTAAACTGCAGAAGCACCTGTTAAAAACTATACAACTGCTATAATTGAATACCCCCCCAAAAAAAATAAAAACGAAAAACATAAAAATGTTTTTGTAAACCATTCGTAAAAACTTACTGACATCAATATTAGCGTCCTAAATTATGAGATGAAAAATGAACGAATCTCTTAGTAAAAGAGTTGTCTCTCTTAGAACAATGACAAATTGTAAAATAGCGCGGGTTTTTGTTTCCATAGATTTATTAAACAAAGAAAATATTGACATTAATATCAAAGAATTATTCATTAATCACAGGAATTTACCACATTCCTGAACTGCATTATGCATTTGAATTTTCTTTCTTTGAAGATTGTAATGCTGGGTATGGGGCAGCCAAACCAGCTGCCAACTTTGCCCTGCTTTTTATTGAAACCATCCGAGAGCTCTTTTTAGTATCCTCTCTGTTCCCAATTGTCTGGATCTCTTTTGCATTTGGTTCACCTGAAATATTAGTTAAGTAGGACTTCAGGTTCTTCTTCATAAGCCATGTAGACCCTATAATAACTGGTATGATTAATATCTCCCTAAGATTCCAGTTTCCTTTCATATCATACATGAAACCTTGATATTTGGTCTTTCTCTCTTTCAGCTTTGTTCAGACCGCCATCATTAGGGATACTCACCCACGGTGGCCACTTTTTCTGACTTAGCAAAGTCTAATTTTTCTTTGATATGAGGTGCGTGCAATAAGTATTGTCCCTGACCCACTTCCCATAGCAGTAGAGCAACGAAACTTGGCACAGTTATTAGTCTTTCTCTACATAGGAACCACCCAGAGTTATGCATTTCTCCCATCGTTTGATGTAGCTCTGGAGACCGTTTTTGAAGAACATCCCAGGTTGGTCTTCCAACCACAAAGTGACTTCAGAAATCAAGGCTGCATCATCTGGGAAACGCTTTCCTTCTAAAAACAACTTCATGGCTGGGAAGAGGTGAAAGGTCAGGAGAGTAGGGAGGATGGGGAAGGATTTCATAACCACACGCCCGTGCTTCTGATCTGGTGAGTTGTGGACCGGAGCATTGTCCTGCAGGAGGAGGGTACATTTGCTGATCTTGCCCCGCCTCTTGATTTTGATAGCTTCCCTTAATTTCCTCAAAAGTGAAGCATAATAGGCTCCTGTAATTGTGGTACCCTTTGCTAGGAAATCTGTCATCACTACTCCGTCCTGGTCCCAGAAGACTGTAAGCATGACCTTGCCAGTGGAGGGCTGCACCCTTTCCTTGTTTGGAGGTGGTGTCCAAGTGCTTCCACTGCATTGACTGGGCTTTAGTCTCTGAATCTTAGTGATGGACCCAGGTTTCATCCTGTGTAATCAGTCTTTTGAAGAACTTTGACTCATCTTCTTAGCACATCAAATTCATCCTCGAGCACTCGACGTGTTCTCGCTTCTGGAATGGTGTGAGCAACCTGGGAATCCATCTGGCAGACACCTTATGCATATGCAAATGGTCATGAATGATAGTTTCCACAGACCCTGTACTAATCTTGACATTTTTGGCTATTTAGCGAATAGTAATGTGCCGATCTTCCAAAATGGCAGCCTTAACTTGACGGACAGATGCCTCATCAATGGCAGAAAGGGGGCGACCAGGTTTGAATTCACAATGCCAGTATTTTACAAGGTCATATGATGGGGCATTATCACCATAAGTTTCTTTCATTTCATCAAAAGTCTCCTGTGGACGCACCTTTCAAATACAAAAACCGGATCACTGCTCGACATTAAACAGGCTCCATTTCACACCTGACTCTGTTCAAACACCTGTAAAACAGAAACCATAATTAGTTCAGAGCTGTAATTAGCCACATAACCCGTAGAGAAATAAATCATAGCACATGCAAAATTTCAGCTAGATTAGACAACTGGAAGTGGGTGAGGGGCATTACTTATTGCATGCCCCTCGTATATATAAACAAGGGAAATCACTCCATTGAAATATTGGAATGATTTTTCCTTAGCAGAATACATTTTGCAAATTTAAGAAAATTTCTATCCAGGTATATAGGCTCGGCCAAAGCGGAAGGAGGGAGTAAGTATTTTTGACTCTCTTTAAAAAATCTGCTAAAAAAATCAAGTAATTATCCAATCAATATGAAATTTTCACCGATCATTAAGTGAAGAATTAACTTTATAACAGTGTACTTTTACTTATTTTTTTCATAATCGATATATATATATATATATATATATATATATATATATAATTTTTTTTTTTTTTTTTTTTTTTTTTTTTGCCTACAATCTCCCCGCCCCTTCTTTATTTGGTTAAAATAATCAGCCAAAACTGAACAAAATATATTGTATTGTGGGGAGGGTGAGGATTATAGATGAAAAAAAAAATCAACTGTGCATATATCAGATTTTAAGGTTGAAAATCCCAATTTTAAACGTTTAGCTTTTCATCTTTTCGTTTTTGAAGTGTGAAATTCGTTGAATGTTAATGATTATCTTTCAGATTAGCAAAAAGAAATATTTTCATTATTTTTACAAAAAACCCTACTTTTAAATAATTGAAAAATAACTTTTTTTTTATTGAACCCAATATTTATACCATTAAATAAGAAATGCTTTGAAGAATCGATAAAAAAAAAATCGATAAATAACTGCATTTTGCTAAAAATACAATAATTTGTTTCATGATATTGCCTCCGCTATAATAGACTATAAGGTAGTGGTTCGCATTTACGAACAGTTATCTCCCCTTTTCCTTTTTGCTGTGACTTGCACTTGACTTAGTTTAAAGTGTGGAAGGACTTTCATCTACCACACTCTCTCGTCCAGAAACACTTGGTCCTGATGGCATAACCAGGGTCAATACGAAGTTATTTCTATATAAGTTAGATTTAAAATTCAGAAATGATTACAGAAATATTTATTTTTTTAGGAAAATGATTGTAAAAATTATCACTGAGATTTTTTAAGAAAATCTTAGTGAAATGAGCATATCTTTTATAAAAACAAGATGTTTATATATTTAATGTATTTGACATTAAACTAATTAACAGATTATGAATTTTGGAAAAAATGTTGCCCAATGCAAAGGATACTAATGTAGGCTAATATATATATATAATATATATTTTTATGCAAAAGGAGGTAAAAAAAAAAAAATTGCAAGAAGCCTTTCATGAAAATTTACATTACTCTGATTTCTTAAATTTTAGCCTTAGATATTAGACCTCAATTAATAAATATTCCACAAATGTTTCTTTGGAGTATTTTATAGGATTTTGGGGCATAATCTGGCTCAACCATCCATTTGAAAATTAAATAATTCAGATTTGCATAGAAATTGATCCATAATCATTAGCCTTCAATTTAACAATATTGCCTACATTTCAATTATAAAATATGTGAATTAAGCTTAAGTTAATCATAATCTTTTATCTTTCAAGATTATGGCATTCATGTTTTGAATTCCTTATGTTTTGATAATAAAAAAATCGATTTTTTTAAAATTAACTGATAGAGAAAGTAGTAGAAATTGCTTTTTTATACTCTTTCACCGCAAAAAAGTATATTAGTAAGGTGCTACTATTTGGGATAGTGTTAAACAGGGGACTATGGGGGAGTTGAGCATCAAGATGTCTGTTCACATTTTGTTTAACTTCTACAAGTTAGTACAATCAGCAACTGGAAATTTCAAAATCAAGCAGTCCAAGGGAAGAAACTATTAGGATGGGTTTTCCGGTATCTAGGAACTTCAACAGAAGTGGTGGGATTTTGCTGCTTATTGGGTTAGAGGTATGTATATGAAGGGAGTATGCATGCTAGGAGTTCATTAGAGCACATCCCATTAAATTACTTGTAAAATGGTAACAGGGATATGACTTTGGGACCTATTAGATTTGAGATTTTGTTCTTTATCCCAAGAGTGAGACTAGTGGTATGCTTTAATTTCTCCATAAACATTAATGGATTGTGTCAATAACCTGAATCTCAATTTACTTGCTTCACCAGGAGTTAAAAACAAGGTCTATTTTAAAATGAGGAAATTCAATTCCTCAGGGGGGCAGTTCTGATTAAGGGCAAATTAAAAAAAAACAAAAAAAAACATGCTTCTGTCTTGAATGATTAAGTTGAGCATCAGCACAGATGCTACACTTTGCTTCTAGCCTAGAATATAATAGTTTATTTATGACATAAAAAAATCCCCCAAAAATTGAATTTTGTGTATAATTGATATAGGAATCTGAAGATTTTTCTTTCTAAAATATAAATCTTTTAGTTTTGGGAAATATCAACTTGTGGGGATAGAACTATTTTGTTAGTCTAACCCATAACCCTGCTAATTAAATAACTCCTTTATTCTGTTTGCTTTTTTGCTATCTGTTTTCTTAAAATTTTATAATCTTAAATTTTATTTTTCAATATATCAAAGTAGGCATACAGATTGTTGGAATAATCTAGCAAACTTATTTGATAACTGTTAAATTCGAAATCAAAGGCCAATTTTAACTGCACATAACTGATGTTGCCTTCAAGTGAAACTTTTACATGAAATGAATTTTAACTATTTAAATGTTTAACCAAAATAATCGTATTTATAGATGCATTTTCCAAATTTTGACAGTGGACTGGTCATTTTTTAAATTTGCTATGTCTGTTTATCTCTACATAAAATATTCAGAGTAAGTTAAAATAATAAAAAAAATTGATTTGAAGAATCCACCTCCACTTATGAATTAATAATCTGAATTACTTTCAATATATCAAAGTATGCAGTACCAAATCTATTTCACTCTCTTACTAAATGATCATTCAAAATTGCCCAGAAAATTTTTTAGGGTTTGGAATTGAAGGTCAGTTTCAACTACAACTGAAGTGCAGCCTTCAAATCTCATCTCGTGACTTTCATTTACCATAATACATTTATACCTGCATTACTTTCCCTCTTGGGAGGTTAGGGTATAATATGTTGGTTCCTTATGTTGTCATTCTTTCAAGATCATTTGGGGGGGGTATATTATACTATCTATTCTGCTATATCCTCCCAGGCATTAACTCCTCCTTTGGGAGAAGAGTAATGTTTGTCCTATCATCCTCTTAGTCATTACCTATTTCTTTTAATGTTAATGTATGTTGTTCGTTTACCATTATATCATCTTGGCAAAAAAATGTAACCAGAGGAGCATATTTTTGCTAGTTGTCAACATAATTTAATCACGTTTCTAATTGAAGATTTACGTTTCCTCTTTACAAAGTGGATATCTAAGGAAACGAAGTAAAATTGCTTGAAATACAAATGAAGAAATTAAAACTATTGCATGAAATTTTATTTTTCCCATCTTGTCAACATAAAAAGGTTTCTTGGTATGCTTGGAAGATTCAGTTAAGATCAAGCAGCTGGAGTTATATATTTTCCGCTTGTACAAAGTTGAAGTGCAAAAGTGAAGATTCTTGGATTCTATCACACAGTCTACAAAAAACGGTACAAAGTTTCATGAGAGAAACCGTTGTAATAAGTGAAGAGATTTGAACTTGTATGTCCAGACTTGATCAACCATTTCCTGTGAATATAGTCAAAGGTTTGTTTGCAGCAGATCAAACAAATGGTGTTATTTGAGTTGTCGCATGCACATTGGCATTGTTCCCCCTTCAAGTACTATCATGCTTAAATCCTGAAATATACAAATTACGTTTGTTAAACTGTAATTCTGTTTCCTGTAAAAAAAAATAGTGGGAAACTTACTACATTTTCTGATACTTGCATTTTTATATCTGTTCTATATCGCTATAAGTTATACATGTTCAGTTTCAATGAACTGAGGTTCATTCTATTTAAAAGTTCGTCAAAAACGGTTCATATCTATGAGGTGACTGAAAATATCGACTTGCTAGTTGAATTCGAATTTTGCTAGAAGTCTACTCACTAACAGATTGAGACTGCCAGAAAAATGGACAAAATCTTGATTTAAAAGCAAGTATTATGGACACATGACAATCAGGATGACAAACTAATCTATAATATAAATTTTACTGTCTAAATGTATGCATGTTTGTATGTCTAAAGCTTTTGACAGATGTGTCGGAACATAACAAAACTGGTATCGTTTTAAACCTCGAACTTTCAGACAACAAATATCGAAAAATTGGCCAAAAACACTCTTTACCCCCAACTGGGCACTTTTCTACAAGGAGGGGTTACTTTTTTCGCAGATATTTGCAAAAGTCATCCACTCCTTTTGATAGACTAGCCTTAATTTAAACCTTTGCCACTTCCGGTTTGGCGATGGCTGCAACAGCAAAGACATCACTTTTTTTTCACATTCTGTTCCTTCTTCTCGGTACAGGTTTGAGCCTACCTGTTTACTACTCTATTTTTATTTATTTTTTTTATTTTTTTATTTTTTTTTATTTTTTTTTTTTTTTTCAACGTGCACCTCCAGGCAACGCTGAGCACCCAGGCTGGTACTTTAATAAACTATAAGCAATGAAATTATTAAATGTATTTTATTTTTACTCAGTTTTCATGTTGACTATTATCTTGTGGTACCGTCAACCTTCTTCAGGAGCAACTTCTCAAACTCTGGAATTTGTACAGATTACTGAAAAGTGTTAAGTTATTAGTGATGATTTTCAATATGGACAAAACTAAGAGTGCACATAAAACTTCATGGCTGACAGAATAAATACAAGCTATCTCATGAAATTAAAGCACTCCATTCAAAATTTTGTACAGATATCAGTTTAACAAGGCCAGGTTACATCAGCTGAAATACTGAGAATAAGATCTAACATGAACAATAAAGTATAAATTATCAATCCTTATTTAAAGTTTCAACATCTAAAATGCATCATGGTTGACAATTTTGACAACTAAGCTTTTCACGTAAAATATATTTTTATATATAAAAACTATCACCTACATCATATTCTATGGACCCATTTACTGTGACCCCTGTCGATCCATTCAGCTTGCATTCTGGAAATAAAATTGGATTCGCTTATGCATAGTTGCATATTAGCTAAAAGGATTTGCATACTATTGAACTACATAGCACTAAAAGTTTCCTCACTTGCTCGAAATGTTGATTATACTATTCTCATTCTTATATTCTGAATGTTTTGGCTGATGTAATCACTGAATGATGGTGCACCTTTTCAAACTTGGAAATCTTTGTCAAACTTTGAATCAAATTTTGAATCTAACCTTTTATTTAATCCTGGACAGGCAAAATTTATTCTTCCGAATATTTGATTCAAGACAGGTGAAATTATTTGTCTGAATAGTTTGGCACCACTTTTATGCCCTTTTATAGAGATTAAAATCAAGATATCATGATACTTTGCCATGAATCCTTATTCTAATTTTGATCAAAATTTATTACATGATTTGGTTCTAGAAAATGTTTCAAATGAATGGTTTAGGCTTAATAGGTTTTAAAAAATTGAAATTCAGAAAATCTTGATGTTTAATTCCTATGAATCAAATTTAATGCAAATCTGATAAATTTTAATTTTCAAATGGAAGGTTGTACCCCTATGCTATTCAAAACCCTTCAAAATACTCCAAAGTAATTGTAAAGTAAAATTTCACAAAAATCAGGTATCATCTGAATCTTCAAAAAGGATTCCACCCACTTTTTATCAACTTTTGCATAAATTAAACTAAATATAGTCAACGTTTGAACCTCTTAAGCTTAACAACTGTGTTCCAAATTAATATTGATCATTAGTTTAGAAGTGAATCATATATATATATATATATATATATATAAAATTAGTCCTGGAATGATTCCAAAATTTTTTCCAATACAATTACAGAGTCCAATTCTTTTAAAATCACTAAATATTGAGATTTAGAGGGGTTTTTTTTTTTTTTTTTTTATAGATTACTGTAAAAATCTTTTCTTTTTGTGAACATAAAAAAATACAGTTGTTTGGTATATATTTTTATTTTGTTTGTGGCTTAAAATCAAAACACGCCATTTTATCTTTGGTAGCAGTAATGGAAAATTAAGTTTTTAATTTAAACAAACCAAATAATAAACGATTACAAGAATCGTTTTTGGCACAATTTGGGCAAAGTGGGCACAATTTTCTCTGCTTCCTATACCTTAAAAAGTTCCGATTTTTTTTTTTTTTTTTTTTTATCGATTTACAATTAATTGTTCCAATATAAATACCTAACTTTGTATAGAAATTTTAGTCGTACAAAATACCAAGTCTAGCAAAATTGTTAATGCTACCCCAATCAAATAATGGTTAGCTTGAATAAAAATTGTTAAAAAATAAGTCAACCTAGACACGTACATATTTATGAATTTTTATATTTGAAATAAAATTTGCAATGAAAACTTCCAGATGTGAAAGTGCACTTAAGATACCGCTGCTCCTAGACTAATCAGATCAGCCTTAAAAATGAATGAAAATAACTTTGTTATAAAAATTAGGCAGAGATGCTACAAAAGAGCAAATTTTACTGTTCATATAAGTTTTACTTCAATCAGTAATTTTTTTAATTATTTTTTTTAATAAAATCCTGTTTGCAATAAAATTTGCTCAGAAACTGCCAAAAGCCAATTTGGTAGTTGGACAAAAAAGAAAAACGTTAAAAACCTCACTGAACTTTGCATATCTAATGCTAGCAGGACCCGTGTACCAGCGTTTCCCCGGTAGAAGTATGCCCCCCCTCCCACCCACCTGTTAAAAAACAAACTAAAGTTGTTAGTAGGAGCCACTTAGGCTCTCTAAAATAGTGGGCACTGGGACCCATAGCCAAAATGAATGTACTGTGACAAAGTACCGACGCATTACTTATATGTTTATATATCAGTGTGTTTAGCTTCCAAATAATAGTATCTCGTATATTGTTTGTTCCAAAAAAAAGAATATGGAATGTTATAAAAAGCAGTATGTTGCGGAAATAAGATTGTTGGCAAAAATGTTAATTTTATATCGTTCAATAAACTTCCGTATTTGTTTCTTTTTTCAGCATAATTTTAAAAAACACAACTGTTTTGGAGATAACTTGTGACTAAATTGAAAAGGTTAACATGTTCAATACATCTATATTAAACTTGCATATTTTCTTTATTGGTATAATAATAAAAAATGCAAATATTTCGGAGCTAATCTCTTCAATTTAGTCACAAGTTAACCTCCTAAATATAGTCATATTAGCATTAATAAAGATAAATTGGTTATTTCTCACCGCTTTTCACATTCCTTCTAATTTGGAAATTTTGCCTCCTTTAAAATACTCCAAAGAAACTGAAATTTGGAATGTTAATTGATAATGCTTATTGAAATTTGGAATGTTAATTGATAATGCTTATTGAAATTTGGAATGTTAATTGATAATGCTTATTGAAATTTGGAATGTTAATTGATAATGCTTATTGAAATTTGGAATGTTAATTGATAATGCTTATTGAAATTTGGAATGTTAATTGATAATGCTTATTGAAATTTGGAATGTTAATTGATAATGCTTATTGAAATTTGGAATGTTAATTGATAATGCTTATTGAAATTTGGAATGTTAATTGATAATGCTTATTGAAATTTGGAATGTTAATTGATAATGCTTATTGAAATTTGGAATGTTAATTGATAATGCTTATTGAAATTTGGAATGTTAATTGATAATGCTTATTGAAATTTGGAATGTTAATTGATAATGCTTATTGAAATTTGGAATGTTAATTGATAATGCTTATTGAAATTTGGAATGTTAATTGATAATGCTTATTGAAATTTGGAATGTTAATTGATAATGCTTATTGAAATTTGGAATGTTAATTGATAATGCTTATTGAAATTTGGAATGTTAATTGATAATGCTTATTGAAATTTGGAATGTTAATTGATAATGCTTATTGAAATTTGGAATGTTAATTGATAATGCTTATTGAAATTTGGAATGTTAATTGATAATGCTTATTGAAATTTGGAATGTTAATTGATAATGCTTATTGAAATTTGGAATGTTAATTGATAATGCTTATTGAAATTTGGAATGTTAATTGATAATGCTTATTGAAATTTGGAATGTTAATTGATAATGCTTATTGAAATTTGGAATGTTAATTGATAATGCTTATTGAAATTTGGAATGTTAATTGATAATGCTTATTGAAATTTGGAATGTTAATTGATAATGCTTATTGAAATTTGGAATGTTAATTGATAATGCTTATTGAAATTTGGAATGTTAATTGATAATGCTTATTGAAATTTGGAATGTTAATTGATAATGCTTATTGAAATTTGGAATGTTAATTGATAATGCTTATTGAAATTTGGAATGTTAATTGATAATGCTTATTGAAATTTGGAATGTTAATTGATAATGCTTATTGAAATTTGGAATGTTAATTGATAATGCTTATTGAAATTTGGAATGTTAATTGATAATGCTTATTGAAATTTGGAATGTTAATTGATAATGCTTATTGAAATTTGGAATGTTAATTGATAATGCTTATTGAAATTTGGAATGTTAATTGATAATGCTTATTGAAATTTGGAATGTTAATTGATAATGCTTATTGAAATTTGGAATGTTAATTGATAATGCTTATTGAAATTTGGAATGTTAATTGATAATGCTTATTGAAATTTGGAATGTTAATTGATAATGCTTATTGAAATTTGGAATGTTAATTGATAATGCTTATTGAAATTTGGAATGTTAATTGATAATGCTTATTGAAATTTGGAATGTTAATTGATAATGCTTATTGAAATTTGGAATGTTAATTGATAATGCTTATTGAAATTTGGAATGTTAATTGATAATGCTTATTGAAATTTGGAATGTTAATTGATAATGCTTATTGAAATTTGGAATGTTAATTGATAATGCTTATTGAAATTTGGAATGTTAATTGATAATGCTTATTGAAATTTGGAATGTTAATTGATAATGCTTATTGAAATTTGGAATGTTAATTGATAATGCTTATTGAAATTTGGAATGTTAATTGATAATGCTTATTGAAATTTGGAATGTTAATTGATAATGCTTATTGAAATTTGGAATGTTAATTGATAATGCTTATTGAAATTTGGAATGTTAATTGATAATGCTTATTGAAATTTGGAATGTTAATTGATAATGCTTATTGAAATTTGGAATGTTAATTGATAATGCTTATTGAAATTTGGAATGTTAATTGATAATGCTTATTGAAATTTGGAATGTTAATTGATAATGCTTATTGAAATTTGGAATGTTAATTGATAATGCTTATTGAAATTTGGAATGTTAATTGATAATGCTTATTGAAATTTGGAATGTTAATTGATAATGCTTATTGAAATTTGGAATGTTAATTGATAATGCTTATTGAAATTTGGAATGTTAATTGATAATGCTTATTGAAATTTGGAATGTTAATTGATAATGCTTATTGAAATTTGGAATGTTAATTGATAATGCTTATTGAAATTTGGAATGTTAATTGATAATGCTTATTGAAATTTGGAATGTTAATTGATAATGCTTATTGAAATTTGGAATGTTAATTGATAATGCTTATTGAAGTTTGGAATGTTAATTGATAATGCTTATTGAAGTTTGGAATGTTAATTGATAATGCTTATTGAAGTTTGGAATATTGATAATGCTTATTGAAGTTTGGAATATTGATAATGCTTATTGAAGTTTGGAATATTGATAATGCTTATTGAAGTTTGGAATATTGATAATGCTTATTGAAGTTTGGAATATTGATTGATAATGCTTATTGAAGTTTGGAATATTGATTGATAATGCTTATTGAAGTTTGGAATATTGATTGATAATGCTTATTGAAGTTTGGAATATTGATTGATAATGCTTATTGAAGTTTGGAATATTGATTGATAATGCTTATTGAAGTTTGGAATATTGATTGATAATGCTTATTGAAGTTTGGAATATTGATTGATAATGCTTATTGAAGTTTGGAATATTGATTGATAATGCTTATTGAAGTTTGGAATATTGATTGATAATGCTTATTGAAGTTTGGAATATTGATTGATAATGCTTATTGAAGTTTGGAATATTGATTGATAATGCTTATTGAAGTTTGGAATATTGATTGATAATGCTTATTGAAGTTTGGAATATTGATTGATAATGCTTATTGAAGTTTGGAATATTGATTGATAATGCTTATTGAAGTTTGGAATATTGATTGATAATGCTTATTGAAGTTTGGAATATTAATTGATAATGCTTATTGAAGTTTGGAATATTAATTGATAATGCTTATTGAAGTTTGGAATATTAATTGATAATGCTTATTGAAGTTTGGAATATTAATTGATAATGCTTATTGAAGTTTGGAATATTAATTGATAATGCTTATTGAAGTTTGGAATATTGATTGATAATGCTTATTGAAGTTTGGAATATTGATTGATAATGCTTATTGAAGTTTGGAATATTGATTGATAATGCTTATTGAAGTTTGGAATATTGATTGATAATGCTTATTGAAGTTTGGAATATTGATTGATAATGCTTATTGAAGTTTGGAATATTAATTGATAATGCTTATTGAAGTTTGGAATATTAATTGATAATGCTTATTGAAGTTTGGAATATTAATTGATAATGCTTATTGAAGTTTGGAATATTAATTGATAATGCTTATTGAAATTACACTAAAAACTTTACTCCTTTTTACATCCTTTGTATAAAACAATCTAATGCACATTATGCCTAGTGGATGTTTCAAAATTCAGGATGATTGGTTAATTTACAAGTGAATCTTATATATAAATGTGTGTGTGTGTATATATATATATATACTAGCAAAGTACCTGTTGCTAACTGGGTTCAAAAACAGCCTACAGAAAATGGACTGTGATTGAAAGTATGATAGGTTATGAAAAGGAGGGGGTTGTAAAGAGATAGGTTTTGATACTCAAAAGTTTGACCCTAAGCAAAATATGAAAGTAAAGATAATTTTCACGAAAATATATTTTTTTATATCAACTTTGTTTCCATTCGTAGCCAAGAGTGACCAACAAAATGATGTTTCCTTACAAAGAGAAAATGTTATATATATATATATATATATAATATAAATATACAAGAAATGTTACCATAATCAATAAAAGTTATTTTATGTTAGAAAATTTCATTGGTTTGTATTTTTAAGTAGTTCGTAAAAATTTTTTTTTTTTTTTTTTTTTTTTTTTTAATTCATGAACCAGTTTAAAAAAAAAAAAAATCAAAATGGCAGTGACTTTGAAATGGAGAGCACCGTTTTCAATTTGGAGGGGCACCTGAGCATTCTGTGTTAACAATTTAAGAGTTCTGTCAACGTAAGGAATATTTATAAACCTATTTTAATGTTTTCCGTTATTTTGTACTTGAGGAATATTCGATTATGGCATGTGTAGTTTATATAAAAATTCATTTAAGTAGTTATCGCCTCAAATTTCATTTTAATTTCGGTTTGCTGAAATTATTTCAAGTAAAGAGCATTAAAAACTATTTCAAAAGAAAAAAAAATCATGAACTGAACTTTTGACTATGGTAACATTTATTTCTTGTATATATATTTTTTTTTTCTTTTTTTTTTTTTTGTAGTCGTTTGTTGGTTTTTCTGCTAAACACTCTTACTAAATATCGACGAAATATCGAAAAACAAAGAAACAAAAACAGTTTTGAAAAATAATGAAGCTTTACTTACTTTAGTAAAATAATCTGAAACAGCAAAATGGGATATTAAAAAAAGTACACGCGTAATTACTCTAGTTTTTTAAAGCAAAGAATCAATATAAATATGAATAAGAAAATGGTGCCCTTTTCAAGCAGAACAGCTTTGTTTCAGTTTTACAGTATTGAACGGTGTAGTATTGCGCCATCGGATTCAGGGTTGTATTATTGTAATGTAAAAAACACGCAGAAAGGGTTGTAATCAACTGAATTCCTTCTAGTACACTGACAAAAGAAGCTAAAACAGATATATAAATAAAAATAATGAGGATGTAAATGTTTTTAAAGACACAAATCACGTGAGTAGGATTTTTTCCTTCTTTTGACATAACAGCTAACGTTCTTATTTATTATTTATCTATTTTCGAAAGAGTGCCACGTGCAAGTGGAGAAGGAAAAAAACAGTTATGCAAAATTTGTGTCGAATTGTCTAAAGTTCCGACTTTTTTTACTTTAACTTTAATAAGAATGTGAATTTATGAGGTGAATTTATTCGGCACCATATGATTGAACTCAAAAAAATAAATAAAAGCTAACATGATTAAAGTTAAGGTGTTATTGTGGACCCTCACCCCTTTTAACAAACCTTGTTAAACTTTGTGACATATTTACATTCTATGGAGGTCAGGCGCAAACGAACACCCAATAATTTTATTATACCATATTTCTTCAAACTGAAACATAATTATCAAAGTATACTTATGCAAATAGATATGAAAAGTCTTTGTTAAAGTTTGTGCCATATTTCCATGGATTACAGGCGCGAAGGCAGACCTCACAATTTTATTATACTATCCCTATTAAAGTTGAAACCTACTTATCAAAGTATTCTTATGTACATCTATATCAAAAACTCTTGTAAACGTTTTTTGTTTTTTGTTTTTTTTCCATACTTTGGGGGCCAGGTGCAAACGCAGACCCCACAATTTTTATGAACCACCATTCTGCCAGATCAAACATACCCATTCCTGATCTTCGATACATCTATCATTATATGTAATCAGTTTTTGTTTTAGTCAACCATATAGGAGCCTATTCGTGACCACACACACATTCAGCTTATATGTATGGCAATTAAGCTACACAGAATATTCTGCGTTTCATTCTCGTCAGGCTTATACAAAGAGTTGTGGTTACCTCACGTTTTTTTTTATATACACACGTTATTGAATTTAAAGTGACCCAGTCGGCTTCCTAGTTTCCACTGCGCCCATCCTAATCAGACAATGAGTGGACACTTTCAGGATAAAGGTACAGTTGACCTTTGGTTCACCTCTTCCTTTATGTACCTTTGTCCTGAAAGTGCTGGCCCATTGGCTTATTAGGATGGGCGGGGTGGAAACTAGGAAACTGATTAGCTAACTAAAACTTCAATAGCATGTCCATATATAAAAAAACGCAAGGTAACCACAACTCTTTGCATAAGACTGATTTCTCACGAGAATGGAATGTTGTGTAGCTTAATTGCCATATATATTTTTATAACATACTACCTAGCTCTACCTATGTCTGGAGCACTGAAGTAAATACTGAAAATTTATGCATGAAATTATATTTTCATATTAATTTGTGATTAAATGAAATAGTCATATATATTTGTCCAATCATTTATAAGGTAATTACTAGGGTTATAACAGCATATTTTCCTTGTTTTGATTCTCAAGTATATATTCATTGATATGTTATGTGGTTCTTGGTTGATTGTCTGTCGGATATATACTCTAGTCAAAACAATGAAAAGAATATGCTGTTGTAATTAATGATGGTCATTTGAGTTAGAAATGGTATTTTCGTCACAAAATGCACAGATTGAATTGACAAATTTAAAGAATATCCATTTTTGTTTAAAATAAAGTTACAGTATTGTTTAAAAAATGCTAATAGAATACATTTCATCTTGTTTTTGGATGACCATTCTCATCTTGGGTGTTTCTTTTTCACATTTTGTCCAATATAACCTCCAGCATTCTCCAGGTATATCTTGTCGAAGAAATTCACATGGAAATCCTTTTAATCCAGAGGTTGCATACTCTTGTTCCATCAGCTATGACCAGGTGGAAGTCTTAAGTAATTCGCAATTGTAGTAGCATTGCCCACACTGAGGGTTGAACCTTCAACCTCCAGAAGAGTTTTACTTAGAACTGAATTTTACCTAGTAGTTTATCTATTATGTCATGGGCCCTTGTGGAGGTTACATTGTCCAAAATGTGAAAATCACTAAAACGGAGAATGGTGATCTGAATAATCTTTATACAGATTTTCAATCTTCCAGAAACGTATACAATTTTTTTTTTTTTTTTTTTTTTTTTTTTTTTTTTTTTTTAAGGTGAAGCAAAGTTACAACTGAAAATAATTAAAAAATGGCAGACTTTCAAGAATGGTTGCAGGATGTCAGTCAACACTTCCAACAAATAACAGATGAGCAGAAGAATGAGACATTAAGTCACCTTTTTAGTGTCAGTGGCTCAAAGCAACTCCTTTATATAGCCAGCATCTTACCTAATTTGCTCTACCGAGATTTTTTTTGGCTGCTTCCTGTCGAACTTTCCATAGATATTTTGAAATATCTTGATGTTGCCTCCTTGTTCAATTGTTCTCTCGTCAACAAACATTGGCACAGTTTAGTAAACTTGTCCGAAATCTGGCGGTTCCATTGTCACCAGCTTTGCATAGTTGACCTTCCTCGCATTGCTGATGCGGCTTATTACAAGAAACTGTTTTTAAAAGTCTCTACTTTACAAGTGGAACCATTGAAATCTGGGGAAGCATTCATTGAC
This sequence comes from Euprymna scolopes, assembly GCF_053919585.1. Taxonomy (NCBI): domain Eukaryota; kingdom Metazoa; phylum Mollusca; class Cephalopoda; order Sepiida; family Sepiolidae; genus Euprymna; species Euprymna scolopes. The sequence goes on along the minus strand of NC_136499.1, from coordinate 88,357,533 downwards.
GCATACCTAATTGGACATCAAAGCAGAGTAATGGTGGCTTATTACCATAATGGCAAAATTGTTACAGGTAAGTTGTCTTTTTAATATATAAAGCTCGCAAATGTCAATTCTTGACCAAGATTTAAAATTGGATTTCTGCTATGCTAGAAAATCTGATTTCTGCCAAATCGCTGATGCCTTACTGTCTTATTTTCCCACTATTTGGTTGTAATTTTATTTGGCTTTGTTTATTTCATTGTTTCTTTTTCTTCCTTGTCTTACCTTCACTTTCGCTCTTATGGTTATCTCTGAAAACAAGCTTATTAAGGTTTCAAACGATTCATGATTAATAAAGGAGTTAGATGACTTTTTTTTCTTTTTTTTTTTTTTTCAAAGAATGACTTCCTGTCTCTTCCCCCCCCCCTCATATGCACACTCGGTGTATTTCTTAATTTTGATTTGTTTTCCAAGATTTTAATTTCTCTAAACATTTTACAAATGTTTTTCTTAGCACATCATCCCAGCTGTTAGTTTTATGCTCCAACCACATGTGGTGGCCCTTTCAAAGTCAGAAATTTTGATTTAATTGAAAATGGAGACATTTTAAGATCTAAAGGGCAACGCTTGCTTACATTAAAATAGTAAAATTCTGCTTTCAGTTAAACAATTTAATGATGGATAACATGCAAAAATTAAATTTGATGACACAATATGAGACCATGAAAAATATTTCTATTTAACAAATACAAAATTATTAAAACCTGTATGCATTTCTACATTTTAATGTCATAAACGACAGATTGTTTTCAAATGATTATCCAATCTTTTGTCAAACAAAAGAAACTGACTTTTTAGTCCATGATATTGAAACCTTCTTTTTGCCTGGTCTGATTACATATATTTGACAGAGTATGTTCTGAGCTAAGTAAATTCAATATATATATATATATATATAAATTTAAAGGAGATTAGAATAATAGTCTAAAGAGCTAAGTGTATTTTAATGTAATAGTGAAATTACTAGTTTAATTAAAATACAGGAAATGCTCGTTGTAATTTAGATATATAATAAGCTCGATAGTTAAATGTCCTAGAGCTAATTCAATATTAAGTAATGTGATTTATAATTTAAAAGTTTTAAAATTTTTAAAATTTAAAAATCAAAATTTAATTAAATTAAAAATCAGTTTCATAAGAAGGAACAACAACAAAGTCAATTATCTGTACGATCGTTTCGGAAATCCGTGCTTTTTATTTGTGGTATACATGAAGTCACGTAGAATAATTATACATAGTTTTTTTGGTAAGCACGGTCTCCTCATCAGCAAATTTAGGAGGATTTTTATTGAATTGAAAAGACACCAAAAATAAACCTAGCATTAAAAGTAAGGCAGATGAATCTTTTGGTTTTCCTTTTTTTGAAATCAGGAACTGTATTTAAAGTAGTCATTTAGATGTTTGCTATAGAATAAAATAAAAAGCTATAGCAAACATCTAAATGACTACTTTAAATACAGTTCCTGATTTCAAAAAAAAAAAGGAAAACCAAAAGATTCATCTGCCTTACTTTTAATGCTAGGTTTATTTTTGGTGTCTTTTCAATTCAATAAAAATCCTCCTAAATTTGCTGATGAGGAGACCGTGCTTACCAAAAAAACTATGTATAATTATTCTACGTGACTTCATGTATACCACAAATAAAAAGCACGGATTTCCGAAACGATCGTACAGATAATTGACTTTGTTGTTGTTCCTTCTTATGAAACTGATTTTTAATTTAATTAAATTTTGATTTTTAAATTTTAAAAATTTTAAAACTTTTAAATTATAAATCACATTACTTAATATATATATATATATATATATATATATATATATATATATATAAGCTGAATGTCTGTGTGTCTGGTCACGAATAGGCTCCTATATGGTTGACTATTTTAAAAAAAACTGATTACATCTAATGATAGAAGATGTATCGAGACATAGGAACGGGTGTTTGATCTGGCAGAACAGTGGTTCATTAAAATTGTGGGGTCTGCGTTCGTGCCTGGTCCACAAAGTATGGAAATAAAAAAAAATTAAAAAACGTTTACAAATGTTTTTGATATAGATGTACATAAGAATACTTGTATAAGTATGTTTTAACTTAAATAGGGATGGTATAATAAAATTGTGGGGTCTGCGTTCACACTTGGCCTCCATAGAATGGAAATAGGCACAAACTTTAAAGACTTTTCATATCTATCTGCGTAAGTATACTTTGATAATTGTTTCAGTTTGAAGAAATATGATTTAATAAAATTATTGGGTGTTCGTTCGCGCCTGACCTCCATAGAATGGAAATATGTCACAAAGTTTAACAAGGTTTTTTAATATAGATCCACAGAATATTGTGATAAGTGTTTCAGTGTGAACAGGTATGGTATAATAAATTATGGGATTTATCTATTTTATTTTTACTTTCATCATATTTTGCTTTGGGTTTGATACCCTCAAATTCGAAGCTCTCATTACAACCCTTCCTTTTCATAACCTATCATACTTTCATAAATCAGTTCATTTTCTGTACGCTGTTTTTGAACCCAGTCAATGACGGGTACTTTTGCTAGTGTGTGTGTGTGTATATATATATATATATATATATATATATATATATATATATATTAAATTTGAATTGAATATTTTGGTGTTCTGATTTTAGTTTAGAAAATTTGAAAATAACAGAAAATGATTATTAAAAAGTAAATATTCCAATTTTCATCCCTCCATGTAATTACTTTTTACTATTACATGCATTTAAATTGTCTTCAGATTGTGTACTGCCCTCTCCGCATGCACACATGAAAAAGAGCTGGTTGGGAGTTTTTTGATATTGTCCCAACCCAACACTGATTTAGATAAATAACTGTGCCAGCCTGTTCTAGTTGATTTGTTATAATACAACTAGCAAGCCGCACAGTGTTGCCTGGTCATAAAATATATTCAAATTCATTAGATTTCATAATATATATTGTCTCTATCAATTATATTGTACTCTGTATAGTAATGATTTCAAAAATTAAAATTACTTGGATGCCATCAGCTAGAATCGAAATCAAAACGGCTCTCTAGCCTTATTCATTACATCTGATCCATGTCCATATGCATATAAAAACGTAAAAAATGTATAAATATACATTTGCACATCCATACAAGAGCACTTTAAGTTGACTTGCATTTGCCAAGTTTCAATTCTGATGTCCTTAGCAGCTTTTTTTACTGGCTAAGACAAATTGAATTTGTTGTGTATATTAAGTTTCAAGTCTGTAGACCAAAAATTCTGTTTTCTGAGTCTTTTCCTCAGACAGATAGGGTCACATTGTGTTTTTGCCTGTTTTTATTATAAAAACCTATTGAGTAAAACTTAAATAGGTTACAAATGCTTAGCAAGATTACCCTTAACCTTGTGTGGCTTTTGGCCTAGATTAGTGGTGACTCCTTTTATATAACGACATCCTTTTGTGTTATGTAAATGATTAAAATATTAATTAAAATTATAAAATTTTATATACTTTGTGAATGCAAAACTGAAATTGATTTTTATTTATTTTTTTTGTCATTCTAAAATGTTTTTTATATAAAAAGTATTCTTCACACATATGCCTAATTTCAATAAAAATTAGGCTTCTTCTGCAGAATCTGAACCGAACGGTTTTATTTGTTTTTCAATGACGCCACCAGTTTTTTGCAATGAAAGAAAGATGCTAGATGTATTTTTTATTTATTTTTTTTTATATACACTAAAAAAATTACCAAATTTGATTAGTTAAATGCTTTAAATATAGCAACACATCAAAGGCCATAAATAACCAAGTTCTCTGATTCTCTCTCATTTGATCTTGAGCACATGGTACAATGGGGAAAGGGGTGGCTGGTTACTTTTAATGCATCTAATGTTTGACCTTTATTCCTCATCTGAAATGGAACAAGTAAATCAAATCTGTTGCCAAGGCCGCTGGAAAAATGGTGGGATCCTTCTACTGTACCATTAGATATCTCACTACTGATGCAGTTCTCTACCTATATAAAAGCCAGGTATGTCCAAGAATGAACTACTGTTGCTACATCTAGGCAGAAGCTGCTAGAAATATCTTATCCTGCCTTGACAGTTCAAAATAGACTTCATAGCCTAGTGGAGGATGCCCTTTTCTCTTCCCTGCAACCTCTTTCCCACAGAAGACATTACGAGCCTGTTTCTACTTTATCGTTATTTTCATGGCAAGTGCTCGTTTGAACTCCAATCTATGGCTCACCCCTCGCCAAACTTTCACGAAAAACATTCCTCTAGCTGAAACAACTATCAATAATTTTCCCCCACTCTTTATCTGTGCCTAAACCTAAATGTAGATTCCATGAACAAAGCTTTCTTAGAACTTCATGTTTGTGGAACTCTTCTCCATTTGCCTGCTTTCCAGCTGATTACAATTTAGTTGTTTTCAAGTCCAGTGTAAACAAATTCTTGTTGAATCGTCCCCTTAAGTAATCCAATTTACCAAATTTCCACTACTAACGATTACTACAATATTATTCCATTGACTACTGTATACTCATTAACCCTTATGCTCTGGGCATTCATAAGTGGTGACTCCTTTGTGTAAAAAAAAAAAAAAAAAAAAAATTAATAAAAATAAAAAATTACTTTTGACCAAAAATAATTTATTTGGAAATGATGCCCATCACTAGCCGTTTTTCTTTCTTTACAATTTCCTCTTTGTTTCCTTAGAAATAAGACAAATTTTTGAATCTGGAAAGACTGTTTCATCATTGTATGCATGCTGATCTAAGTAATATATATCTAATATAGATAACTTGTTACTTCTATAAAATTTAAATAGTTGATATTTCACTTTATACACTTTTTATAACGTTAAACCCTAATCTCTGCAACTGCCATATTGAATGTGAGTAGCTAATAGCAAAAAAGTTTAAATAAATTTCCTGAACAAGGATGTGTGTTTACTGATTGTACAACCCTAGCTTCACAGTAAACTTTGGAAGGATGCCTATAAAATGCAATTTCAAATTTTCAGATATTTGATATTCCATTCTATGTGTTTTTGTAGCAACACGCGTGTTGGAACCATTTCTTTGACATACTATTACCATATTGGTTATGTCGCGTTATTCTAGATAACACTAGGTCTGAATATGAATTTGCATGCATATACATGAATTTATTTCGTGCAGACAAGAGGTGTATAATAAAACTTGCTAAACAGTGAACATTAACAAATGTAATTACTAACATGAGTCTGTTAAGTCACTGCAATTAAAATAACATGGATTGCCAGGGTAAAATGATTAGAGAATGTATATATAAAGTAAATGTGACTTTATATCATCTGGGAACTATTTGGAGTGCTGCAACCAGTAAAAATAAAAACATGATTAAAGATCTTGTGATGTGTAATATCTGATAATTGTGTCTTGTGAAAACCATGTAAAATGTAGATACGTTTGTCCAGCTTAAGCCAAGAAGAGTGTAATTTTGAATTTTGTACATGTTTAGGGCAAGTATTTTTGTTTTTCAAAATTGAAGAGTTCATTCATTTGTAACCAGCATAACTGGATGTAATTTTAATACTTTAAAGAAAGTAACTCTGAATATACTGAAATTTTGTTGGATATTTCTGAACATTCACAAACTATTTAAACAGATTACTAGTTCTATCAAAATTTGATTTGCATTTCAATGACCATTAGAAATTGGTCTGACCGAGCAAAGTTGACAAAGAATACTTTGAAATTAACTAAGTATATCATTAAGTTTCATAAATAAGTTTACAAATTATGTGTATATATTTAATAATTTTTAACAGTATGCAACTTTAAAATAATGCTTTGTTGAATTTGGAATACAACAAACTGAAATAATGTGAAAAAACCTGTAGTAACTATTATGGCAAGTAAATGGATTTGTTCATTTTTCTCTTTTCTGTCTTTCTCTTTTCTTTTTTTTTTTTTTTTGTCTTCCTCTTAGTTTAGTTTTCTTCCTCTATCTTAAATATTTTGAAAACTAAATCTTTACCCTCGTTTGTCAGGTTCAAATGCTTTTAATCACTCAAGACTGTAGAACTTCCTTTTTAATCAATAATCAAAATTCTGTAAAATAAAAATGAATTGTGCTAACTTTCTATGTTTAGAATTTTGTCTCTTAATTTCTTTAAATGAAGTTTGTTCCCCATTCAAAGACCTGTGACCTAAAAGATCACACGTCGTTGTTGATCTAATTTTAATTGATGACATCATAAAATATATTTTCAGCATCTTCAACAGTGAATATGTTCACAAATACTCACAATCTGATACAATACTCTGGCTGTCCATTGTCAAGCAATGGGATTGCTTGATTACATGCTCCTAAACTATTATGTAGAGCATAGTTGAAAGACTCAACCATGTCACCTACAGCGTTTAATAACTAGGATGACACTGGTGTTTCAGCAGCTTTCAAAGAACACTGAAGGCCACATGCTTAAAGTTCATATTGTAAATGGAAGATAGCTTAAAGTGAGTTGTTTGGCAGAAGCTACTATAGTAGATGTACTTTGAATTTTGAGAAATCATTTTCCTCAAAATTGTCTTTGCCATGATCTGTATGTAACTTTGAACTATCATTTACGTGTGAGGGTCATTCCAAAGTAATGCCTCCTATTTTTTTTTTATTCTGCCCAAATGGATCAGAGGATTGCATTATGATGACTGACCTTATGCCTTCATGACCTGAAAGTTTAATTTCTGTTGCTTGACGGTGTGAGACACTAAGAAAGCAACCCCCTGTCATGGACATTCATCAGAAGCAGGGAAGCATATTTTTTCTCCATGCAGAAGAAATTGAATTGATCAACATTCACAGATATCTGAATGCTTAAGAAGCAGATGTAGTTGTCAGCACAATTAGATGGGTTCGATTACAGAGTAGCAACATGTGAGTGATACGGTGCACTTCACATGCTCTTGCACAGCCATCATCTCAGAAAACATTATACCTTTATCAACTCCTGCATGCTGATCAGTGGTTCACACTGAATGAAATGCATGTAGAGTTGAATGTGGGTGTCTGTGCATTGGAAGCGATGTTTTCATCCCTAAGATACAAAATGTGTGTTAGGCGAGTTCCACGAATGTTTACGCAGGACCAAAAGGACCAGTGACAGGATGTTTGAACTTGTTCAATCCGTACGAAATAGGGAACAGTCTTGGAACACCCCATCACTGACGGAACGTGGTGTTACTACTACTACAAGCCCAAGTGGCAGTTGATTGAATGCCACCATTCATTCTCCAGCAAAATTCAATATACAGACCTCTGCGGGTAAGGTGATATGCATCTTGTTCTGGGATAGGAAGGGCATCATCCTCCTGGATTTCTTAGAATCAGAATTGACTGTTAACTTTGACTGTTATATTGACAAAGCTGAAGGCCAGGATTGCCTATGTACGGCTAGAGAAAAGGGACATTCTATTTTTAACACAATAATGCCAGGCCACACAAGTTTGAAAACCACAGAATGTGTGACAGTTTGGCTGAATCGTGTTATCTCGCCCATCATATAGTCCTGATTGGCACTGTCAGGCTTGTTTTAACAAGAAGAACTCGTTATGTGGGCAGCGTTAGAAAAAATGGACCACCTAGATAGGCACTGATTTTTACAACTGAGGTATCAAGGCTCTCATTCATTGCTGATAAAAGTGCATTAAGAGTGGTGGTGTCTATAGAAAAATTCTAGAACACCAAAGGCTGCTCGTTTAATAGTACCACTCCTGTTTTTGTAGTGCTTTAATTTTAGTTCAAAAATAGGAGGCAATTCTTTTGGAACAACCCTAATGTCTATATCTCAATATATAATTACTTTATCTGTTTGTGTGAGGAACACAGTCTCTATTGATCAAACTGATCATTTTTGGCTTGAAACTTTAAAGGATTTGGACCTGTGAAATAAATTTGATCTGGATTTTTAGATGGCAAAAATAACTGCTAAGGGGGTAAATTTTTTTTTTTTTTTTTTTTTTTTTTTTAATTGGAACTTGGCAGGCGTGAGTTGACTTGAAGGTCTTTTGTACACATGTGCAAATATACATTTATGTTAATGTAGGTTAATTAGTTGATATCCATCTGTTCTCAGATAGTAATGAATAAGACTGGAGTGCTAAATGTTTTGGTTTCAATTCTAGCTGATGACACCCCTGTCACTTTAAAATTTTTTTTTTTTTTATACACCTCTTTCCATCTAAACTGCTTACTGTTGTTTTAACCTCCCCCCCTCTTCCGCTACTACCACTTTTTTTACACCATCTCCACACACCCGGGAAATGCTGGGCACCTTCACTAGTATATATAATAAGGAAACCCAAAATTTATGTTTATCAACGTCTTGTCTTTATTTCAAGAAATTTCTCTGAGTGATTGATTATAAACTCTAATAGAAATGCTGCAATGGCTTCTACAATTTCTCCATTGATCTGAAAACTTATTTAAACAGGATCTGAATTTAGATCCAGGTTAGCTATTTTACACTACAAAAAATATTGGTAAAAAAAAATCGCTCCATTTCATACACATGAAATATTTTAACTATGGTTCGTGCAACAAAACGAACAAAAACTTTATAAAATCACACCACATCTTTTTCATTTTATTTATTTATTTTTTTTCAAGCAGCTATTTAATTTAAAGAAAAATTCCACCTTCCATGTCATTATGTATTTTGGATTCTAATGTTTTATTCGGAAAAGAATGAATGCATTGTTTTGACATTACAAATGCATTAGATATTTTTAAGTATTGTACTTGTATTTTATTTCTTTGCATCAATCACTCCAAGGAAGTTCTTGAAATAAAAACGAAATGTTGACAAAAATATTACATTTTTTATTATCTTATCTGTTTATTTTTATTACAGGTTCTGATGACCACACAGTCAAAGTGTGGGACTGTAAAACGGAGGAATATGACTTGACTTTTCAAACACATACTGTCAGCGATGTCCGACTAGACGGCAATGTCATCTATACTTCCTCATTCAATGGGTCAATTGAGAGCTGGCATGTCTCCCAAGGTTTTCACAAATGTTATGTCGGTCATGTGTCGGCCGTCCTCAGCATCGATATCTGCCTTGAACTTTCCATCCTTGTCAGTGGATCTGCAGATCTCACCACGAAAGTCTGGGACCTTTCTTCTACAAGTGTACTGGCCACATTGGCTGGTCAACACAAGGATTGGGTGATCAAAGTAAAAGTGCTCTACCAGAATGACAGTGACTCTTACTTATTGGTCAGTACTGACAAGAAGACTTGTTACATATGGGAAATGTCGCTCGACCACCAAGTTAATAATCTCCAGCTGGTACATCATTCCGACTATCAAATCGTTCCTCATTTACTTTTTGAAGGCACAAATGTCATACGGATTTGTTTTATATCTGATGATGCTTCACATGGATTTATAGACACGTACAATATCACTCCTATACTGACCCTTGTTCAAAAGATCGATCTTCCACACAGTGTACTAAATATTCAACTTCTGTTGGGCGTCGGACATAAATTTGTTTTGGTTTTAAATAGTCTGTATGGAGATGAATATTTGTCTTTATTTAATCTTTATGACAAAACCCTTCTTATGAGACACTCTGTTCCACCCATAAGGTATTTTATTATTTTTGTTTCTTGTATTATTTAGATTATTCAAACTGTCTTCATCTTGAGTGTTATTCTCACATTGTGATCAATGTAATCACAGATTTTCTTCAAATGTATATTGTTGAAATCTTTCTAACATGCTCTGAAATTGGCATGGAATGTCGAACCAAACTTTTATTTAATCTATGGAGTATCCTGCTTTCATTTCATCAGCTATGATGACAGGGTGGAAGTTTTGAGTAATTCAAAATTGTATTAGTATCGCCTGCACTGAAGATTGAACTTTCAGAAGAGTGCCACCTAGAACTGAATTTTACACCTGGTTCTTGTCCATTGCATCATAGGTTTTGCAGATTCCAGAGTTTGACTAAGATTCTTGACTTTGATAAGATGCACCTGAAAGTCTGAAATTAAATTTGCTGGAATGTGCGAATAACATTTAAGATGAGAACAGTACTTCAAATAATCCAAATAATAACCTAATTAGATATAAAGTATAACCACATACCATCTTTGCTTTGATGCAATACATTGGTAAATATTTGATATTTAACTGAACTTCGATAGTTTTTTGTTTTATTCGCTCTTGTCATGTTTGAGTATCAAATGTCCCCAATCAAATATCACATTGTCATTTCAAAGATTAACTTTTTACACAAAACTATAATACTTTTTTCTTTTTTTTCCCCCCCAATTTTCTTACCAGTTTGTTCAAGCTGAGCATGGTGGATCGTACTGGATGCCAAACATTCACTCATTAACTTGGATATTCCAACTGAGATCTTGAGATTCTGACAATGTCTTTAAGTGAAATTGTTTAGATCTCTTGCACTTGGTTCACTGAGTATATTTTCCAAGTAGTCTTTGAAATTCTTTTTCATGAGTTCAGTTGCTCCTATAATTTCTGGAATAATGGTCATCCTAAGATTCCAGTTTCATGTCATACATAAATTACATCAGTATTTCTTCATCTTTTCCCTTTCTCAGCTCTGTTTAACCCAGCATCATTGGGGACACTAACTTCTAAGGTTGCTTCTTTCTCATTGTCTCCTATCACTATCAAGTTTTATTACTCCGTTTTTCTAGGTAAATAACTGTAGGGATTGCATAGTGATAGTGGATGGTGCATGACTTATTTCCAACTTTTTTTTTTTTTTTCTGGAATGTTCCCAAGACTTGCTGTTGCATTTCACATTCAACTTTTTAGTGTCCAGTGGAGATATTTACACCCTCCATGGTGTTGCATTGTATAGTAGCTGTCCTCCAGCAGAACCTTATAGTTGGATGTCAGGTGGTTCACACTACTTCTGTGGGGGAGAACCTGTACTTGCTGTCCTGAGACCACTCATTTTCTTAAAAGCATTGGTCATCAAGCTTTGATCTTTGGCAGTCATTATAATCCTCGCCTAAATGATTAGATCCTCTTTTTAGCCAGTCTAGAGACTTATCTATATAGTTCTGGGTGAAATCACCCAGAAAATACTTGTTGGTTGGCCCATTCTTTCAATGCTTGTTTTCTGATTCTGTCTCATTTGTAAGACAGTTTGTCCAAAATGTTTGACCAGTTTCATGATGGAGGTTGTTCTGCTGTCTCTTGTTTTGTGATGTTGGTGCACCATTTTGAGGTTTTGATTTTTAGGAGCTCATCAGATATTGCCTGGTGCTCACGATAGTCACATGATACTAATGGTCAATTTCTGAGAGACCCATACTTCCTGCTTTTCTGGGCATAGAGCCTAGGTAGACACTGGTTTCAATATATTATTCTGTACAGTGTCAACATTTTCCATATTTTAGTGTCCAATTTGTTTGTCCTTTTGTGGTCAGTCGACAATGCCAAAGCTGGATAGTTGGTTAATGATAGTGATCTTGTTTTGGTTTGAAAGTTCAGTTTTACAGATTTTCCGTACACTAAGTATGTTTTCACTGCCAATTTTTTTCTCATCTTGGAATGCTGAATTGAATCCTTCTCTTCTATGCCCAATGTATTTGTATTTTTCCTGCTCTTCTAGGTCATTCATGTCCGTAACTTAATCCAGCAGTATGCTTTCTGTTTGGATCCTCTTCCTAGCTCTGATTGAGCACTTGGCACATTTGTCCAAACCAAACTTCATTCTTTAGAGAAATTATGTACAACCTGCAAGAGTTGCATTAAGTTGATGTCTGAGTTGGCAAACATTTTGAGGTTATCCATGAAGAAAGGGTGGTTTTGTTTGGGTCTTGTTGGCAGCTCTTGGCTCAGATAGTAGGAATTTTGTTTTTTATTGAGTAACTTAACAAATCTATCGCCAGGCAGAAGAGTAAAGATTCCTCCCCTGATCTTGAGGTTATTGATATTTTTATTTATTTATTTTATTTTTTTAATTTTTTTTTTTTTTAGTGTGACTTAATGTCATGGTTGTTTGTCACATTTTTATATGTACAACCATGTTTTTTTTTATTTTAGATTGCTAGGCACCGCAGTAGCCATGTGTGTGGCCCACTATCATATCCCTTTTGGTAATCCATCTACACCATATTTAGCTTTCTTTGTCTCTTCTTACAGTCCTCAAGAATGTTCTTATTGATTAATAACTAATCCTTGGTGTCTAAACATTTCTTCCTACAACGTGCTTGTTCTTTTCCAAGTATGCTCTAGAAGAGAGGTGTTGATAGATGCTGTCTGAAACCAGACAAGTGAAGAGCTTGTAGGTAGTAGTGAGACAGCAGATTAGTCGGTACTTACTAGGGCGTTGCTTCAGTCATTTTCAGTATGAAAATTGTATCCCTTTTTAAAAGCCATGCTGGCACTGCTTCTTCACCCCTCAATAGTCTGAAGCGACTGTTATAATGACCATGCAGTGCTGTTAGTTGTTTAAGCCAGAAATTGGGTAGATTTTCTATCCCAGGCTTTTTTCTAGAACTTATTCAGCTTTTGTCTTGTGCCAGCTGTTATCTCTGGCTTTAGCATTTCAAGGTTTTTTTTTTTTTTTTTTTTTTTTTTTTTTGCAACATTTTGATCCATTGGGTCTCTTCATTGTAGGTAACCTCGTTTTCAAACAGGGTCCTCCAATAATCCAGCTCTAGCTTTTCATGTGACTTTTTTACCGTTATTGTGTTCCTTATTGGGTTACAGTGGAATAGTCGGATATTTCTTCAGATATTTATGTAACGAAATAATTGGTGTCTAATAATTATTCGATCATCCAAATCAAACTGATATAAGGGAGATCACTCTAATTTCAAACTGCGCCTTTGGATAGTACTGGAGTTATTTCCCTTTCATCGCATTCATTTCAGAAATCGCAAACCAAATATGATTTTAGTTGTAATGCAAACAGTTATTTTATGAAAAATGTTGCTTAAACCATTTATTTTTCAGTTTTCACCCTATTCTTGTTTTCCTTTTTATTCTTTTAGCAAGTACTGGCATCCTGCCCTCAAGTTTCCTCTCTACGTTCTTCAGCTCCATTACTTTTGTGCCTTACTTGAGCCAACATGCACTACAAGCGCGACAAGGAATTGTTTTATTTGAGAATTTCTTTCTACAACTCATTTTGGAGCTTCTGTTTCCAACGTGATTTTTTTTGCTGTTGAAAATTAGGAACCGTTATTTTAATACTGTAGAGTATCGCAGCATATCTGGTTCAACTCCGTGAAGGATGTGTACACGTGGCACAAGTTTCTGGAGAGCAACATTCATCCATTTTTATTGCTTCCTTTGTAGCTTTCATGGATTTTGGCAGCTTAGGTCTTTCCTTTAATCTCATCCTCTGGACCTCCTCAATAGTCTTACGTAGCTCTTCCTCCAATGCCAGTTGCTTATCATCCAGTTCCAGAAATTCCTGAGGTAGTGGGGTGTTCGGTGTGTAAGAAACTTTGTGAAAAATATTGAATAATTCGACCCCCCTGTCTTTCCAAGGTTATAACTACTCGAAAAATGTAATTCAAACCCTTTTTTTTTTCTTTTTTTTTTTCAATTAATGGGCCAAGGTTTCATTTAAAAAAAAAATAAATAAATAAAAAATAAAAACGTGATTTTAAAAAAAAAAAAAAAAAAAAAAAAAGTTTTAAATTTCGGACTTTACAGGTAAATTTCTAAAAAAAACACTACTTTTTTTGTTTTAAATTTGAGTATATTATTTATTGATCTTTTCTCTTCGATTTGTGATATAAAACTTTGAGTAAATTAATGATTTACTTTTTAATAGACATTTCAAAATGGGGGGGGCGTGAATTAAAAAAAAAAAAAAGTCTAAATTATTATATTCCGTTTATTGGAAAGAGCATAAAATTCCACATTGACCCTGAAAATATCGTAAAAATTGAATCAATAGAAAAATTTTGGTAGATTTTTAAAGTTTAAAAATTGAAAAATACTGAACTCGTAAAATTGAATTAATTTCATTACTGTTTTTTAAAAAATAAAAAAAAATGTTTCTATTACTTTTTATACAACTTTAGTTTATTTTGGAAGTATAATCCATAAAGAAAATAAACAACTCACTTTTAAGAGAAATTATGAGTTTTTTTTTTATATTTTATTTGCAGTTTCGTGTTAGGGGTGTCAAATTCCTACAAAAATTCTGATGTTACTATGCTATTTTTAAAATATTTTAAAGTTAAATTAGTTTCACACAATCTTTTTTATTAAATTGTTAGAAGGAAGTGCAGAATAGTTAAGAATCGGAATCGCTTTCTAAATGTTATTTTAAGATGGAAACATAAGTACACCAGTTAGTGTTGTTGTTACAGATGTTGACAGTAGCGTACTCGTCGTAATGAGGAAGAACCACCGTCTAGTGAGGGACTATTATAACTGTTTAATACCCTTTTGTTAAACTGTTTGAGGAAATGTTGGCAAGAGGATGCTTTTGTATTTTTCTGTTTTGATGTTATCTCTTCAGATATTTATGTAACGAAATAATTGGTGTCTAATAATTATTCGATCATCCAAATCAAACTGATATAAGGGAGATCACTCTAATTTCAAAATGCGCCTTGGGATAGTACTGGAGTTATTTCCCTTTCATCGCATTTATTTCAGAAATCGCAAACCAAATATGATTTTAGTTGTAATGCAAAGTCTTTTATTTTATGAAAAATACAGATTTTTATATTTTGTCGACAAATTGTTCAATATCTCAATCACAAATCAAATCACAAGGCAGGTGCAAAAGAATGTGGACTCTCTGTAATGCTAAAAAATTACTCGCCTGAGAGTATTCGATGTCTTTGCAAGGGCAAAATTCATCCATACATGGAGTTTTGTTGCCATATCGAAGCCGGGGCATCTACCACTAATTCTTCTTTGCTGGACAGGGTCCAAAAAATGCCTAAAATCTAACAGGTTCCACACTGTCAATCAAGCTCTTACCTCTGTCCCATCATTGCAATGTTGCATCCCTGTGCCTGTTCTACAAGTTTAATGGAATGTGCTCTGAACATTTAGCACTGGTGCTCCTTCAACATACATACCCCCCCCCCCCCCAGTAACCAACAAGCAGCAAAGTCAACTCTTTCACTGAGATTCCTAGGTGCCAGAAAGCCTTCTCCTCTAAGAGCTTCTTCCCTTAAACTGCTGGACTTTGAAATTCCCACCACCCCTGCTCAACTTGTCTGCTGTTAGACACAATTCCAAATAGTAGCCCCTTATGTCTAAGTCACAGTATATACCTTGTGTAGAGTGAAAGAATAAAAAAACGAAAATTGAATTTTTTCATTTTAATTTTACAAATTCTTTTATCGAAAGGCAAAGATGTTATGAACTCAAAAATGGCATCCTTATACCAGATTAGTGCATGTGATAGATAATGAGATTGGCCTTCTAAACTGGATGCAAACAAAGAAGTCCGAGTCCTTATTTACTTGCCATGCCACATGGGCAGTTAAACACATTCAGAACAGATACTACACTTTGGCCATGTCATTTGACTTTTAAAAAAGAGCAGAGTGCACATGTGAGGAAATAACTTAGAATTTATCATTTTCTTCTGCAAACGAAAGATTGAACATCCAATTCCATGCTCTAGCTTCCACCTTAATCCATACACCAAGTCTGTCCTTTCACCCTAGGCAAAGAAGAATGGGGATTATGCATGATCGGACTGTCTGCTAATAGTCATCCATCCTTTTACTGTCTGTCATTTTGTTGCCTCACCTGATTATGAGAGTTAGAAGTGGATATAGTAAATAAAGGGAACTTCTGCTTTCTTGCTAACCACTGACTGTTGTCAGTTTTAAATTGGATACTTATGTAGTATAAGAACTGTGCTATTGTTGGAATCATTCTGCCGGTTTACTGAAAACGCCAAAGTGTATAGAATGAAAGTTTGGGCAATTTTTCAGAACATTTCAATTCAAATCAAATTTTCATTGTAATGTAAGTTTGAATAACTATCAATCAATAGCAAACAAGTTTTTTTTCCCCCTTTAAATCATAAACTTGTCAATAAATATAATAAACCAATGATAGCAAAGGTATTTATAATTTTTGTATTAAGACCTTCATCATTTTAGTACCTTCCAGGGTTTCCTGTAAATAGCACAGACAATTCCATCAAAAACAGTCGGTATACTGCATAAGTACTTAAAATCAAATGTTTTATTTTTAAGCAAATTCTATTTTTGTTCATATATGCAAATACATTCTTCGTGTTGTCATTTTCAAGATTTTTACATTTTTTTTTTTTTTTTTTTTTTTTTTTTTTTAAGTCAGAATCCTCATTTCATCATGGTCCAGTGCTTTTCAGTTTGCCATATTCTTTTGTGAGGTCACCATAAAAGTTTTGTCAATTTCATTTTGTCTTTTCAATTATCTCAGATCAGGTCTTTCACTTAGTTTTTCGACCATTTCTCATTTGTATTGTCATTTCTCCAATTTTTGTTAGTGGGTGTGTAAATCGGCGTTAGTGTGTATAAACTGCACAAGGTGTAATCGTTTGTTCATTGTCTTCATCCGAATTCAGTGCTTGATTTTAACACTGGCCATTGTGTTAATCATATCGTCTTGGGCATTGCTGTAAGAAAAAAGGATGTTTCTTCCAAACACTTAAACAAATTAAGTTTAAAACCAGTAGCAGTGGTTTACTTGGATATGCTTGAATGCATTTCTTTACGAAATGATTGTTACAAAATTTCCCAGTAAAAAGTCCTCCACTTAAAGGCTAGCCATTTATCATAGTAACAGAAACTAACCAACTCTCTGCCAGTTTTGCTGTGTTGTATATAAATGCTATTCTTTGTAGTCCACATGGCAAGACCACTGTAGAATTAACATAAAATTGACTGACCAGAATGAACATAAATCCTGTAGAATTTAAAATGGTTTGTTTTCTTGCTATGAACAAGACTTTTTCCCATTGCAGGCCCGTCATTTGTAGAGTGCATGTACACCATGAAAATATACAACAGTGCATTGTTTCTGTGAAGTTTTTCAGACTACTATTTGTGTTATTTTCACATTCTGTTCAATGTAACCGCTAACCTTCAAGTGTATCGTGTCAAATTCTGGAAAACACAAAATTTTAAACATAAATCTCTATTTAATCTACAAGAGTAGCATGCTTTTGTTCCATCAGCCGTGACTGGATAGAAGTCTTAAATAGTTTGTAACTCTATTTTGAGTGTCACCTGCACTGAGAATTGAACCTTCAACTTCCAAAAGAATAACTTGCAACTGAATTTAACCAAGTACAGTAGAACCCTGGGGATATAGCATTAAAAATTAATAACAAAATATAGTACATGTATATAATCAAATAACATAAATAACCTTAGCATTACAAGTGTATGCTGTATTTTAGTGGACATCAACAATATTACATACCTAATGTGCTTCAACAAGTCATATCTTTTTTATTTGTGGGTTAATTTTTAAAATAATTATATTGCTGGAAAGAGAATAGAATAAGCATTCCAATGATGTTAATTTATTTTTCTTTTATGTGTTCAATGTTTTTATGCTCCAAGTTAAAAATGAAAACATGGTAAAAAAATAACAGCAAAAAGGGAAACCGTTTTTCAATGTTTTCATTTTATACGTTACGTTTGGATACACATGCATAGGGTTAAATTTGATTGGATATGACTGAAATGTTACAGGCTATATAAACAAAGTCTATCTCTACTGGTATTTGATTTTAATTTTTGCAACCACAGAAAGCAAAGTTATGACTGAGCAAATTTGACTAAGAATATTTCAAAATTGATAGATAAATCTGTATATATCCTTCATTTTCATATAGATAAGTTTCAGAATTATTTTTATGTATAATATGTAAATATTTGATACTTATTAATTGTGCGGAAATTTTTTTTAAAATGGTATAATTTATGAATTACTGGCCATGAATGCTCTTTATGCATTCAATGGCTACACCCCAGATTAAGCTCTCCTTTGGTGAGGAGGCCGAGAAATGCCTGCTCTCAATAAAGCTATATTTAAATACCACTATAATACTTAGTTTTGTTCATAAATAGACACCCACTGTATGATACCATGCGCCAGTTTAAAAAAAATTGAAATTTGTACATCTTAATTTATAATTCATGGCTTATGGTAAATAGATATATCAGATTTGACTGAATAATCAGAAAGAGCACACAATTTTACATAAGACTGCCAAGTTTCATGAGAATAACTTGAAAAATAAATAAACGGTGGTGAAATTACCGAATTTCTTGAAATGTTGAGGTCTATAATTTAGCCCACTTTTTCTAAAGAAAAATGTCCATGGAAAAGCATAAATTTTGGCACTTAAAATTCTCATAACTTTTGAACTACTGATGGTATTTGTATAATTCAAACGGTTTTAAGCATCTTTTACATAGCTCTTTTCATTCAAGTTGATAAAATAAAAAATTATTTAAAAAGAAAAAAAATCAACTTGTAAATGCTAATAAGGTGGGGCAAATACTGTAATCAGAGGCTGGGAAAAACATTGTATTCCACATCGTAACCTGAAAAAATGTATCCTAGGTCCATCATATCCCAGGGTTCTACTGTACTTTATCAATTATGCTACAGATCCTTGCAGATTCCCGAGTTGACAGCAAGATTCTAGAGTTTGATAAGTAATCAGCAGTTACATCGTTAAAATGTGAAAATTCAAGAGAACAGTAGTTAGAAAAATCCAAATATGAGCATTATGTATTAAAGTTTTATTTGTATTTCATTTCTCTTTTACTTAACATTTTTTTTTTTTTCCTCTGAATAGAAAAACTTTTGGTGGCACATCTGTGACTGTGGGTCCTACAAGTTGGCTAAATGGATTCACCAGTGATGCTCCAAAAGGAGTCGTCTTTGGCGCTGCTCTTAAAACGGACAGTATTTTCCTTCTGCATTGGAACCATATCGAAAAACCTGCTGAGAATGTTAGAAAACATCTGTTCATGTAAACCTTCCAGTTTCCTGAGAAAAATCCGACAAATATCTGCTTTTTTTTTTTTTTTTTTTTTTTTTTTTTTTTTTTTTTTTATGATATTGCTCAAGACTGTGATAAAATCAAAATAGAAACAGTGATTCCTTCCCCCATTCGAATATATGCCACTCAAACGCTTTTTATTTAATTCCATGGTTTCCAAGCTTTTTTGACCTGCTACTTTCTTGGCTTAAATTGCAACACCTTGGCATTGCTCATATATACATACATCTTTCTATTGAGTATGATATAGCAAATTCAAACCAACATCTGTTGTCTACAGTCCCTTTCTCACATAAGACATTGCCTTGTTTACTTGCCTCCCCATGAGGGCAGTTAGGCAGAATGTCTATTTTTACCACGGACAAATTCCAGCTCCCAAAAAGTTAACATTCTGGATTTTGAAAAAGAACATTGGCCCAGACTAGAAGAATTTTTCCTTTACTGATCGAGGACATAAAGCCAAAGGAAGATGTTTGAGCTCCAATCTGTGATTTCTTCTTGTAAGACATTCACAAGAACTTGTCTGACCACGATTGAAAAGAACTTTCTCTTGGGTTGGATGGAATTTCCATGAAAAGTTTCTTTTCAAGAGTGTCTCCTCTGTGAAACACATCACTATCGAAATTCTTCCTTGTAGAATACATAGTAGTCTTCAGAGCCAATGTTAACAAAGACTTGTCATTAACTGACTCCATAAGTAATTAAAATTTGTTCATTCCATTCATTATTTTCAATCCTCTCTATTGGAAAATGGAAACACTAACCTTATGTGGGTTTAACTGGCTTCCTTCAAAAGAGGAAGTTCCATGGGAGTATGAAATTCACAAGCAGTCCCCAGTCGCATGTATATCCCTGTTAGGGAAGATGACTACGTTAGTTTTTGTGCCTCTTGCAGGGAGGCGTCAACGTCCACCTATACATAGTGCCTAAAATTCCCAAATTGGTCACTCCTCTGGTACTGACTATGTTCATCATTGCTTAACTTTGGTGATCTAATGAACCGGTGTGTCAACATGATTATGCTGTACATCTCTCATAATTTTCTTTATTATTGAACCAATAACACTGGACAATAAAGTTGTCTTTTCCACCTGATTTCTGATGTGCTGAATCAAAAAATCAAATTGGTTTTGCTCAATTACGTTTATGTTCACATGTATGTATTTGTGAAGCATTTTAGGAATTGGTGTAAAATGCCTTATTTTGAACGGAGAAGATTATTTTAATGACAAGAACTATTCAGATCCGATAGTTCTGGGTGCTTATGTCAAAAAGGGATCAGTCTGATGTCATAAAAATTCAAAATCTTCTAAATATTGGTGCTCAGCATACATGAAGGACAGATGGACAGACAGAATACTCTCCCTACCACTGCACATCAAGCTCTGCTTAATCAAGCAGTTCACCAAGCATTTGAACAAGAATGGTGACTTTCACTTGTACCAGGATTGACTATGGAGAAGTTCGGTTGACATCTTTGACGGTCATCAGATCTAGCAGCTCGTCAGAGATCCAGAGTTCAAAAACTTGAACGAAGTGGAACTGGAAACATGGAAGGCATTTGTTCTAGTAATGCAGAACTTTCTTGATAACAATAAGGCCAGAAACTATGAAGAACTTGTCAACATGCTGACTATTTTCAGAAACCTGGGCAACAATATTAAGATGCACTATTTTAACATATGAACCTGGGTTCAATCAGTAGCAAGCAGGGATGAGTTTCTTTCAGGACCTGAAAAAGATGGAGACCAGGAATCAAGGGCACTGGAATGTAATCATGATGGCTGACTACTGTTGGAATCTGAAGAGACCTCCCTGTCCCAAGCATTCCAGGAGTTTGAAGAAAAGGAAGTTCAAGCCCTGAAGTTTGAAAATTGAAGCAACTTGCAATTTACATGTACTTACCTTTTACTAATGCCCACCTTTCAATTTACAGTAATTTCTGTTTCTATCAGGTGATGGCAGTATTTTTTTCTTTTAAAAAACAATTAAAATGTGTTGCCAAAAATCAGCTGATAATGCCACAAAGATGTAATCGATTTTGTCAGATTTTTTTTTTTTTTTAAATTAGCACAAAAATCTAACCTGATAGATAGAAAAAGATGCCATTTCATGATTCAGTACAAAAATACCCTAAATCGTTTGTATGAATTGAGACAATATTCAAAAAGTAAAATGTTGCTCTGTTTAATCTTTCAATCTCGTTAATTATTAAGTAGATTTCTGCCTGATAAATCATGACTCGTCGTTACAAAAGTGAAGAAAAATCTTTAAATACAAGAGCTCCAGCCACTAATAAGCTCTAATTGATATAGTTGTAATTAAGATGTTAAACGCAAATGATTTGACTTTTCAATTTATGTACATTTGTTTCCATAAATCAAAACGTCTATTTCAATTTAAATGCTGTTTACATTGAGGAAAAAAAAGTTTAAGAAGCCATTACAATGCAAATTCTTTATTCACATTTATTTGCTTAAAATCAACTGTTTCAACGATGTACATCTTTATCAGGCATAGAATAAGTTTTTCTTTTGAAGATGTTGTTGAAACTTAATTGATTTTCAACAAAATATTGATTCTTTCTTTTCTTTTTCTTTTTTAATAAATCTTTGGGACATTCCAGTCCTGACACCACCATCCTCAGATTTTTTTTCTTATAAACACTTCATAAAGTTTAGGTGAAGATTAAGAAATCTTCATTTTCAGCTATATTTGAATAAAGGAACCCATTTTTTTCTGAGGATTGGTTTCGGCCTAGAAATAAGAAATTGGTGTTTCATGGCACCCTATTTTGGAACCCAGACATTTTAGAAAATTTGCAATTTTGTAGCTAAAAATAATCCTCTTGGGCCTAAATTTCTCCCAAGTATGTTTTCAAGGGCGAGGAATCCAAAAATCATAAAATGAAAGGAAAGACCTCGTTTTGACTAATTTATGTGCCACCATGGCAATTTTAAGGTCGTTCAGCTCTTCAAAGCAGAGCAACAAACAGGATAACTGGTGCTTTTCCTGAAACAACTTTTGAATTTTTAAAATAACATCGGATGAAACTTTCAAGAAATATCTCTTTGCATTACCACTATTGTGGTGTATTTAAACTTTAAAACTTGGCATTTTTCAAAATTTCTCTATTTAAAATAATTGCAATATTTGCAACAGACTCCTGTAATCCCTTTAGTAGTAGAAAAACACAGAAAGCTTTGTTTGAAATATAGATCAGAATGTCAAGTGAGAGCTTGCAGACTAGCAAATCTGCTCTTATTTCAGAGTTTCCCACTGTAGTGGAGGCAAGGGGATCCTCCACCTCAACCAGAAAATTTTTCTCTAGCATTTAGAAATAGCTTGTAAAGACTCCAAACAAATCCTCTTAGACTAAATAGCTCAAAAACATCACCTTACCCCCTCCCCAGGGGATTATGGATCTCAAATGAGTGTTCAAAAAATGTGTGTTCCCACACCTTCAGAACCCAAGTGGGGAAACCCTGTATTTACAAAAATTTTGTCTTTGTCATCTTGAACCGTCAAAATTCTCCTGCCGTTTAACAGATTATGTATGCATCACTCTGGAATATGCAAACCAATATGTACAAAAATCATCAGAAGTAAATAACTTTCAACATCTATCAAAGTAGTTATGGGTTTTGTTCTTTTCCTCATCTGTGATGAAATATGTTCTTCCATTTGACTACGTATTTGGTGCCGCGTTCTTCATGATTACCTTGTTCAATGGGATCTAGGGCCAGGAATGGTATCACCGAGCTGGTACAAGAGATACAAGATTTCTTTCAATATGTTCTTTGTCAATGGTCAGGAAAGTAATTCTCTTAGTGTTTTGCAGTATTAACTGCTCGGAATGTTAAAATTTGATCATTGATAGGCTTTGCTAACTGGCTTACAGTATCTTACACTTGACAGTATCCCCAATTCTGTCACAAGGGGATTTCCCGTGACTAGTTGGAAAGAATGTCCAGGTTGTATTAATGCCAAAATCAGATTTG
Source organism: Euprymna scolopes (assembly GCF_053919585.1). Taxonomy (NCBI): domain Eukaryota; kingdom Metazoa; phylum Mollusca; class Cephalopoda; order Sepiida; family Sepiolidae; genus Euprymna; species Euprymna scolopes. Next base: position 88,334,465 of record NC_136499.1, on the reverse strand, counting down.
TGGTGGCAAAGATTGAGAAATTCCTTATAACTTTTATATTGACCAGCAGCCATCACTGAAGTATTCAGTTCTTTTAATCTATCGTGCCATGACACTTCTCTGTAATTCATGGATGAAAGGTGTTATGGTCAAGATCATCAGATACGATACACAAAGAAATGTTGAAATTTGTTATCTTGTTTGAAATATATCACCATGGGATGCTTAGTGATATATTTTCTTCTTCCAGTGATATCCCTGGATTTCATCCTGCACTATATAATGGTAATTTTTTGCAAACTCCAGAAAAATGATGCACTCTACCTCAGTGATCTCATCTTTTCTTTGGGGTATTGAGCCTGACTTCTTACTATATAAGAGTTGGTGGTAAGGTTATCTATGCCATACACCAGGAACTCAATGGAACTTCAACATCAACTGTGTATGTCTGTAGGGTTGTCCTATCTACACTCTGCCACTGGCTGTAAGACATCACCTCGTTGATTTCAAGTTCAATGAATTTATCGTGAATGTACTTTTCCAGGGTAGTATATCAGGACAGTTTTGACAGCATTGCACCATACAAGATTTGTAGTGTCACACGTTACCATAGCTATCGAGACTTGTAGATGATGTTGAACAGATAGTTGGGTGGATTCATTATTAGTATTCGCATCTTCAGCGTTTCTTTTAAACTGTTTTAGCAGCAGTTAAAACCAACTAGTAGTTTTATATTCTGATAATTGCAAACACATACAGAATGGGAACCTGACGATGACAAAATGACACGCCATTTTGGACAGAGCTTTCAAAACTTAGTCTTATTTTGTGGTCTGGATATTTCTGCTTGTAAGCTGCATAGATTGCACGTGAACTTTGTTGCCAATGCTCACAAAACATTTTGTGGGAACAAGATTTTCCCTGCATTAAAAATGGATGTGAGAATTGACATTTTAGAACTTGTTGCTTATATTTGTGATTGTTTTTTTTTTTTTTATGCATAAAAATTACCTCCATCAAAAAGAATTCTTTTTCCACTGCCCACCAACAGATTAGCACTCTAAATTCGCAATTATGTTGGGTTTTTAATGTAGGGAAAATTCTGTTCCCCCACAAAATGTTTTGTAAATTATAGAACTCATTTTTATATATCTATAGTTTTAAATAAAAATATTGATCCAGAGTGCCTCGTTTCCCCCCCCCCCCCCAAAAAAATAAGACTTGTTGGAATACTTGCCCTTAAAACAGTTTGGTTTAAAGAGTTTTGTAAATATAAAAATGCACTCTACATAAAATCAATTTTGATCAAAAGTAAATATAACTATTTTTAATAAAATATATCCAAAGTTTGGTTTTGAATAATTTTATTAAAGTTTTGTAAATATACAACAAAAAAAAATTTACAAATCTGTGCAAGGGTCAAGGTCAAACCAGTAAATGAAACTCGTATTGTTAAAACCGAATGGTAAATTATAGGTATAGACTGCTTCATACCTTCAAAGAAATTCCAGCAAAAAACTTAACAGCCAGCCATGGTTCTCTCCAGTATGAGCTGCTGCCATTGCAGCAATCACTATTTCCATTGCTTCCTACGTAATAGATGTAAGGAGATTAAAGCCGCCTTCAGAACTGCTAGCAACAACTGTAAAAGAGTAATAAGCCACATTAGATGATGTAAAAATCACCCCTTCTCATGTCCGCAATATCATAAAAAACTTAAACACCTCAAAGGCCTGATCTCATCCCTGCTATACTAATTAAGAAATGTTCAGCCAAGCTCTACAATAAATGCCTTGCTGAATCTTGCTTCCCTAATAGCTGGAAGATTGCCTCTGTAGTACCAGCGTACAGGAATTCTGGTAAAAGAACAGACCCTCTCAATTATCACCCTATTAGTCTCTTCCCCCTCTCCACTAAAATCTTTGAGACCTTAATTAATCAAGCATTAGTTCACTACCTCACAAAAGTAAATCTTCTCTCTGACAAACAGTATGGATTCAGGCAATGCCGTTCTACTGCAAATATTTTAACATTCATCGCTGAATGCATTTACAATGTACTGGATAAAGCAGGCGAAGCCATAACTATAGCCCTTGATATGCCCAAGGCCTTTGACAAAGCTTTGCATAAAGGGCTGCTAATGAAAATTAAATTGTACATTATAACTGGACGTATACTAAATATAATTAGATCCATCTCAGACAATAGAAGCATACAGATTGTCATTGATGGACATACATCCAAGCAGCATAATATATATTTGTGAGTGCCTCAGAGGTCGATCATTGGACCATTATTATTTCTGATATTCATAAATGACCTTCCTGATAATATTGTGTCAGAAATGGGTATATTTGCTGATGATACAATGCTCTATAACGTGCATGAGAGAAGAACGGGTGTACATAAATCTAAGACAATGGCAGAATCGTTAGAAAATGACCTCCCAGAGCATTATGGAATGAGGTCGCAAATGGATGGTAACATTTAATGCTAGTAAAACTAAGCTGCTCTCCTTTAACAATTACAAGACGCCTCTCCAACCGCCTATATCGATGACAAATAACACCCTACCTGAGAATTCTACATTCAAACACCTCAGTCTAACATTTACAGGCAATATAAACTGGAACAAATACATAGAGGACATTGCAAAGATTGCTGCAAAGAAAGTGGGTTCCCTCTATCGAGCTAGAAGACTACTCACACCTGAGAGTATCCTGTACCTCTACAAGGCCACCATTCGCCCATGCATGGAGTATTGTTGTCACATGTGGGCGGGTGCATCTATAACTAGCCTCTCCCTCTTGTATAGGTTCCAAAACAAAGTTGTCAATTTAATTTGTCCCACTCTATCAACTAAGCTCCAGCCCTTCTCCCATCTCCGTAATGTTGCATCTCTGTGTCTGTTTTACAAATATTTTAATAGGATGTGTTCTGATGAACTCGTTGCCCTTATACCCCCTCACCGTACATATCCCTGACAAACTCGCTTAGCAATAAGATCTTACTCTTCACTATTGAGTTCCCTAGATACCAGAAAGCTTTCTATTCTAATAGTTTCTTCCCTCAAACAGCTAGACTTTGGCATTCCTTTCCTGCTACCTGCTTCCCTGGTCGTAGTGATATGCAGAAGTTTAAATGTAACATAAACCAACATCTTGCTAATCTTTCCTAGACATGATCCCAAAAAGTAGCCTTTTACGTCCAAGTGGTGATATGCCTTGTTAGGGGTAGATATGAGTAAAAAAAAAAAAAAAAAAAAAAAGAAATAAAGCTGGTATAGTGTATATGTGAGTATATTTATCATACAAGTGAATATTAAACATAAAAAATAATATACATGAAAAGTAATTATAAAATGCTGAATAGATGTGGGAGGCTGGTATATAGATCTGCAGAATAGATTTCCACATAAGTCAAGGAGTCGGAAGTTAGAGTTTGAGTCGCAGATATCAAAGGAGTCGGAGTCGGCATCCTAGGAATTCTAGGAGTCGGAGTTGGAGTCGGACTTTTATCATCAGACTCCGCAACCCTAGTTTAAAGTAACATAAATACGATTCAGAAAGGTGTTAACTCACAATACCTCCTCCAACCCAACTCTGGTTAACACTGCAACTTGTGTTCATATAATTGCATACAATGTATGTTTTAAAATCTGTATTGTTTCAATATTCAACTCGCCCTTCAACCAGAGATGGAGTATTGCTGTTATATTTGGACTTGTGCACCCAACCACTTTCCTCGTTTATTCTTGGACAAGTGAAAAAAGAATCTTAAATCAAATAGATCTCACATGATCTGCCAAGCTCTAGCCTCTGTTGCATTGCTGCAATGTTGCACCCATGTACTTGTTTTGCAATGAAATGTACTCTAAAGAAATTATACGAGTTGTAATCAACAGTGAGATGTTATTCCTGTATTTTTTCACTTCTGTATGTCATAATGGTGATTATGGCTGGACTTGAAATGATTTTTTAATATGGTATAAAACAAACAAGCAAACAAAAACTGTAAAAGCATTTTGCTCCTCATTCTTCAAGTTAATAGTTACTGAAATTACTAATGAGAGATGTGAGGCATTTGTGACTCCCACTCTTCAAAGAGTAGAAAGAATTTCTATCAAAGATCGCTAAGAGGATTTTCGACTTGAAAGTGTATGGAAATATGAATGTCTATCGTAAGATTTTGTAAGTTTATGGCTATTGAAGTTGTTCAGAAATTTTATTGGTGATACTATTGGAACCCGGGATAGAGCAAGAACTAATGTGATTACAAGAGTTATGAATAGATGGGAGTTCAGGGAACTTCTGTCATAACTAACCAGCATAGCATTACCATTGTTAAGCAAGAGAAGAATGAGTCAGGCATGTCCTCAGAGTGTGATAATGTACGGAAGGTTGAACTTGTATGTTGTAGACGTGCTATGGAATGATTTAACATTATGATGTGATGTAAGTCTTAAAACAGATTTGGATCTCATAACCTCAGAGGAAGATTATAATAGATGTATGCAGGACTTAGATGATGTGGCCATGTTGAAAGAATGAATAAGAATTCTTGTATTACTAGATGTAGAATAGTTTAGGTAGCAGAATCAGTTCACAGGAAAAGGCCAAGGAAAACATGGGAAGAAGAAAAATTGACTTGAGAAAAAGAAGGATAACTAAAGGCCTGGGCCGAGATATGTTAGTTTGGAAGTCAGTTTCTAAGCACCATTCACCACATGACAGCATTAAAAATGATGATGATGATAAAAAACTTGAAGTAATTAAGTAAAACAAGAAAAACTAATTGCAACTTATTCACACGTCAGTCATGTTGAAGAGCGATGTCATTCTTTCTACAATTGTTTATGAGCTCATTGTAAATTGTCAAAATAATTAGTTTCTAACAAGCAACACTAGTTTACAAAGAAAATTACAAAAATTAATTCTGCTCCATGACAAGTGTGTGAATAGGTTTTATTTTTTTGTTTCTATCTTATTTTACTAATTTGACTGCAGTGAATTCAAATATTCAAACAGTTGTATCACACAAACGCATCTTAAGATTTTTACAACTGTCTACAAAAAAGAGGCTTGTCAAAATAAATTCAGCAAAAATAATCAACAAAAATTTGTAACTTGAAGCATTATTCAATATCTGGAGATTTGGTATCTGAATCCGAAAGTATACTGTTACTTCTCGTAATGTAATATCATACTTTCTTTTAATACACCATTCAGGAGAAAAAGTCTTAGTGTTATATATATTCTGTAATGAGACCATGCTCCCTTGCTTTGGGGGAGAGTAGTGTAGGATCAGGGATTAAGTGTTCTGTTCTTGCTTATAGGACGAGACAATTTTTCTTTTTGTTTCAAAAGTTTAGCATAGGAGCTGAAGTTTTTAGCCCATAACTTACCTTGTGTCTAACTTTGCCTTTCTCATGGAAAGCAAGTAATTAGGAACCCATTTTAGGTTTTCTTGTGTCATCCAAAGTACCTCATACATTGTAACTATTACCTGTCAAAGATAACTGAAACTTGTATTTATTGTGTCCCTGTGATTAGAAACAAGTAAAACAATAATAAAATACTGCGCAACAAAAGTTTTAAAAATAACAAATCAAACATACAATTATTCAGAACATGACGTAAAACTTTTTTCTTAGAAAGATACACGTAAACTTCCAATTTATTTCTTAGCACTTCAAACATAGAAATTGAATATCGTTCAAGAAATTATTTTCCCTTGTTGATTCCAGGACTTTCAGGCTGAGATTAAAAGTATAGTATCTTTTTCGTCAGAGATGGAGACAAAAAATCTTTGAGATTGTATTGTAGTTTCTTAGATAACATGTTAACCATTTTATTTAATTACTTTGTTAAAAAAAAATCCTACTTACAACAAAGTATTTTACAGAATATATTTACTTATATCTATGGAATACTCTTTCTTAGAAAACAAGTCAACCATTTGAATTAATTACTTTGAAAATTTAAATAACTTTACTATTATTAGTCACATATATAAGAAAAGTAAGTTTGATTATCGAAGTTAGACTTAAATATTAATGCATCTGCCAAATCGATATTTTATTCTGATTATCCAGTCATTTATATAATTTTTTTCAATTTGTATTCTAATCGATTTCATCGACTACATGTATCCAGCCCAATAATTCTTTTGGTAGCATACACTATGTGAGATTCACAATTGCAAACATTCATCTTTTCTTACTTTTTACTACTGTTCGAAATTAATGAATACTCAGATATGATAATATTATTTTTACACATTGCAATATTGTTTTATTTTGAAAGTCTTCGCAATGTTTGCACAAATTATACTTTTGAAAATCATAAAAAATTTATGTTATTTCTTTATGAGTGAAATTTAAAAATGATTTATATTGATCAAGTTATAACTGCTGAAAAAATCTGAGTCGTAATCTCCTTCAGTTAGCAATTTATAATCTAGTCAACAGACATTCTTTCTTACAACCAACGCATGCATTGTATGAATATATACCCATATATGATATGATCTGTACTATTTAATTTAGTTTTTTATGATTTATTTAATCACTTTATCACTGTTTGATCATTAGGTGCATGGTGCAAAAATATAAAACTCATTTGAACAACAGCCGTGTTTGTATGTATACGTGCGATTTTGTCTTTGTGTGTACATATAACAGACGCCGATGATTTCGAAGAGAAACAGAAAAATAAAAAGTGATAGGCAGTAAAAAAACAAAACAAAACAAAATGGTGCTTTCATAACTGACTACAAGTTTTGTTAAACTTATGCTCAGCTGAATGAGCCACATTTCACCTCTTTACAAAAACTAAATTAAAATATATATATTCGATATTTAGCAGCTGTGTTACAAAATTCATAATTATCGGTTAATTTGTATAGGAGTGACCGTGTCCACACACACACACACACACGCATATATATATATATATATATATATATATATACTTGGGCAGCATTTTTCCTCTAATGCATGTTTCATTGAAGAGCAGGGATAATTTCTGTTTGTCTTTCTTGCAATCCATTTTTCTTTTTATCAGGCTACTGTTTGAGTATTCTGTTCAAGTATACATTTTTAAATGCCCTGTAAGAGAATGTGTCTCCAAAAATAACATGTACATCGGCATGACTAGAACCAGTATCTCGCTGACTAATATGCCACCTTTCTTCCATTTACCAACACTTTACCGCAATCCCTGAATTTAGGAATATACTAATTAAAAACATTGCCATTTTAGCTGTCTCACACTGTGATCTGCTCCTCCCAATCATTGAAGCCCTACTAATCCGTATGAAAAAACGACCATCAATCAGGCTCAATATGAAGAGCAGGCACGCTTAAGTGCTTTTAATGATTTTAAACGATTTTAATCGTATTTTCAATAAATTCACCAAACGCAATTTTTAATTCATCACTCACTTGATGACAACTTATGGAAGTCGAAAACGTTTGTGACTATGGCAAATTTCTTTTTACATTCAAACGTTTGAACATTAGCCCGCCAAAAAGAAAAAATGGGTTGCAAGAGAAACTAACAGGAATTGTTCCTGCTCGTCAGTAAAACATGCACACACATATATATATAATTATAAAACTCAGATCAGCTTGCTTGCTTAGGCATTTAAACCGTCCAATGAGTTTGTGACTTCAAGTTTCAAAAAAATTGTCTGCTTACCTATTTCATGGCTGCCCTGTCTTAAGTATGATATTTAAAGTCACTGCTACTATTCAAAGCATACACAAGGTCAACAAGATTTTTTTGTTTTAACGTGTTTTCCTTACAAATAAATGTAATTTAATCCCGCTGAGTTAAAACAAAAACTGATTTAAATATAAACATACAATATATAACTATGGTAATATTTATAACCATATTTACTGCTTTTAGTGGCATTGTGTATTCTGACGATTTATTATTTTTTTTTTTTCGGGCTTTACTTAAAAAATATTTTCCCTTCAAGGAGTGGGAGGTAGAAACTTGGTTTTAGTAGTGCTTTTAATTTTAATTAGTGCTTGCATTAGTGCCCTGGAGGCTTCCTGAGTTTTATTTTTTTCTCTCATCACTTAAAAAAATATTATCATAAGACAGTAAAAGACAATAAATTTCAGAATCCCTTTTTATTTTTTCATTTAAGGGTCAACGGGTAGACTAGTACACACACACACACACACACACACTCTCTCTCTCTCTCTCTCTCTCTCTCTATATATATATATATATATATATATATATATATATAATGGGTTAAGAAATTCCAATGAAAGAAAGATGTATATTTAAATAAGGGGGTGGTCACCAACAATGTGTATTTTTTAACATTGTTTTATTATTCCGTGTCTTGGTTTTTCATTGAGAATTATGTTTGGATCATTGTAATAATGTTTTTAAATCATTGAAATCGTTTTTAACGCGTTTCAGACGTTCTGTGAAGCGTCCTCTTCAGAAATTATTTTCAAAATGTGTTGGAGATGTAAAAATAGCATTTTCGTAGTTCATTTGAAATGTTTCCAAGAGGTGGAAACGTGTAAGTGTCTACTATTCATTGGAATGTTCAATTTTTATTACTGCTTTATTGGGCTGTGGTCACTCCTGTGTTGTGTTTCTCTCTCTCTCTCTCTCTCTCTCTCTCTCTCTCTCTCTCTCTCTCTCTCTCTTTCTGCTTGTGTTTTTTCTTTTACTTTAGGGTAGTGTGTGTGCGTGCGCGCGCACGTGTGTGTGTTTTATTGGTTTGAAGAATGTGTGTACTGTTTTATAGTATTATGAAGTTATTTGCTTCCCTAGGAAGGTAACTGTGATCCAAGGTCGTTACTAATATGTATGTGTGAGGTGGCGGGGGGAGAACCAGCTCTTCTGAAATAAGGGTAGGGGTGCTTTCATTCTATTTTGATATTTATTTTTTGATTGAAACATTATTACAATGATCTAAACATAATTCTCAATGAAAAATCAAGACACGGAATAATAAAATAATGTTAAAAAATACACATTGTTGGTGACCACCCCCTTATTTAAATATATATATATATATATATATATATATATATATATATAACTTTATGTAGAAAGAGATAAAATACAAAAATTCATTTTAAGGATATAACATTCCAACTTTATAAGAAGAAATATTTCAATTAAAGAAAAATAAGATTTTTTTTTTTATTTTATCGTGTTTCTAAAACCGTTTGTTTATTGAAAGTTTTTAATTTTAATTCAAAAATACTTCAAAGAGTCTACACATTTGAATTTTCTTCAGAGTATATGCGTAATACTAGGTAAATTGTAATTCGAAATGATTCTTCATTTAATAATATAAAAAACAAACAAACATACACACAATTTTTTTTAAATCAGATTGTTTTTAGACCATCGATCTTTACTTTTTGCTTTTAGTCAATTCATAAATGATTATTGATTTCTCAGTGGCATTTTAGGTCTTATATTATTTATCGCTGGGTGTAGTCAACATCAGATCGATCAAGGTACGACCTGCGGGTTCGTGAATTGTATCCCGCCATGGTGTCTTGAATCAGATGTATCTAGTGAAATTCGTGTATACATAATGTGGTAAGCGCTAATAATGGGGGAGGGGGAGTGATTTCCACGAAATAAGTGTTAAAACAGCGATTTTTATGTTAATTAATCGTATACAATTATAAAATGGGTATTTTGACATAGAACCACCATAAAAGAATTAATTTGCTATTAAATAATTAAAACCAAACTTCTTTACACTTTATATGTACGCATATGACTGAGTACATCATTTCAAATTTAACTTGAAAGATAATACTAATATTATTTTTAATAATTATAATGATAATATACTAGCCATAACTGTGACCACGACCACCATCATTCAAAAATCCATAAGCTGCAATATATGTATGATGTTATTCAGCATAACTAAGAATAGTAACTTTATTATCTATATTTATTTTTAAAAAAATATGCATATTACTAAATATTTGCATCTGTTGATTTGAATGAGAAGAGAAAGTCAATGTTAAGGGATAAGTTACTATCCACCTTCCGTGATTCGTAACAAATAAAAAGATATATGGATCAGGATTAAATATTAACATGATTGAAAAAAACTCCTTTTCTTTTTAATAACAGTGATCAATAGTTAGCGTATGTCTAACGAAATAGATTGTACAATCTACGCTTTGTTTCGAAAGTCATTCTGGTCAATAAAACAGGTGAACATCTCATCTTACTTTATATATAAGAAGTGTGTGTGTGTGTGTGTGTGATGTCGCTACGTGGTACGGCATTCTATCAGATTGGTAAACAAACGCTAAAGCTATTACTATAATAGAGAGTCTGTGTTAACGTATTTACAAGTAACTCGCGGGTTATTGTTGAATGACACTGATCTTTATATTTAGCTACACTTTGACCAACTAAAGATAATAACAATCGTTATGTAATACCAAGTTGTTATTAAAATATATTTTTAATTTTTCGTACAAACATAGACACAAAATCTTCATTAAAGTCTGGATTTGATAAATGATACGAATGCTCATTCTCCCTTTCTCTCTCCCTGTCCCTTTCTCAAATACAGCCGCGCGCATGCGCACTTGTAACGTAATAAATATAATGATCGGTAGTATTTAATATCATCTTCATTTTAAATAACATTACGAATTACAACTATACAGACACGAAAGCTCCATTAGTGTCGTTTATTTAATTTTATAAACAATAAAATTCTTTCTCTCTCCCTTTGTCTTCATATCCTTTCATTCTTTCTCCATTTCCACTTTTTCTTTCTTGCTCTTTTTCACTTATATGGAATGCAGGTGACAATGGTTATCGTAGACGATTCTGAAATAGACAAACCCAGTTCGAATCCAGCCGTATCTATTAATACTCAATTACGCACTAGCAAGCTATATACTCATTGTTTATATGAAACTAGCCTGGTTGCCCGGGTGTTTGGAGGTGTGTGTTGAGCAAAAAAAAAAAAGTGGTAGTAGGCAGGCAGGTTCGAACTCATGGCACGAAAGCGGAAAAGAAAATTTGACGTCTTACCGTTACTCTATGACGCGACCGGAAATCTAAAGTGTTGAAATTTATCGTAGTCAAAAGATAACTTGCAAAAATGGCGTTGCTTTTAAACCTCTCAGGAAAGCAAATTAGACACAAGGTCGTTTTTAATATGGGGGAAAAACCAGCTCCCCCAAAAAGGGAGCACTCTGAAAGTATCCAAATAAATAGTAAATGTCTCAGTATGAAGGGCTTCCCCTACATTGACCAAGAACCAATTACAGAACAGATACTACACAGCTCAAAGGCCAGGTATTTGTGTTCAAATAGTTTCGCTTTATTTATACGAAAAAGATAAACAAACACTGACGACGAAGGCACGGTGGGAATTTTTTTAACTCAATCAAAAAAAAAAAAAAATCTGGAAAAGCATGCGAAAACTTTTTGCGGAATCTAACCGACGCCCGAACCCCGATGCAAAAAGCCTTTCCTGGGCAAACACAATCACTCGCGCCCATTTTGCCCTTTATATAATAGACTAGCCTAGGTGTGTTGAGCAAAAAAAAAATGTGGTAGTAGGCAGGCAGGCTTGAACCCATGATACGAAGATAGAAAAGAAAGTGAAAGAAAATCTGACAGCTTACCGTTACTCCATGATGCGAGCGGAAGTTCGGAACATTAAAATTAGGCAGTCAATCCGACTGATACGATGACTTGCAAAAATGGCTCGCAAAACATCGACCCCTCCTTGTAGAAAACTGTCCGATTGAGGATGTAATGATTAATGTTTTGGACCAATTTTTGATATTTGTTGTCCGAGATGTCGAGCTTCAAAATGATACCGATCTCGTGAAAATCCGTCGCCTCTGTCGAAAGTTTAGGCAGACATACATACAAACATACATACATACATACATTTAAACAGACAGGCGAAATTTACATTATAGATAAATAGAAAAATCATGTTCAACTAAAGATGAATAAACACAAACACGTTGAATATTCATACGATCAAATTTTTTTGATGATTTTATTTAAATGTTTTCGAACTGTTTTTCTCGTCTTTCTCACAGCAATCTGAAGTACGTAAATAACAATAATCCACCTGAGAAATAATTTCAACTTAAATGATTTGTATAAAATAAGAATTTTGACATTAAACCAGCGGGATCCGTGCGAAATTTAAACACAGAACACTCATGCTTCCACCTCTGAAGTATATTTTTTACTTTATTATAGCTAAAAATTGCAATGTTCTAGAAGTATTATATTTATGAATAACGGTTAAACGTTAGCATTATTTTATAACTACGAATGGAAATTTTTATTTATTTTTTGTGTTAGAGTGGTTTATCTTTATGCACAGATACTGGAAGAAAGTGAATGTCCTTTATTTAGGATGAAAATATAGAGTAGATAATAAACAATAGCCTGAGTGGAAAAGAAGAATAATAATGGGGCTAAAACGTGAAGAAGACTTCCCGGTAACCGTGGTTGTAGTCATAATACATCTGGGCGTGAGAGTGATAATTCCTCAGATTCCCTTTATGGATGACTATGTTAGGATAAGTTGTTAAACCAGGCGAGAATGCAAAAATTATTGAAAGCAAACGAAACGAATGCGTTATTTTCTGAAAACACGAAAAATTAGCCAAAGTCGTGGCCGTGGAAGAAATCTATATACCGCCCGTGTTTACAGGACTCTAATTATTAATGGAATAGGATAAAATCACTTGAATTTATTACAAAAATATAAACATAGTTATACAGACAGTAAATCTTATCTAATTCAGTCAAATGCGTAGGCAACGTTTTCATTTTCAACTGGCCATAGAGGAATTACTCAGACCTTACGCCGTTTCAGACTAATGAAACATTTAACGATTGTTGCATAAAACAACTAAACAACAGCAATTTACTTTTGACAGATAAATCGGAATTAATCTCTTATGTTGACGCCCGCCCTCTCCCTAACTCGTCGAATAAAAGAGAATATTAGTTGCTTTTTTTATGTCGCCATTTTGTTTTATCACTATTTAATCTCTCAATCAATCAACTAATTTCCCTCCAAATCCGCCCTTTGACTAATTTATTGCCTCTTTGTTGGTTTGGCTAGAAGCGAATGTTTATCAAACAAAAACAAATGGCAAGAACTAAGTAAGAACAGCTCATCACGTTTCATTTTATTTGTACTAATAGAACCCATGCGATACGCAAAATGTATTAAACCTTTTGGCTGATTTTAGATATAATAATCCTCGCTAACTACATTCAATACGATTCTTATTCATGTAATGGTTCTTTTGAACTTTCTTAATTGGAGAAATTTTGTTTCGGTTAATTTTTTTTCTATTGCCCGTTTAACGTTGTACTTTTTTGCATAAAAATATAACGTAACGAGAAGGATGTTATAGATTAAACATGATTTTAGTCTCACATTTTGATTTTGTACGCTGAAAAAACTTTTTTAATGTTATTAGTTTATTTTAGGCTTCTTCTTTTAAATGACACAAAAATCATGACGATAATATTAACTTTACAGCGTGTTACCTATATGTGGCGCGCCTCGGAAACGAAATTCCGTGAAGATTCCCGAATTTAACATTATACACCTGAAGAAGGTCAAAGAGTACATCGTCCGAAACGTTGTAAAAATCACACTCAAGATGAGAGCAATAGTCCAAAGAATCATATGAACAATCATTCGTCACCTTCAAAATTTAGAAACGTAAAAACAAATTTTATGCAACAAATTTCACGTTTAAAAACGACCTTACATAAGACCTGTTTTGGTGTAAGCAAAGTATCCTGAATCTAAATCTGACCTTTATTTCTCTAAATTAACTTTTTCATGTATTAGTCTATATCATATATTATTATTGTTGGTTGTGAATGAAAAACCAAAATTATCAGTTTAAACAACATTTGTCCTCTTAACCCTCTTGTGCTGAGTGTCATCCTTCTTTTTTATATTCTTGTAGTAATCTGCCAACATGTCAGCGTTCCATTTTCCTTTAAAACGTTTCTTCATCACTGAAATATCCTGATAGAAACTCTCACCGTGTTCATCAAACACATCACTAAGATTCTCCGCAAAATTCTGAAAAGTGACAATCTTGCTCTCCCCCCCCCCAAAAAAAAGAGTCAGAACTGGTTTCTATGCAATTGTGTATATAGAAATGGCAACAGGTGTCTGTACTTTTTAGTGTTGTACAGTGTAGTTCGTTTGTTAATTAATTTATTTAAGGTTTTCAAATAGTATAATTGTTTAATCATTTTGAAGATTCATTATGATTTTGTCTGATAGAGTTATCTTTTCTTGTCGATTACTGCTTGTATTTAATTTTGGCTAAAAAATCAAATAGTAGCCATTTACGAACTCTTTTCTGAAAGATAACAAAATCTGAAAATCTACTAGTATATAATAAGAACTTTGCATAAGTGTGTGTGTGCGCGTTCGTTCCCTATGGACTTGGAAAGGCCTGGGCCGACTTTTTGACATTTCACACGAAGTACTTGATGTGTCTAGAGGTGTTCTGACGTAGGTTTTGTATCGGAATGCGTCTAATAAGTATCGAAAATCGATAATAGAAAAAATCTGATTAAAGAAGTTTGATTTTAACCATTTTTTTTATATAGCCAACAAGTTCATTTGAAAAGTTTTATAACTGCGCAAGCAGAAAGGCTCAGACGATAAAATCGACTGATTTACGTAATTAGACAGGGTGCATTCGAAATGAAGTTTGGCTTTAACTTTTTAATTATCCTATTTGCCAGGTATGAAATAAAAATACATTAAATGTAGATTTAAATCATGAAAGTTTTTCTTGTAATTTGAGTTGAACAAAATACTTAAGTTTCTTCCTCTTTGCACATGAAAATATAACAAGAAATAGGAATAGAAAGCGTAACTGTAAAATGAATAACATTACAAAATATTTGTCGACTGCAACTATGAAGATGATGATAACAGTCCGCAAATAAATACAAAAATTAATCATCTCAAATGATTCCAATAACAAATAATATATCACAAAATATTTGTAAAATATAGAACAATCAAAAGATTTGTGTCGGCTGAATCGTGAAATGATTCCAACGAATGCTAAAAACAAATGGCTCTAATTGATACACACTTTCTTTTCCCACTTGGTAGAGATTCGTTTTCTCACTTCCTAAAGCAAGTAATAGCTTAGATAAGATATAGACCGCATTAGCGTCTTATAAATATACCAAGATCCTCCATGCTGACTATTTAAATGTCACAAAGAAATGGACAAAATGTTTATTATGAACATAACACATGGTTAATGAACATAACATATTTTTATATTTATCAAGATTTGTATTTGAAAAGTAAAATGTTAAAGGTTCTTATATATAAAATGTGTCAGGAAAAGCACAAAAAGTTTCTGTGTCCATATGTTTGGTTTTTGTCAGTTTGTGATACTGTGTGAGTGACTTAAGTACGCAGTGTACTCAATGAGTGTATATTTGATTGCCGTTTCTTTAGCTAGTGCAGCGTTTTCATCCAGAAGTCTTTATTCGTACATGCGCGGCTCTTTATAGTGTTCTTCTTTATTCTCTTCATAGTCGCTGTTTTTCATCGTCTCTGTTTTTCATTGTTGCTGTTTTTCATTGTTGCTGTTTTTCATTGTTGCTGTTTTTCATAGTCGCTGTTTTTCATTGTTGCTGTTTTTCATTGTTGCTGTTTTTCATTGTTGCTGTTTTTCAAAGTTGCTGTTTTTCATTGTCGCTGTTTTTCAAAGTTGCTGTTTTTCATTGTCGCTGTTTTTCATTGTTGATGTTTTTCATTGTTGATGTTTTTCATTGTTGATGTTTTTCATTGTTGATGTTTTTCATTGTTGATGTTTTTCAAAGTTGCTGTTTTTCATTGTCGCTGCTTTTCATTGTCGCTGTTTTTCATTGTTGATGTTTTTCATTGTCGCTGTTTTTCATAGTTGCTGTTTTTCATTGTCACTGCTTTTCATAGTCGCTGTTTTTCATTGTCGCTGTTTTTCATTGTCGCTGTTTTTCATTGTTGCTGTTTTTCATTGTTGCTGTTTTTCATAGTCGCTGTTTTTCATTGTTGCTGTTTTTCATTGTTGCTGTTTTTCATTGTTGCTGTTTTTCATTGTTGCTGTTTTTCATTGTTGCTGTTTTTCATTGTTGCTGTTTTTCAAAGTTGCTGTTTTTCATTGTCGCTGTTTTTCATTGTTGATGTTTTTCATTGTTGATGTTTTTCATTGTTGATGTTTTTCATTGTTGATGTTTTTCATTGTTGATGTTTTTCAAAGTTGCTGTTTTTCATTGTCGCTGCTTTTCATTGTCGCTGTTTTTCATTGTTGATGTTTTTCATTGTCGCTGTTTTTCATTGTTGATGTTTTTCATTGTCGCTGTTTTTCATTGTCGCTGTTTTTCATTGTTGATGTTTTTCATTGTCGCTGTTTTTCATTGTTGATGTTTTTCATCGTCGCCGTTTTTCATAGTTGCTGTTTTTCATAGTCGCTGTTTTTCATAGTCGCTGTTTTTCATCGTCTAGTCGCTGTTTTTCATTGTCGCTGTTTTTCATTGTCGCTGTTTTTCATTGTCGCTGTTTTTCATTGTCGCTGTTTTTCATAGTCGCTGTTTTTCATAGCTGCTGTTTTTCATTGTCGCTGTTTTTCATAGTCGCTGTTTTTCATAGTTGCTGTTTTTCATTGTTGCTGTTTTTCATTGTTGCTGTTTTTCATAGTCGCTGTTTTTCATTGTCGCTGTTTTTCATTGTCGCTGTTTTTCATTGTCGCTGTTTTTCATAGTCGCAGTTTTTCATCGTCGCTGTTTTTCATAGACGCATTTTTCATAGACGCTGTTTTTCATTATCTCTGTTTTTCATTGTCGCTGTTTTTCATAGTCGCTTTTTTTTCATAGTTGCTGTTTTTCACTGTTGCTGTTTTTCATAGTCGCTGTTTTTCATTGTCGCTGTTTTTCATTGTCGCTGTTTTTCATAGTCGCTGTTTTTCATAGTTGCTGTTTTTCATTGTTGCTGTTTTTCATTGTCACTGCTTTTCATAGTCGCTGTTTTTCATAGTCGCTGTTTTTCATTGTCGCTGTTTTTCATCGTCGCTGTTTTTCATAGACGCTGTTTTTCATAGACGCTGTTTTTCATTGTCGCTGTTTTTCATTGTCGCTGTTTTTCATTGTCGCTGTTTTTCATAGACGCTGTTTTTCATTGTCGCTGTTTTTCATTGTCGCTGTTTTTCATAGTTGCTGTTTTTCATAGTTGCTGTTTTTCATTGTCGCTGTTTTTCATTGTCGCTGTTTTTCATTGTCGCTGTTTTTCATCGTCGCTGTTTTTCATCGTCGCTGTTTTTCATCGTCGCTGTTTTTCATAGTTGCTGTTTTTCATAGTCGCTGTTTTTCATAGTCGCTGTTTTTCATTGTCGCTGTTTTCCATCGTTGTTGTTTTTATCGTCGCTGTTTTTCATCGCTGTTTTTCATCGTCGCTGTTTTTCATAGTTGCTGTTTTTCATAGTCACTGTTTTTCATCGTTGCTGTTTTTCATCGTCGCTGTTTCACAAATACCGTTTTGTCTAGTTGTTGTTGATCACCTTGCCTGTTTAACTTATACAAATAAAACTTTTCATGCATGAAACCGACAAGGGAGCGGTTCGTTGTATTTCTTTAAGGAGAGAATAGATTTGAGAAAGAAGCGAAATAACTACATAATTATTTCCTTCTTAATTTAACTTTTAACATAAGAAATGGGTGACGCAACCGGACAGACATTGATAACATCAGCTGAGATTATCAATTTTCTAAATCCGAGTGAACTAATCAAAAAATCTCTTGTCTGCAAATTTAATGTTTATCACGTGGTTGAACAAATGAGTCAACAAACTATGCGCTTCACATAGCGGATATACGTTATCCTAAGGCCATCTTTCATCAGTCACCAAAGATAACTTTGTTACCCTACGGTCATCTCCCATCAATTATTTAAAATAACTAAGTTATCCTGTGTAAATCTCTCCTCAATCATCCTAAGTTACCGTCAGGTCACCTCCCATCAATCATCCAAGAGAAGTAAGTTATCTTTTGGTCATTTTCCATCGATCATCCAGGATAAATAAGTTACCTAAAATGCCACTTTCTGAAATAGGAAGGTTGGCATCATTGTTTGCCTCTTCCAGTTTGGTGTTGATGGGCCCTTTTTATCCTTAGCGCCGACCTTTCAGTATTTACTTTTGATTTTATTCAAATTAATTTTATTCAAATGAGCTATCTCCTCAGTCAGCTGAATGACTGAGGAGATACCTCATTATTTTTTAATATTTGGTCAGGGTTTACTTCTAATGAGAATTATCCTCATGTCAGGGTTTGTGACAAACCCCTAGACAAATATTTGTTGGAGAATATACTCCAATGTTAGATAAACGTATAAATGAAATATAAAATAATATTATTTAAGACCTTTTAAAGTGTTTAATTACTAACTTATGGTTAAATATTAATTGATAGCAACTTTAGATATAATTTAATCCATGTGTCTGATCGCCAAAGATGGAATGTAATGTCGTAAACGGAATTGTAAATGAACTCGACTCGTTAACCTTAATAATGTGAACTCAGAATGAAATGTTCTAAGCTCCAAGGTTGTCGTTCCATTCTTTTTATTTTTTATGTAATTTTAATACATTTATTTGTTACAATATTAAATATATTTTAAAAAGGTGACATTCGTTTTATTTATTTAAATAGCATCAAACCGAGAGTTATTTTAATCTTCTTTGTTTATTCCTACCACTGTTCTTATTTTGAATGTTATTCTCACAATATTTCGGTTGATGTAATCTACAGCCTTCTTAAGAGGCGCCTTGTCGAAGTCGGGATTCTATATGCAATTTCGAACTAAATCTTCTAGTTGATCTACGGAGGTAGATTATTCTCGTTCCGTAAGCTATGACTGATTAGACGTTTTAAGTAACTTTTATTTATTCTAAGTATTGCCTGTAGTGAGGATTGAACCATAAAATGCCAGAAGACTCTCAATTAGAACTAGTTACATTGAACACCTTTATCCTTTGTACTATTCGAATTTTATCTTTGTCCAAATATAACCGGAAAAAAACAACCCATAAAAATAGAACAATAACTATGATGCTAGTTTTCTTTTAAAGTAAAAAAGAAAAATAATAATATGAAATCGCAAAGAGGAGCATACGAAAACTTGCATCAGTTTTCTTGTGTGGCCAACAAATATTACAAAGTAACAGTTAACACAAAAGGTAAAACAAAGAAACTTTCTTGAAATAGTTTCTAACACGTGGTTTTTGCCAAAAATCAATAGAATCAAAGTATGTATCTGTTCCCATGTTGCATGTGTTTTTCTCAAGCAGTTTTGTTAGTCTATACAATACGTAACACTTATGGATTACTGTCAGGCGAGAATTTTTTAGATTTCAGTTTGAAGAGCACAAATCAGGGGGAGACAACTGGGAGAATAAAAAATCTCAGCAAATGTCAACAACAATACGAAACAAAACATTATCTGAATATTTATTGAATTAAAATAATATTTTTAACAATAGAAGTTTTCTTACACAAAATAAATGAACGTTTTCTAAAGTGTATGAATTTAACATTTATCAATAATTATGAGCAGTTATCAATAGAATGCATGTGCTTTTTTTTCAGAAATATTTTTTATACATTTATTGCATTACTAGTGGTGGAGGTTAGTAAAGTACGCTCAAATATGCAGATTTCATATTTATTCTTAAAGAGCCAATTCTCTATTGAATATTATATTGTACCTAATATATAGTAGTGATTTCAAAAGATTAAAAAAATGAGTTGCGTGCTATCAGCTAGAATCGAAACCAAAGCATTTAGCGCTTTAATCGCGTTC
This sequence comes from Euprymna scolopes, assembly GCF_053919585.1. Classification (NCBI taxonomy): domain Eukaryota; kingdom Metazoa; phylum Mollusca; class Cephalopoda; order Sepiida; family Sepiolidae; genus Euprymna; species Euprymna scolopes. Next base: position 88,314,578 of record NC_136499.1, on the reverse strand, counting down.
CCTCCTGGTTGATCTATCAACAAATAGATAAGAAAATTTTTAAATGAAACCACTTCAAACTATGAATGAATGTTTCTGATGAATGAATTTCCACATGTACCAGAATAGTAGGAATATGTCAACAAGTTGAAACGAATAGTTTGCATTTCAACTTGTGGACATATTTTTCTACACGTTATTAATCCATCCAAACAAAGATTTCACTTGTTATAAACCATCCTTGGTGTATGATTACTATTTTCTTTTAATTTCAGTGTTATGTGACCAGAAGTTAAAGAGTTTATCGGTTAACTATTTTCACACACACACCCGTTCATACATCTGCTGTTTTATCTATATAGAAAATAAAATTAAGAAAATTCTAATAACACAAAATGGATTTTTTTTTTATTAATGCGTCTGAGTTGCACAAAATAAATGAAAGTTGTCAAAAATATATTACTTTTAAAATTTATAGTTTTGAACAGGCATTATTGAATTTTAAGAAAACGTTTTTATTTTCAATTTTTTCAATGTTGGTAACAAAGTCCAAATTTTCGTCACAAATCAAAAATAAAATATAATCATGAAAATCATTATTGCTCACATTATTTGCTGAAACTGCATTGTCTACTACTCAAGCTGGAATAAAAAGTTCTCCCATCGCAGTAATGCACAAGTGCCAAATCTTACATGAATTTATTATTAAAACGAAACAGCGTTACTCATAGTAAATTAGGCAAATAGATGAAGAAAGCAAGTGTGGGTTTTTGCACCGGTTTTGTTAGTTGAGTATAAATTTACATTGTCATTTTGGTACACACCAAAACTGCGCTTGAAATTATGAAGTTGAGTTAATGGGAGAATTTCCGTTGCAAATTTATTGTCCAAACTTCGTACACTCTCCACAACAACAGCGACAAAAACATCAGATAAAACAAACATTCGAACGAGTTAAATGACCTAATTTTCTACTTTTTTTTTTCAAACTAATAAACATCGTAATATTTATTTACGGGTGTCAAACGCGTCAATAATATTTGTAGGTGAAAATAAGAATGCAAATTTGAAACAATGTCTTAACTAGTTTTATTACAATGCGCGAACTTGCCCAAACAAGCTTTTATGTTTGTGAAGGCTTACGTAAATAATTATCACCCCCATCCTTCCATAACTCATTCAAAAAAAAAAAAGTTTGGAATTGGGCTGTTGCTTCAGTCATAGTGACAATGAAACTTGTGTTAGGGCTCGAAGACAATAATTATTAGATAAATAAACCATCGGCATATATAATATATATATATATATATATATATATATATATATATGTATATATATATATATATGTATATATATATATATATGTATATATATATATATGTATATATATATATATGTATATATATATATATATATGTATATATATTTATATATATGTATATATTTATATATATGTATATATATATATGTATATATATATATATTTATATATATGTAAATATATATATATGTATATATATATATATGTATATATATATATATGTATATATATATGTATATATATATATGTATATATATATATGTATATATATATATATGTATATATATATATATGTATATATATATATATGTATATATATATATATGTATATATATATATATGTATATATATATATGTATATATATATATATGTATATATATATATATGTATATATATATATATGTATATATATATATATATTTATATATATGTATATATATATATGTATATATATATATATGTATATATATATATATTTATATATATGTAAATATATATATATGTATATATATATATATTTATATATATGTAAATATATATATATGTATATATATATGTATATATATATATATGTATATATATATATATTTATATATATGTAAATATATATATATATGTATATATATATATTTATATATATGTAAATATATATATATGTATATATATATGTATATATATATATATTTATATATATGTAAATATATATATATGTATATATATATATATGTGTATATATATATATGTATATATATATATATATATATGTATATATATATATATGTATATATATATATATAT